>NC_139698.1:37266075-37313575 GCF_964188405.1 Protomyctophum parallelum
TGCAACATGTCATCTAAGCAAAATCGAACCCTCAACTCTAGCCTGAGAATTATACATAGAAACTGTGACCGTTTTTCAACCAGCAAGTTCATGACCTCTGGTTCGAAAAAACTGCCACACCTCCAAACGTTGCAGGCCCCACCAACATAGGGGTTGATGTTCTTTATTCAAATGATATTCCTCACTTCAAACAAACAAGGCAAGGCCACCCACTGACAGCACTTGAAAGCATGCCATCACCAGTGTCTTACTTGTCAGCAGCATTTTTCAATCCCATGACCTATGGCTAAAATACATAAATGTACATAATACGTATCATCTCTGTCGGGTGGAAACCTTGTGTGTCCTAAACCGTTACTCTTCACTTTCACATAATCAAAAAAATAGCACATTTATAAGTTCAGAATGCTTGTTGATCAGCTATAGTTTTTTTGTGTGAGACCCGCCACACACACACACACACACACACACACACACGCACACACGCACACACGCACGCACGCACGCAAGCGCGCGCACGCACACACACACACACACACACACACACACACACACACACACACACACACACACACACACACACACACACACACACACACACACACACACGCACATTCATGCAGCTCCATCTCTGTACAAAGGCATGCGCACACTTTTTACACCTCTCCTTGAAAGAACAGAGAGAAGGGAATGAGGGAAGGAGAACAATCTATCTAGCATCCCAAAGTCTTTATACAGGAAGTCACGCTGAGGGCGCGCTGGAAAGACACTGGACTATCCCACCATGCACGGATCATGGTAATTGCCCGTGCGCGTGCGTGCGTGCGTGCGTGCGTGTGTGCGTGAGTGTGTTATTTGATGCACTCGTGCATGTGTGTTTTGCCAGCTCCAGGCTAAACTGATGAGCTCATTATTTTTCCTCCCAGAACCCCCTCCTGCAGTCTCTGGGAACAGGAACACACAGTGGAGCTCAGAGAGAGCATGCGTGCGTGCGTGCGTGCGTGCGTGTGTGCATGCGTGCGTGGCCCTACTGCCAGAGTTCTGGCTCTGAAATGTTTATCAGAATATTAGAATAAGACCTGAATATCAGGAAAAGAGAAAGACATTTGGTGAAGTCGGAGAAAAGAGAATAGAAGATGAAGTAAGGCATAAAGTGAGAGGGAAACAGAAGGAGGAAGCGATAGATCACAGTATGGACTACAAGAGCAGGTGACATATTAGGCGTGTGTGTGTGTGTGTGTGTGTGTGTGTGTGTGTGTGTGTGTGTGTGTGCGTGCGTGCGTGCATACGTGCGTGTGTGCGTGCGTGCGTGCGTGCGTGCGTGTGTGTGTGTGTGTGTGTATACACGTGCGTGTCTGCGTGAACTAAGTGTGATAAATACATTTGATGTGGTAGTCATTTCCAGCATGAATTAGCTGTGGATAATACCGGGTGAGATCCTTTGTGTAGGCCAGCCTACCTGAGGCCAAAACATGAGTGATTTTGTGTACATGCAAATGTTTGGACTGTCATCTCTACAATGGCTTACCACTCAGTGATAATACTGTGCTTCTTTTTTTATTGAAGACAAATTCATCGTATGTCTTCACAATTTTGACAGATTTTGTCAAAATGTGATTATATTGCTAATATACAGTATACAATATTTTTATGGAAGTAAAATTTCTATTCTTTGTATTTGATACGTGATACTGGAACCAGTAGGCTAACAATGGAACCTTGGTGCTTTAGGATTATGGTAAGGTAAAGGCAATATGGCTTTTCCACCTCACATCAGAATGATTCTAAGCACTGTAAAGTACCGTCCCATTTGCATTTCCATTTGCAAAAGGTTTAACGCTGTTGGCACGTATCAGTTTAAATCATACCGTGCCAGTGCCTTATGGCATGGGTATTCTGTGAATGGATTTAGACCATGCGATGGCAAAGCACTTGTGATCTTAAGACTCAACAAATGCTGTTAAAAATAAATGCACATCTGAGGATGTGGCCACTGTACTAATGCCCGACTGTGCAATACATAACCATTCATATGCGTCTATAGTTTTGCATGAATGCAGCACCCAATTCCTTGGAAACTTTGCACGCACATTCCCACAAGCCAAGGAAGAACCTCCATTCCAGATTTTTCAAATCGTCTCATGATGGCGCTACAACAGCCCACTTCACGTTTTGGCTCATACATATTGAAACATGAACGTCTCACTAAACACAAGAATATGAAATATAAGTCTTGACTTGAGTAAGTTTAATTTCATTTAATTTAAGTTTTAAGTATAAAACAAATGCTATAGTTCTTTTGCCTGCTTCAGGGAGAAAAGAAGGGAGCTGCCTCAGATATACTGAGGTGCTTTGATTTGCAAATACCTTCATGTCAAAATCAGCGGATTAAAAAAGATCAAGGTGAGTTTATCTCCAACTACTTCTGTCTAAATGTAACATATTCCCATGAGAAAAATTGCTTTAACACAGAGGCAGGAATGTAAATAGACAGTCTGACCAAATAATTGCGACTTCCCATCTTGCAATTTGAATCCATTGAGTGTCATCTGGGGACTCAGGGATCATAAAAGCACTGGAAACATGGTGGTAAATGTCATGTGGGGAAACCCCAAGGAGCATTTGCGACACATTTTGTCTTTTCACACAGTGTTAGAAACACTCATATACAATAATGTGATAGATCATTCAAAGGTTCATATGGTTTCCTGGATCCATGATGTATGGAGGTTAAGCTTCAAATGATGGTATGGCAACTGTATAATTACTGCTCCCTTGCCAAGCTTAGGGAGGTGCACGCACACACGTACTACGCACACACGCACACACACACACACACACACACACACACACTCACGCACGCACGCACGCACGCACGCACGCACGCACGCACGCACGCACGCACGCACGCACGCACGCACGCACGCACACACACACACACACACACACACACACACACACACACACACACACACCCCCAATAGAATAAAAGACAGGAAGTCTACATTTCCTAAAGTCTGGCCAGGGAACATCGTAAGTTTAGCTTCATGATATAGCATAGACTCACGTGCAAACATGCATACACAGGTCCACTCACATTACATGGAGACGGAGACTAAAACAAGTGTATTTGAGTTATACGAAAGCTCTCTCTCTCTCTCTCTCTCTCTCTCTCTCTTGTACACATGTAAAGAACCAAACAATCAGATTTGTGCCTTTTGCCACAGAAACATCCAGCTTACACGGCCTGGACCTCTGTTGATCTCTCTTGGGTCTTGACAATGTGTGAGTCAGGGCCGTAGGAACCACGGGGGTCCCCGGGGACACGTCCCCGGCGGGCCGCGGAGCGGCCCACTCGGGGCCGCGAACCGTTTTGGGCCGCCGGCCACGGGGAATAAAAAAGCCTCAAATTGGGCAGGCACTTGGACCATGCGGCCGCCGCTGACTCGCTGTCAGTGTTGTGCGAGTGCGTGTGATTCTGCTATAGTGGAGATTTCAATGTATTTCTATGGGGGAACTTGGATAGGATTCAGGAAGTTGTTTATATGTTATGCCCAGTGCTGGTTAAAGCCGTGTATGTCTCGGGCAGGCTCATCAAAAAGGTAAGATTTGCACTAGGCTATTTCTGCTGTGCAGACCCGTTTTTACCCGAAAATAACGACTTTATAACCGCAAATACCCGATTTTTTTCCGCACGGGCGCTTCGCGCCCGTGCAAATCGCCCCACATGCACGGGCGCTTCGCGCCCGTGCATGTGGGCCGGTTCGGATTCGTCCCCCCCATCTGTGAAGTGCCGGATACGGCGCTGGTGTGAGTTGTGAGAAGAACCAGGAAGGGGCCTGTCCACCGAACGGTGTTCATCTTCAACTGCTTAATATAGACTCACATCATCCAGGCTATCCAAACAGTAATCACTTTAAATGTGTCAATTATAGTAAAGTGACTACCGGTACTTTTCAACTGCACAGTGCCTGGATGCATTTATTTTGGAACTACTGTACAGAGATAATACAAACTCCACATTCTGTGGAAAGGCCCAATTTGGAAGTTTTGTTGCTTTTGATTCCATTTTATTAAATTCAACAGTGTCGATACTTCTCAGACAGCCAACACCACCAGTCATCAGAGAGTCCTGCGGCATAATAAATAACTGAAGGAAACGGCATGCACCTCTCCTTCATTAACTCCTATTTCACTTTTATTCTCTCCATGACTCGCACTCTCCCTCTCCCAATTGCCATCAGATCCCCCTCTCATTTTATGTCTCCCTCCCTCTTCTCATTCATCTCTTTCCAACTAGCCTCTCATCTCTCACTCCTTCTTCCCTCTATTTGGTGTACTCCCTTTCTACCGTACCTTTCTACCGTACCTTTCTACCGTACCTTTCTACCGTACCTTTCTACCGTAACTTTCTACCTTCTCCTCAGATTGTCCATCCGCTCATTCATTTGTCATCCCTCACGTCTCCTTCTGCCTCCACACCACCCCCGCCAAACACACTCACTCACGCACGCACGCACGCACACACACACACACACGCCTGCCGATGTGTTGGCTGGCTGAGTTGTGGGCAGCTGCCAGTTGTGGTCATCCTATTGCCAGCTATAGCCTATACGTGTGTGTACAGTATACTGATTATATGACGAAGAAAGAAACAGGATAAAAATCCTCTTCTTGTCTTGTCTCGTCTCTTCTCTTTCCTTCTCGTCTTCTCTTCCTGTGCACATGATGTGCCCAGTGCTCATACTATTTTGGACAAATGTCTTATAGGGTGAAGCCATGGTTCTGTGGGTCATCCTGCCACACTAATAGACAGCGCAACACCACATCCTTTGTCCGTCTTCTCCTACCAAACCACACCGTTTGCACACATCTCACCACTCACAAAACCAACAGCATGCCTGTCCAGACATCAAGCACTACTTTGCATTCATACAACTGTCATATTTACAGTACAGTACCCATTTATATGAAATAACACATTATTGCGCAATCTCAACAGCCTATGTCAAAATCGTCATGTTGGCGTCTTTTTACGCCAACTGCTTTCACTTAATGGGGCCAGTCCTTCACAGTGACACACGCGTTACATGAACCACGCGACCGGGATGGTTTCTTACCCCTTAATGTCGTGGCCATTCAAATGCCAACAAACTACAACTACGACTACGACTGCCCAACTAAAGACCTGGAGGCGTGGTCAATGCTCTTTGGCCACTCAGAATAGCCAAATGGCATTGATCACGCCTCCAGGTCTTTAGTTTACTCAAGTTAGGGAATAAGACCTGGTACTTAAGACACGCAAAATACAGCCCATTATGTCAGCAGTCTTTCTTTGAGGTAAAGTTGTTTTAAAGGCAGGGAAAACATGTTAAGTCAGTGAGTCAATGAGTTTATGATTCTTATATCACAAAGTCATCAGCCTCTATCAACATCAGCCTCTCTCCATCCTGTTCTCTAGTAGCGTGGCCCTAAGAGGAATTAAGCAATATTACTGAATTCAAACGTTACTAGTAAACGTCTGGGTTTCCGAGGCTAGTATACAAGTAGCTAAACAGGGAATTCCCATTCTCATCTATCTGACTTGTCAAGGCCGCCAATGAATGTTCGATATTGTTGTCTGTGAAAGAATTAGTGCTGATGTGCATGAGACTGAATACAACGATCTGCACAAATCAATATGTTCTCTATGAATTACTGTGAATGACAGTACTATTATGAGCATTAGGTATGCAGGGTTTTCCTCCCTGTACTCTGTTCTTTGTCTGGCCCACTATATGTTCATGTGTGAATTGTCACTTCAACCTCCTACCTTGTGTTTATGGTACCTCAAGAGATTGCCATTGTACATACCCTATATATACGTGCAATTGCAGTAAGGGTTTTCATGCAAAGTGGTTAAACACCCTGACCCATGGTACAGCCATCATAACCAGGAACCCACGTCTGATTTCCATGACGTCAATAGCTTTCCATTCTCTCCTGGACCATCAAATTACATCAATCAGCACAGGTGTGTATTGCTTTTTATATAAATAGGCCTACAGTTTTGTTTAGGTTTTTATTTTCTTAAAATATGTAAACATACCACTGTAATATTCCCAGTTCTGCACGTCCATGATGACAATGCTATTCAGTTATTTTCTCTCTATATCTGCCTGGCCCAGCAGCTGGAGCCACAAGCCTCATTAAGCAGATTCAGATCAGTTTGACTTGCCTACAGTTTAACTGCTGAAAAGTACAGGAAAATAAAGACCGATAGCATCTGAACTAAAAACAAACACATAAAAACCTCTTCTAATCCTGGCCATTAACGTGCTCTACAAGACTTTGAGACAGCGCCAAAGATTGTTAGGAACGTTGTGTCCAGTGTTAATACTGGTTCAAAGGTTGCGTGCAAAGCAACCTTTTGCCATGAATTCCAGGTTTCATGCGATGAAAAACAAGATTGGATATCACAGGATGAATACATAAAGATAAGTGTAGAATGAGGGGTAAGCAGTAAAGATGGTACCTATAAGGAAGTTTGTATGAAATGCAATTAGAAATAAAATACTGGATGGGAAATAGGACAAAACAATATCCTTGAACAGAGCAAATTAATGGTTGGGAGCTGTGCGTAAAAGTGCACAGATACAATTGGAAAATTCAGGTTCCCAAGGAACCTAAAGGTAACTAATACTGCCATATTGACATGATGTACAGTTAACTCTAGCGAAGGCTGTGTGACCCTGCAGGCCACTGTAGGAGGAGAACAGGAGTGCATATAGAGTTTCCAGGTTTGTTGCAGCTGTGGAGATGACAGCATGGGAAAACAGCAGGAGGAGGAGAAGGGGAAAAAACAGGAGAGGCTAAATCAAAGCAGGACATGGGGAAACAAAGAGAGACAGAGACAGAAGAGTGTGTGTGTGTGTGTGTGTGTGTGTGTGTGTGTGTGTGTGTGTGTGTGTGTGTGTGTGTGTGTGTGTGTGTGTGTGTGTGTGTGTGTGTGTGTGTGTGTGTGTGTGTGTGTGTGTGTGTGTGTGTGTGTGTGTGTGTGTGTGTGTGTGTGTGTGTGTGTGTGTGTGTGTGTGTGTGCGCGTGTGTGTGTGTGTGTGTGTGTGCGCGCGTGCGTGCATGCATGCGTGCGTGCGAGAGAGAGAGAGTTAAGAAAAAGAAAAAGAAATAAATTAAGCCGTTGAGATGAGTGTAGTGAGAAAGGAAAGGAAAGGAAAGAGACAGAAACACAGACACAGAGTGGAAAAGAGAAAATCAGCTGCATTGTGGGAAAGTGCAGCTGAGCTGACATGCTTGCGAAGGCCGTAAATAAAGATCTGCTTCCCATGACAGGGCAGGTTGGCTCTGCTTCACTGCAATATCAGGCTATTGGGTTGGTTTGGGTTGGGTTTGGTTAGGACCCAAGATGTTGTTTTGTGATGCTTGTATCCAAACGCCCTGATGTTGCTAGGAGTAACAAGCCGAAACCCTTGCACACAATTCACACATACTGTAGGTCAGCTGTTGGTTGGATATGATTGTGATTGTGATTGTTAGCTATGTCTAACATTTTGTGTGTAACATTAACGCACAATGGATAGGGTCTGGTTTGAGAGAGTATGTGTACTGTAACAGAATGTATGAAGTGATCAATCAAAATCAGACAGAATCTGTGTTGAAAGAGATTTAAGAGAAAGCCCTCGGCACACAGACTTCACTGGTCTAATTGTCATACGTCCTGGCAATAGAACAATAGGATTCATGTTGAATAACTGTGGAGTTGCCCTTAAAGTTTGCATTAAGTTATACTTGAGTGTCCTCAAAAGTATTCCTCTGCATTTAACCCGCCTATAGTTTAGACTCTAAACTATTAGGAGCGGTGGGAGTGGGACCAGCTACTGTTCTAAGCTCAGTGCCTCAAAGCATGTTCTATTATGTGCAATTACATGTAAACTCTGCACAAAAAGGCCACAGTCGGGTTCAAACCATGGGCTTTCTTCATGTATTCTTGAGGCGGTTGCTACACAGCAACTGAGGAATAGCAAAGTTGTTGGTGGATGTGTGGGTGGGTGGAGGGGGTGGTTTGAGGATGTGGGGTAGTCAATGGTCAATGTCCTATTAAAATACAACAAATGATACCAATAAATGAGAAAACAAACGTGATTATGTGAGAGTGGGTTTTGAAAATCATTAGACAGACCTTGGGTATGAGCAGATTAGACTATAGGGAGGACTGAAATATGTTTACAGAGGGGGGAGAAAGCAAAGCAGGGAAACCAAGCGAAGGCAAAAGAGGGAGACAACGAGCCATCTTGCTGAGAAGTCAGCAGCCCTTCATTTTCAGCTGCGAGGCAGAGAATAAGAATGTGATTCAGTGAATTAGAGACTCAAAGAGAAAACAATTTCCTTTTCTACAGAAACGATAACCATTTTGTTGTTTTTTTACAGCTTCTCAACTTCAAGCCTGAATGATCAAATCCCTCGACACACCCTCAATCTGTATCAGCAAAACATGTATGCAGTACTGACAGTGTGCTTGTGTAAGTGAGAGAGGAGGAGAGCAGACAAAAGAAGAGGAGACAGGACAAAAGGATAGAATAAAGGAGGTGAGAAATAGATGTGAGAGAGGAGACTAGGCGAGACGAGGCGAGAAGACGAGACGCCCGGCACAGCGCTCACCTCACCAACAGAGAGATGAAACAGGCTTTTTCTTTGCAAAAAACTGCATCTTCAGCCAGAAGGCGGGGCTGAAGAAGAGGGTGTGTGAGTAGCCATGTGACACTTATGTATACACATGCAACGAATCAGACTCCGTGAATCAGGTTCATTGGAAAGTTTACTGGGTCAAAAGAGATGTGAAGAAAAAATGTAGGTAGTGGGAGTGAGAAGAAGGATGAATGTCCTTGAGTACCAGTCACTAATCTCCATTCTGTTTTGCTATCTTTCCAGTTCTTGCAAATTTTTTGTCCATTCCTCCTCCTTCTTCACTTAGTCTGATGATTTCAGCTCTTAAATTATTTCTGTGTTTTCTTCTAAACAGTACTGTACTGTACTTCTCAGTGGTTTTCTCACAGCACCATGGAGCACTGACAGTAACCACACTGATCATCAAGGCTGAGGATTGCTGTGTGACATGTGGAAGAGAGGAATTCAGATTCAATATAAACAAAACTCACCAAATAATTCACTCTCACACAAAAAGTTTAGTTTTGGCTTATATGCATGGCCATGGCTAGATGACAGTTTTCCTCATTCTCAAGACTTTTTACCTATCCTTTTTGTAACATTCATCACACCTGCACAGCATACAGTATGCAATGCACTGCACTGTCTGCCTGACTGTCAGTGTTCCTGCAGGCAAAAGATGAGGGAGGAAAGGCTCTGATTGGAAGTTGGAGGGAGAAAGGGTTTTGTTATCTAGATTTTTTATTTAATTTTACTGTTCTTAGTTGAGTGTAATATGCTTGTGTGTGTGTGTGTGTGTGTGTGTGTGTGTGTGTGTGTGTGTGTGTGTGTGTGAGTGAGTGAGAGAGAGAGAGAGAGAGAGAGAGAGAGAGAGAGAGAGAGAGAGAGAGAGGGAGGGAGGGAGGGAGGGAGGGAGGGAGGGGGGAGGGAGGGAGGGAGGGAGGGAGAGAGAGAGAGAGAGAGAGAGAGAGAGAGAGAGAGAGAGAGAGAGAGAGACTATCTTTTAAAAACATTTGGGAAGAGTGAGCTGATAAAAAAAGATTTGGACAGGAGAGAGTGATAAAGAGAGCAAGAGAGACTGAATATTGTGAGACTGCGAGCAATAAAGAGACAGACAGGGATACAGAAACATGGTTACTTGAGAGATAGCAGGCTGAAGCCAAGATAAAAGCAACATGTGAAATTGAAATGTGATTGGGATGAAAAGGAGTTCAACAGACAGGAACAGAACTGATACGCTGTCCATTGATAATACACAGAACGTCACATGCATTTCTTCATACACAATTTAACTAATTTCCCCACATAATACACTTAACTTATTCCACACCATTTATTCATGATTTGACGCACTAGCAGAGCTTGGGCTATAATTTAAGGATAATTGCTCCTGCTGATTCATTTGCCTGTATCTTGTTGTGATCCATATGGGCAAGCAACATTTAACATTCAGTTTATATGCCTCCATTTCCACCACCTCCATCAGATACCATTCAATACAATCACGCTCAATATTGGGCCAGCCATTCTTCCCCCATAGCAGGATGTTTTTTTTCTTATTACCATCACAGGCAGTATGGGGCACTGAAATTCACTTGTAAATGTCTACGTGCATAAGGCTACATTATGCTTTTATTGTGTGCTGAAAACCTTTCTAATATAAGGCCATAAGCACACAGAGGAATAAGGAACAACTACGCTGGGTGCAACCTTCAATGATATTGTTTGTGTTCAATAGCCATAGAAGGGTCCCTACTGAGTCCCACATGAACATTGTGGTCTTTTAAACAGGCTTTTATTATGAGAGGGAGAGAAGGGGGGCTGAGTGTCTGGGAACACAGCACCACTAGTTTTTGCCACAGACCATGAAAAATTACAGTATTATTTGGCGGTCGGTATAGTTTCCTGGAACCGTGTGTGAGTGTGTGTGTGTGACTGTGTGTGTGTGTGTGTGTGTGTGTGTGTGTGTGTGGGGGGGGGGGGGGGTATCAGGTATTAGGTCCACATACCAACAGGAAAATGTATGGTGTTACAGACATCATCTGGAGCATACTGTATGATGGACAATGCTGCAAGTATACAGCACAACTCTGGGTTACTTTAGTAACCTCAGTTTATCAAGCGAATCGAGCGAGCCAACACAGAATAATTCCATATACTCACGAAACAATATTTATTGGGTCGTGCAACTGTCTGTCACGGTTTTGGCTGCGGGTTCCGCCCGCAGCCCACCAAACCGGAAACCAGTATTCCTATCAACCAGTCTTTTTTCTGTGCTCTTTCTAAGCAAGAAGGGTAGTAAGGGCGATTCTCTCGCTCGATTTGCTTGATAAACTGAGGTTACTAAAGTAACCCAGAGTTTATCTAAGCTCATCTCGCTCAAGAATCGCCTAAGGGTGTACATAAACCCCCTGTATCACTACCACCAGTTGAAAAGGAGGCCCGACCCGGGATCCCTCCCCCAGCAGTTCCCTGCCCGTGGGGAGAAGGAAAAGGCAAGGAGGCTATCTGGACCACAGGCCCAGTAGACAAGAACCTATCTAAGGAGCCAGCCAGTGTAAACTGTCTAAGCACTCAGACGCGGGCTGATGGTTCCCCATCTTATATGCCCTAGGATCTATTCTCCTGAAGTGCGCGTGTGTGACGGTCTGTTTGAGGCGTGATCCCCATTCTTCTTCCTCTGGTGGAGGGGGCGCTGCTGTCGGCCATGCACGGCCACACCTGATGGCCGCCACCATGAACACGTCTACGATGTCAGCCTTGTCCAAAGGGAGGAGATCCAGCGGAGGAAGGATGTCTGGGTCCGCTCGGAAACGTACGTCACGGTCCAGGATGACATCGGGGTCAGAGGACCCGTCGTCCTCGTCGTTAGAGTACACCTCATCCAGGACCGTGTAATCCTCCGTATGGGGATCCTGGTATGAGGGCAGGTCGTCTCCTGGATCCACCTCTTCCATCTCCTCGCCCCAGTTGTCGTTAATACGCTGTGGGGGGTAGATATCACGGACGGAGCTGCTGGCCGTTCCGGCTCTAGCAGCGCCAGTGGAGCTGTAGTAAGTGTCAGGACTGCGGGCCCTTCCGGCTCTGTCAGTCCAGGCGTTGGTGAAGGACGCGGCCGGCTGGCGACGTCTAGGCGCCGGTTGTGGTCTGGCCTGTGTGTCCTCGCAGGGCTCCTTCTCGTAACGGAGGGATGGGGCCCTCTTCGCCGCTGTCCTGGGCGCCTTTCTGGTCGGCGATTTAGACCCATGGTCCAAATCCCGTCTCGTGACCGTCGCCGCGGGGCAGGCCCTAGGCTTGGTCACAGTGGAGCCGCACTTGGCAGGGATCCTACCACTGGGGGTAGGAAGGGAAGGCCGGGCGGGACAGGCTAGCACTGAGGTCAGGACCTCCATCGCCGTTGGGACCCTGGATGGGGTAGACAGCGATCCTTCTGAAGTGCGCACCGACCCGTGAGAGGTGGCGGCCCTTGTCCTTAGTAGTGAGGACAAGGCAGCATGGACAGAAACCATGTGTCTCAAAGGCCTGACGAGCGTGCTCAAGGCCTAAACAGCACATGCACGATGTGTGCGGGTCGTCTGATGCTAGGGTTCTGTTGCAGTTGCGACTGAAACATACCCGCTGACGGTCCTCCTGGGTCTGGTCGTGCTGTGTAGCGTCACTGCCAGTAGCCATGTTGCCTAGTTTAGTTTTCCAACTGTCCACTGAGGTGTAACTAAGGCTAGAAAACTAACCAGGGTCTTCCGACACAAGGAAAGAGTCTTGTAGGTCAAGCGCAGTGTTCTCCAGAAGCCTGGAGGAAAATAATCCGCTAGAAGTCGCTAGAAGTAGCTAGATGTCGCTAGCATATAGCTACAAAGTTGCTAGATGTCGCTAGACGACGTTTAGAAGTCGCTATAAATAGCTACAAAGCCACAAAAGGTAGTAAACAGTAGCTAGAGGCAACAGGAGTAGCCGATAGTAGCTAGAGGAGGCTAGAAGTAGCTAGAAGGGCTGCTAGATAGTAGCTAGCTAGTAGCTAGGGTCTTCCGACACGGAGCAACGTGCGTTCTAGGGTAGGCTGTGCGGCCATGTGGAAGCCTGTGATCACGTGGAGCGGGCTTCCGAGCCGACGGGGTCTTGCGACACAACGTAGCGGGAAAGAGTGTGGTTCAGCGCGGGCTGAGGGAGTCTGTAAAACTGCGTGTTAGCTAGTAGGGTCCCTAACAGTTTCCGACGGTAGAGCAGAGAAACAAGGGGAAACAGAGCTAACTAGCTAGGGCTGCAAAACGGAGGCTTATCAACTCACCGTAGCAGAGCAGCGCAGGTTGACTTCCATGGATCGCCGGGCTGATCTTCTTTCCGACGAGCAGCTGTGTCTCGTCTATGTCGGCTGGCTCTTGTTCCAAGGGCCAGGCAAAGCTTCGCGGCTAACGTGAGGTCTTCCGACACTGGTTAGGCCAAGCTAAAGCTAAGCTAGCGTTTGTCAACGGCTAGGCTAAGCTAAGCTAACGTTTGTCAACGCTAAAAAGGGCTATGTTCAAGAGGCCTCCCGGCACTGCTATAAGAGCCCTTTTTTTTTAAACTTACTGCGTTTAGTTTTCTGTGTTTGTGAGTTTAAGACCACCGGGTTTCCACCGCGAATTCCAGGGTACAAGTGAGGGCACTCAAGGGGAATAATATTCTCAACAGAGTTATGGTAGGTCTTAGAAAGTACGTCTGTGTTACACGCAGAAAAAAGCAGGAATACTGGTTTCCGGTTTGGTGGGCTGCTTTAAGGGCTCCTGGCGGAACCCGCAGCCAAAACCGTGACAGACAGTTGCACGACCCAATAAATATTGTTTCATGAGTATATGGAATTATTCTGTGTTGGCACCATGGAAATGGCGCCACCCATAGGCGATTCTTGAGCGAGATGAGCTTAGATAAACCAACACTATTATGCATTGGACATTTGCTATCTATCTATATAAGGATTTCCCCCCATTTGTTTGTCGTCCCAATAATACTCTTTGTACAACCTTCAAAAGTAAAACACAACTAAAACTAAGCCATGTGAGCACACAAATCACACAAACATGATGATGATGAATGTGTCTAGCAATATGAATTATAGCCAGACAAGAGATGAACAAACAAACAAACAAACGACTTTGGTTATGTTATGGTAATATTATTACCATAACATAACCAAAGTCGTTTGTTTGTTTGTTTGTTTGTTTGTTTGCTTGCTTGCTTATTTATTTATTTATTTTAAAGTTTGTGTATCATTATCATCTGTGGCTGATGATATCGTTCGATGAGTATTAGTCTGGCGACAGCAGGTTAATGAAACACATCATTTAAACATTATGATCTGCATGTAACAGATCTCATTCTGTTGCATGAGGGGGGCTGAGCTTGACTTCATTATAATCGCCTACAGAAACTTAACCTGTCTACACAACAATTGTGGAATACTTGACATCTTACTTATTGACAGGCAGGACATATATGTTTGGTCTGAGATATCAACTATTCTTCTATCTAGATCATTCCAAGGGCTATACTCTTCAACAAATATGGAATGGCATTCGCCTCTATTTTTGACATTTGAGCTGTGTCAGTGACTTGCAACTTTACACCAGTGACATGTAGAGACTTCTCCAAGGGCAATACATACCTCTGTCTAATACAAACGATCAGTATGCATTACAGACCGTATATACATATTTCAGATGTTCTGTGCATTGTCTATAATATATACACACACCTTTTCTGTGTTTTCTGTATTCTTAGTCCTAAACATTGCTAGACACAAATAATGACTTCATGCTTCACGTTCAAAATATGTCTCTATTTTTTATCAATGTCCACTCAGTTTTATCAGTACAAAATCTGAAATGTATGATGTGTGACAATGGAGTACTTCCATAAAAAGGTCACAGCTTTTCATGTCATGAAAAATGATTGCAATTTTGAATCCTCCTTTTCAAACAAGGTGTCACTTTAATATCCTCTTTGTCATTTATTGGACATGGTCCAAGCACCAAGCTAAGTACTTGGCACTTAATAAATGTCACGCTTTGGACACTAGTGGCATACTCAGTTTTAGTCTCCTCCTCTATGGGTATGCAGTATACACATGACATCATCATCATACCCGGATGTTATGCGGGAATGCCTACTGAGTGGCAAAAACTACTTTCTGGCCTTGACAGCCCATATATCCAAACAGAAATGTCCTATCTGATTGCATTAAACAACATTAAACTCACTTTGCCACTCACTTTGACACTCGATTTGCCACTCACTTTATGCATGCACATACATAAGGGGGAAAACTGCTCTAAGAACTGAACAGGAAGCAATCTCAGGTGAGATTGGTCTAATTGACTAGACTGTTATGATTAGTGTTATATGATAATTACTCCTGCATTTACTGTAAATCAGTACTGTAATTTGCTGATTGACACAATTAGTGTAATCTACTATAGAGCCTATAGCTCCACGAGTAATGGGCCACTTGTTCTGGGTGACTGTACTGTGGATTTGATATATTTATCTGTTCATCTTATACTAATCATTGTCTCCACCAGGCCGAAGGCATGGGGAGAGAGTATGTTTTGCACTCGTCTGTCTGTCCGTCCGTCTATGTGTCTGTCCTTCCGTCTGTGAACAGCTAATCTCCGGCACCATTAAAACCCGGTCGATGCCAAATTTTGCACACACACTCCCTGGATGCCAACATGAACCTCTCCCCCGAAATGTCCAGAACGGCCTGTTATAGCGCCACCAGGAGGCCGACATTTGACATTACTCCTCCAGATTCCGTCCAAAAATCCCGCAAATCGTTACACATTATCTCTATAGTCATGTGTCCAAGATGGATCTGTCCGATATTTCATATTCCATCCTAATTGGCTAACATTGCATGGCTTTCAAAGTTTGCAGGATTGGCCCTTTTGAAACAAAAAGCGCAATTTACATGAAATCTTTCACAGACTTTCCTACTAGGCTGAGGAATATATCCCACCCTTTTCACATTGGCCTGTTATAGCGCCACCAGGATGCCACAACCTGACCTGGCCTGGTGGTGACCTGTGCCCTGAGGGGCACTTTTTCTAGTTTTGTCGTCATCACAGGATCTCTGGAGAGACTGTTCGATAGATCAATCATTTTCATTACAAGTAGCAGACATGATATTCACAGTGCCACTGTGTGAAAGCAAACTACAAGTGATTTTCAAACCAAAAGTACTAGAAAAAGCTAATTACACTTAGATTAGGCTAATTACTGTAATTATGGTTTTAATAATAATAATAATAATAATAATTTGAATTTATATAGCGCCTTTTAAGAAACTCAAGTCTGCTTTACAATACAGCAAAATTAAAAACAAACTAATTGCCAAAAGCCTGAGTGAACAAATGTCTCTTCAGTGCAGACTTGAAAGAGTCCAATGTAGGCGTCTGGCAAATCTCCAAGGGGAGAGAGTTCCAGAGGGCAGGGGCTGCCACATAGAAGGCTCTATCTCCAAGGGGAGAGAGTTCCAGAGGGCAGGGGCTGCCACATAGAAGGCTCTATCTCCAAGGGGAGAGAGTTCCAGAGGGCAGGGGCTGCCACATAGAAGGCTCTATCTCCAAGGGGAGAGAGTTCCAGAGGGCAGGGGCTGCCACATAGAAGGCTCTATCTCCAAGGGGAGAGAGTTCCAGAGGGCAGGGGCTGCCACATAGAAGGCTCTATCTCCAAGGGGAGAGAGTTCCAGAGGGCAGGGGCTGCCACATAGAAGGCTCTATCGTCGAGGGTCCGCTTTTTGTGTGACGGATGGTGAGGAGGTCCATGTCCGAGGACTTCAGGTTCCGCTCAGGGCTGTAGTCCTTGAAGAGGTCTGACAGATACCGTGGGGCTAAGGCCATAGGCCAGGTTTTGTATGATATGCAATTTTATTGTGTGCCTAAGTGTAAACTATGCTTTTAAATGTGATACATTGATTATATTTATTATGTATGTATTCACATTTGGTCCCGTTTGTCCTGTGCAGTCCCCACTAATAAGTGCCATCATAAGCGCAGACTATGGTCCTGCTGATGGGATGTACCTCTAGGGTACACTCGTCAAGAGAGAGGGTCGAAAAGCTACCGTTGAGACCCTGGCCTGTGTGGAACGTCAATTTTTGTCAACAGAATTGAGGACAAGGCCATCATAACCCACCTAAGTGAGCCCGCTGTGTTGTACAATCTCAAGGAGTGCATTTTCAATCCTGTAAAAAAGAAAGTAAAAGTATACCATTTTGTCAAGTCAATATGCATTTCAGTTCTTAAGCAGCCAGACGGAAGATTTATGTCTACGCAAGCCACATTCGAGGGATGACTCCACTCCCGAGCACCCCCCCCCCACACACACACACACACACACACAGATGCAGGTGGTTTTCCCCTGCTTAGGCGACCATGAAAAGACTGAATATGAGGAGCAAATAAAACAACCGTATCGGTTGATGATCTCCTTGGCCAGAATCCTAATGCACCCATAATGTTCTTTCACAGGGGTCACTGGAGGACCAAATCATTGCAGCCAACCCTCTGCCGGAGGCCTATGGTAATGTCAAGACTGTGTGACTCCTCTTCTTTTGTAAGTGATTGTTACTTTACTTTATACAGTTACATAAAAGATGAACTGTGGTCCTTATATGGCAAAGATTCATACTGATGTGTCTGTAGGGTAAAGTAAACTCATCAGAATCCACTTTGGATCTACAGGCAAGCTGGCTTCAGCTGATTATATTGAAACATGCAAGTACTTTCAGGGGAATGTTTTCCTTTCATTGTGTCCACTTAGTTTATCAGGTCAGATTGAATGTCTGGTATTTGGAATTAGGTTGTATTTTCTTGCAATTGATGCAAGTGATACGCTTGTAGTTTGGGTAGTTTCAAGTCATAAAATATTATTGAATGCTGCACATAATTAAGGATATCAATAAAAACAAAGTGTAAGAGATCATGTTTGCTCTGGTTCAAATGTTTACCACATCTCCCATGACCTTGCCAGATCTGCTGGAGAAGTTTACAGTGTCCTTTCAGGCTCAGCTGCAGGCAGAGAGTTATTAAGGTGCCACATTTTCTACCAGCTGATGACTGGCCACACAAGCCTGACATTCTGGGTACTGTAGGTTGCTGCTCTATTTCCTTTCATCTTGTTTTGAAACTACAATCAGAATCAGCTTTATTTCGTGCATAGATCCCATCGTGTCGTTATTTCCATAGCAAAAGAAAGGGGAAGAAGAAGAAGGAGGGCAAGTGGGAAAGATCAAACAAGAAAACAAGAAAACAAGAAAACAAGAAAAATAAAGATTATGTTAGTTAAGGTGTTAGAGAAACACACAAAAAGTCAGTGCGTTGTAGTGTTGTATAGATGGGAATTAAGTGAAAAATGTCATGTGTGTCAACTGCATAATCTGCATAGCGTAGGCTGACACAAGTATAATCTGCAGTTCCGTGAGGGAGAGCAAAGTATAATCCACAGGTGGGTTCAAGGAAGAGCAAGGTCTGAGACCAGCCTGACGACACCGCCTGTCATCAGGCTGCCGAACAAGACTCATGCCATGATCAGCAGTCTGACAGCAGTCGGCTGAAAGCTGTTCATAAACCTGGTGGTGCTGCTCTTGTTATTGTGGTAGGACCCCTTGCCCGGCCACGGTCATTGTAGGGGGTTGAACAGTTTGTGACTGTTAGTACTATACTCGCTGTAGGCTTATCTTTTCTCGGGCAGTACAGTTCCCATACCAGTCTTGTCGTCTGCGTGCTTTTTTTTTTTTTTTTTTAAGATATTTTTTTGCAGCTTACGCCTTTTATTGATTTTTTAAGGGACAGATAGTAGGCTGACAGGAAACGGGAGAGAGATGGGGGGACGACATGCGGTAAAGGCCGTGTCGGGTTCGGGAGTCGAACCCGCGGCACACCGCGACTGGATCACCAGTCAGGTGCCCAGACCGTTACGCTACGGCCTGGGCCTTTGCGTGCTTTCTGATGGTGTTGGAGGCATGTGTGGCTGTGCAGTCCAGTGATACATGTACAGGGAGTAGAGGAGAGGGCTCAGCACGCATCCCTGTGGTGTTCCAGTGTTGAGGGTCAGCTGGGGTCAGATGTGAAGCTGCCCATTCTCACCATCTGATGTCGGTTTGACAGGAAGTCTTGTATCCAGTCGCATATGCTTGGGTGTAGCCCTAGGTCTCGGAGCTTTGTGTCAAGTTTCGCTGGGACAATGGTGTTGAATGCTGAGCTAGTACACACACGAACAGCATATGTATACATATTTGTCCTTCAGCTGCTTTTTGTCCAGGACGGTGTGAGAGCCATGGCAATAGTATCACAAGTGATATGTTTTTGCTGTATACAACTGCCACGTGTCCAGCAAGGCAGACCTAGAGTGGAGCAGATGTCAAAACACTTTCCCCATACATAGGGAAAGCCTCCATATACAGTATGGTGCCCAGGTCTTGTGACATCACATGGCGTCATCAGGGATGGAGATCCCTGATTTCATAGTACTGTAAGTGCGACGCAATTAAGCCAATATATGGAGATCCCTGATGTCATCAATATTAGTATTATGGATATATGTCAGAACCTCTTCGATGTCTCCCTTTTGACTGATACCTGTCCATACCTGTCCCCGCTCCACCCTTAGATCTCCAGATATGGAGTTGACCTGTTCTGACGTTCCATATGTTGATCTGATCTCATCAAAACCTGTACACTCAAGACACGCTCCATATATGGCCAGTACATAATTAATTCCATATGTTGATCTGACCCCCCGCTAAAGCGCCAGCGCTCACCCAGCAGTCTGCTGTCACCCAGGCTGATGTGTGCACGCGACCCGCCCTCAGGTGTCTTACTGGTTTTACATGAGCAAGACAGAGGTTATGGTATGTGATGTGACAAAGGTCATTAGTCAAATGCAGATACACAGTGTACAGTAAGTATGTGGTATGCAACCAGTCCATTAAATCACCAGGACGCCACTTGTTATGCACATTTTAAACAAAGATGTGTTAACTGGCACATGTATTGTGTGGTGTAAAACAGTTTGTCTAATCTAGGAGCTACTTTCAACGCTACACTACTATAATCCATTACGACAGGAAAGCGTTTGACACACGCATGTCAAATTATTGCGTGACACAAATTACATGTAAAGTATTTAACAGTGTGTGGACAGTATTCTGTCCTTATCACGTGCCCATTTATGTGACGTGACAGATAGTTAACAACAACAGCTCCAATAAAGACAGAGACGAGTTTCTTCATTGGCAGAATGTTTAGTTGTAAAACTGCAATCAAAGGAAATAATAATGTATTACAATCATTGTACATAAACTTACATTGTACATTCTTACAATGCAACATAAACAGGTAGCTTAGGAAATAATCAAAAACAATTCACAGCTGTTTCACAGAACATACTTTTACCTATTCCTAACAAACACAAATCACAAGCTATTTCAAAAACATACTGTTGTCTAATCTCTGCACAGTACAATCATATTAAGAAAACTAAACAACAGAAACTTACAGACTCATGACTCTCTAGGTCCTGCGTGAGGAGAGAATAGTTCTGCTGCTGCTAGCTCTGAAGCTCAAATCAGAATGACAAAACAAGGAAGTGTTACAAGTAAAGGGTCCCCCTAGGAAGTGTTACAAGTAAAGGTTACCCCTAGAGGAACTAAGTGTCCATACAGCAGTATAAGGTCTCCCCCTAGTGGGCTAGGTGGCCATGGGGCAGAACACTCCCCGCCATGGTATAATGATGATTATTATGCCATTAATCCTTTCCGTTTGAGAAAGCGAACTATTTCTGAGATACGTCTCAGGCTCTTCCATTTGACCTTGACCTTCCATACTCCGTTGACTTTGCTTTGCATTGTCTCAGAAACCACGCCGAGTGGCCATACATTCCTCTCCGTTAGGGAGTCTTTGAGCAGGACTACATCTCTCACTTGAAGATTGGGTTCATGACAGGCATTTGCGAGACTTTGCATTTGCTTCCATTGTCTTGAATAAAGGTCTGGGGTGCTGATGCCTCCTGAAGGTGCAGCTATGTTTCCTGTCCTTTGATTCAGGATCCTTGCAGGTGTCAGCACTGCTGGCACGTCTAGTTCTGTTGAGACAGATACTAAGGGTCTGTGGTTAATTACAGACTTTACTTCCACCACTAAGGTGGCCAAGACTTTGTGAGTCGAAAGGCCTCCAACTTTGAGCAAAGAGTAATCTTTCTGTACACACTTGAGGACAGTGCTTTGTGCTTGCATGGCAAGGTCGGTGTCATTTTTGTTTGCTTGTTGGATTTCTGGAGTTTGTTTGAACACCTCGCTCCTGAGGATGCTCATCTCATTGAATGTGTCAGAGTCATTGTAGTTCTCCTTTTTAAGAAGGTGTCTGGGACAAGGATCAAGATGAGCTGAATGGCCATTACTGTGGATGATCGTTTTGTGGGCATTGACGATAGTAGGCCTGTGAGCTCCTTGTTTACAGATTTCTCCCACAACAACCCAACCTAAGTCGAGACGTTGTGCGAATGGCAAGTTGCGAGGTCCATTGTACTGCTCTCTCGCCTTGTGGACTTCAAGGACATCTCTTCCGAGCAATATCAGGATGTTGGCGTCAGGATCAACAGGTGGAATCTGGTTTGCAAGAGGTTTGAGGTAAGTATAGTGACTTGTGATTTCTGGGGACGGGATTTCTGACCTGTCATCAGGTATACTGTCACATTCAATCAGGTTTGGCAGTTGAACGTGTGTATTGCCATCAAGTGATTCCACTATGTAATTTTGTGCCCTTCTACCTGTCGTTTCAATGATGCCTGAACAGGTCTTTAAGGTGTATGGAAGAGACTTGACTCCAATGTCGAAGATGTCGAAGAACTCCTTCCTTGCCAAAGATTTGTTACTTTGGTCATCCAATACTATGTACACTTTGATGGCCTTTTCTCTGTGCCCAGCTGGGTACACTTTTGCCAAACATATTTTCGAGCACGATCTCGCTGTAGCTCCTGCACCACACACCTCTGTGCATTTGGACGTGACGGTTGACGCCCCATCCTCTGTTTTGTCACTTTGCTCCCCGCTTTGATCATCCCACAGGGTTACGTTTGTCACCCTTACTGATGGTCCAGGATGTAAAGCAAACTGGTGTCTTTCGCTGTTGCATTCATGACAGTATATCGGCCAATCACAGTCCTTTGCGCGATGTTGTGTAGACGAACAACATCTGAAGCATATGTTTCGGTCTTTAAGAAACACTTTGCGTTCATCCAATGGTTTGTTTCTGAAGGTTCGACAATTTCTGAGAGGATGTGGCAGGTGATGAAGAGGGCACTCTTTTCCTGGATCGTCGGTTGCTTTCTTTGGTTGACTCTCTTGAGACTCTGACTGTAGAGCAGGATTCATCTCTGACTCTGATTCCACATCTGTCTTTCGTACTGTTACGGCAGGTCTGTAACCTTGGTTTGCGGGTTTCTCTGTTTTACAGCTACTGTCACTGCCTGATGCTAAAGTGGCAAAACTGGGGTCGTTTCGTATTCTTGCTTGTTCGCAAACAAATCTGACAAACTCTGAGAATGGTGGGTAGGTAACGCAGTTATCTCTCTTATACCTGGAGCCATGCATTATCCACCGTTCCTGCAAACTGTATGGTAGTTTTTCGGCTATCGGGCTGACTCCTCTTGCATTGTCTAGATAGGTGAGGCCTTGCAGGTAGCCATCATGCTTTGCTGCTTCAATTTCAAGAAGTATGTCTCCCAGTTCCCTTAATCTCTGATTTTCTCTGTTTGCAATTTTTGGAAAGCTTTCCAATTTCTTGATTAGTGCACTTTCTACGATCTCAGGTGCTCCATACGTTTCTTCAAGCCTCTGCCACAGAAGGAGGAGTCCAGTTTCCGCATTCTGGACATGCAGTGACCTAATTCTTTTAGCATGCACTGATGATTGTGGCCCTAGCCACTTGGTCATTAGATCAAGCTGTTCTCTGGCTGTTAGGTTTAAGCCTTTGGTAGCACTTCGGTATGACTCCTTCCATGACCAGAAATTCTCTGGTTGATCGTCGTAAAGCAGAAGTCCAGAGCTTACCATCTCACGGCGCAGCAAGTATTTTGCTAAGTCAGATGCTTCTGATTCAGTAGGTAGTTTATGATCTGGCGTACTGTAAGATTGTGGCTGCTGGGGCCTAGAGGAGTACCCCTGTTGAAGGTTATGACCTGACATACTGTAAGATTGTGGCTGCTGGGGCCTAGAGGAGTACCCTTGTTGAGGGTTATGACCTGACGTGCTGTAAGACTGTGACCGTTGAGGCTCAAAGGAGTACCTTTGTTGACTATATGCAACGTGTGCATCATGGTTTTCCCTGTGAAAGCTGACACTTCTCCTGTGTTCAGTTCTCGAGTCTGTATGAAAGGAGGGTTTCACCTTTGTGACTGGATTAAATGAGGGCACACTGCGTGTTTGTTGTTGAGGACTCAACTCCATCGATGTACTGCTAAAGGAATGATAACTCAGCTCATCGCCATCACAATTATCGTCCACGTTGTAATGCATAGTGGAGTGTTGCATCTGAGTTGAGGTAGGTTCTATCTGCTTAAAGTTGGCGTGTGAAGGGTTAACTTCTAGTGACTGTTGCTGCATATGGACAGTGTGTGTAGGGTTGCCTCCTAGTGACAATTGCTGCACATGACCAGTGTGAGGAGGATTACCTTCTAGTGATAGTTGCTGCACATATTCTTTGGTGCGTTCAACAGGGTCAATCGGTGGTGTTTTATTATTTAGTTCATGGAATGAACCTTCTCTTTCGTTCTCTACAGCTTCTTCCAAGAATTCAGCTTCTGCCAATG
The DNA here is from genome assembly GCF_964188405.1 of Protomyctophum parallelum. Classification (NCBI taxonomy): domain Eukaryota; kingdom Metazoa; phylum Chordata; class Actinopteri; order Myctophiformes; family Myctophidae; genus Protomyctophum; species Protomyctophum parallelum. The sequence continues at coordinate 37,289,578 of NC_139698.1, forward strand.
CTGCAGTAGCTTCCTTTTCAGCCTCAAGTATGTGCAAATCTGCCTGCAATCCAGCTTGTTGCTTGAGTAGGTCGGCTTCTCTTTTAGCAAAGGTAAGCTTGGCCTGGGCAGCAAGAACTTTGGCGCGTGCCTTTGTAGCCGCTGCACTTACATTAGATGTGTTGGATCTACTAGAGTGTGTAGACACCTTTGATCTGGTCTCAAATGTCTGTTCTTCTGATGCATTTTCTTTTGAATCCATGATGTGTGGGTTACGGGATTTTGTGTCTGTGTTACAGTGTTGAATCTATCCTTCCTCTTGAAGCGACCACGTTGAAGTGAGTCTTTTTACTATTCTGTCCTTATCACGTGCCCATTTATGTGACGTGACAGATAGTTAACAACAACAGCTCCAATAAAGACAGAGACGAGTTTCTTCATTGGCAGAATGTTTAGTTGTAAAACTGCAATCAAAGGAAATAATAATGTATTACAATCATTGTACATAAACTTACATTGTACATTCTTACAATGCAACATAAACAGGTAGCTTAGGAAATAATCAAAAACAATTCACAGCTGTTTCACAGAACATACTTTTACCTATTCCTAACAAACACAAATCACAAGCTATTTCAAAAACATACTGTTGTCTAATCTCTGCACAGTACAATCATATTAAGAAAACTAAACAACAGAAACTTACAGACTCATGACTCTCTAGGTCCTGCGTGAGGAGAGAATAGTTCTGCTGCTGCTAGCTCTGAAGCTCAAATCAGAATGACAAAACAAGGAAGTGTTACAAGTAAAGGGTCCCCCTAGGAAGTGTTACAAGTAAAGGTTACCCCTAGAGGAACTAAGTGTCCATACAGCAGTATAAGGTCTCCCCCTAGTGGGCTAGGTGGCCATGGGGCAGAACAGACAGACATGCAAGTGGAAAGAAAATTAATTCATACTGTATTATATCGAGGTAGGCTATGATGTTAATTAATACTGTATGTCCTGTAATGTCTTACAAACTAAGCATCAGTGATGCTTAGTTTGTAATTTAAGATTAAAACGGCAATTTTGATTTAGATTTCCACAAATATCTCTATAGCCTACCATATCAGATATCATGCCTAACAATAGAAATGTTATGAGATTGGAGTCACAGAGATACAATTCTTATCAAATGGAGTGCTTGGCCTAATGAATATCAAATTGGGGGTCAGTGAAATTAAAAACGTTGAGAATCACTGTCTTAGATGGAATATGTCATCTTCCTATCTTATCATCAAACCCATTTATATTACTCACGTGTGCAGTACGCATGTATGTGCGTGCCACGTATACGCACGTACGTACGCACGCACGCACACACACACACACACACACACACACACACACACACACACACACACACACACACACACACACACACACACACACACACACACACACACACACACACAGAGATTCCTCAAAGATTAGGCTGTATTTTGCGTGTCTTAAGTACCAGGTCTTATTCCCTAACTTGAGTAAACTAAAGACCTGGAGGCGTGATCAATGCTCTTTGGCCACTCAGAATAGCCAAATGGCATTGATCACGCCTCCAGGTCTTTAGTTTACTCAAGTTAGGGAAAAAAATACAGCCCTTAATAAATGTATCAATAGAAGAGCAGGGAGCTACAGGGTACTCTACATGATACCGTACAGATTTATATAATTACATTTTATTCAAGGTTTTATTAAAAAGAAAGGTTACCGGTACATAAAATAACTTTTATCTCAATTCATGGCAAGTCTCAAGGCTCAAACATATGTTTTTACTTACTGTATTGACTTGTTTCCCGATGTCAAATGATTTCCAACAAAGTTTAAAGTTTCAGGTTTAATAGAACTGTTGGGTACACAGAGAGGAGATCTCTGACCTTAATGAGGAGATCGGTGAAACAGGAAAGAACATCCATACGTTGGAGAAGGCCAAGGAGGCAGTGGAGACTGAGAAGGTTGAGCTCCAAACAGGAGGTCAAAGTAAGACTTCCAACTTGAACTTGAACAAGTTCAAGTTGGAAATCAAGTTAAATTCAAATTAATTGCTTATTTAAAATTATACAATTAAATTGAATTAATAAAATGTGAGACACATTAAGTGAACAGCCACAATTAAAAATAATCCATATAATCTACAGTTAGATAATTCAATAAGTCAGTTTGATTATAAATGGTTTATTTAATTATAGTTACCTGAGAAGTGATGAACTATTCAACTGATTTTATAATTATACAGCACCGGTAAAGTAACAGTATTGTGCTAAATAGAGTTTTGTGACAGAATAATAGGTTTCATTTCATTTCATTACCCAACATTAGGATTCGTGCTACAAGTTTTGCTGGATGCGTATTTGTTCATTTAGTCTTTTCTTTAGGCTATAGGACGAATGCTGTTCTAGACAATTGTATGAAACATTTGACTGTAACTGCTTAAATTTCACCAATAGTGAAGAACGAGATGGACTGACAACTGACAGAGATGGATGAAGACTTGAAGAGATTGAGGCGATGACGAGGAACGTACAGCCCGAGAGTGGTGGAGTCCATGCAGAGTGCCCTGCGGACTCTGAGGTCAGGAGCAGGAACAACGCTCTGAGGACCAAGAAGGAGATCGGAGGGAGATCTGAACCAAGATGGAGATCCAGCTGAGCCATGCCAACCTAACCGCAAGGCTGCGAAGGCCCAGAAACGCTTGAGGAATGTCTAGGGAAAGCTCAAGGTCTGCATGCACAGAGCAAATGTTATCAGTTCAGCAATGCCCTTGAAAGAAATCCTTCACGCCAATTTTTTTTTTTGTGTGTGTGTACTGCATTATTTTACGGACGGTAATGAAATAAATAAAACCAAAAAAGTATTAGACAATTTGTAGTATTTTAATATTAACAACAGCAAAACCTTACCAAGAATATGTTCTTAATCTCCATCTCTCCCCCCCCCCCTCCCTGTAATTAGGTCAAATTATCTTAAATTGTGGCAAATCTGGTGATTTCAGTAAAAATTACTCCCTGGCCATAAAATTGTCTGCTTTTGTATGTCCGAGACATTTGTAATAACTAATATACCATGTTATGCATATGTCACTGGATGTCTAAGGTGTTTTATTTTCTGTTTGTGTGTTGGGTGTGTGTGTGTGTGTGTGGGGGGGGGGGGGGGGGGGACATATTAAAATATAAAGATCATTAATATATCACGAATGCATCTTAATTGAAACTAACTGTTGAAAGAGAAGTAGATGGACAAAATAACAATCTTTAGCTGATTTATTCTTTTCAGAATAAAGGGCAGTCCATACTGTGTGGTAGGCCTACTACTGTGTGATACTATGACGTCACTCGCAACTTCTGAAACGCATTCCTCCGATTTTTTGTTCTGAAAGCTGCACTCCCAGATGTTGTGACTCGCCAAACTCTATTTCGGAGAAAACATTAAAGTCGGATCTTTCCGACGAAAAGTTCGTGGTCGGAGACAGTATGGACTGCCCTTTAGAAAGACTTTATTGTCACACCTTAAAAATAATTAACGGTAAAATAAGGGGGAAATTAAAGTGCAGAATTTCAGTTCATTAATAAAAATAAATAAACTGAATATGGCTATATGATATTACAATATAAAAAAGATCAGCACATAATAAAAAACTAAAGTGCTAATTTAAGTATGCTTTTGTAAACAATACATACAAATACTCTTCCAACTCCCTGGCATCTCCCTCACTGCATCTTGTCATCTAGCTTGTTGTTCTTGCGAAGTTTGCCATGGCAGTTAGTGAAACTTTGCACACACCCTAGAGGCCAAGGAAAAAACAGCCTTTTATACCACCACCAGGATTGACTTCTACTACCTGGCCTGGCTTCAACTATCTGTGCTATGAGGACCACATTTTTCTAGTTTTAGGGCATGTACGTCACACCACACTTGTATTACTTCTACCTTCTTCTACCTTCGGCCACTTCTACCTATGAGGGCGGATTCTGCCAATCCATTTCAATGGGAATGGAGTGTTTATGTATTTTTTTTGCAGACATCCGCAAATGGCAACAAACAGCTCCATTCCCATTGAAATCCATTGGCAGTGTTTATTATTATTTCAATGGGAATGGAGCATTTATTTATTTTTACATTTGTTTGCAGACATCCGCAAACAGCTCCATTCCCATTGAAATCCATTGGCAGCGTTTATTTTTTATTTTATTTTTTGCAGCATCAAACAGCTCCATTCCCATTGAAATGCATTGGCAGAATCCGCTCCCATAGGCAGAATAAACGTGCGGTGTGTGTAGAGGGTTCATAAATAGCCTCTATTATAGTTTGGCACTAAAACATACACCCCCCATTTTTAAAGATTTATTAGAACTATTCTAACATTATTTTTATGAGTTGCCACATCTTATTAGACTTCCTAGTCAATAGATGGCGCTCCTGCGCTACTGTGAATCATAGAGGAACTGCCTATAGTCTCGGTCCCACGCATGCGCAGTCAGTAATAAACCCTAAACCGCTGCTGACCGAGCCAACCAACACTAAAGAACGTGTCCTCACTCCTCAGTGTCCTGTTCCTCGTTTTTCACAGGTATAAAAAGTAAAAACCATATCTAAACATTCCTAATGATGTTGAAACTACTGCGAACTGTCAGTGACATGTTTAGTAATGTTTTGAGTGTACTTGAAGTGAGTTTGGACCAGTAGTTTTATTGTTTTGATTGAGTTGAATAATGGCTGCTGCCAGGTAGTTTTACACGGTTACCACACAGACAGCACAGTGCACACGTGGTGCGCGTGCACGTGCGTGCGTGTCTGAATGAAAACGTGTTATTATTTTGAATGTGTATTTGAGCTAATAGTGTGAATGAAGAAGAGTATTAGATTTAGGAAATGTATTGTTATGATAAATGGTAACATGTGCCCTTAATCTGGTTTTACTCTGGTCCACTTGGGGCTTCCAGATGGACAGCAAAATTCAAATTGCCTTCTTAAAGTGAATGAAGGAAGGCAAGAAGCAGCTTCAGAATCTATAGAGACCCTGCTGCAGGGCATGTATACTGTATGTGTGTTTTACTTCATGCACTCACTCCAAATACTAGCCAAAGCTGCCTCATTGGCATTAATGGAATCACTACTATACTGCCGGTTCATTGGTCAGAGCACAGAAGCGAGATTGACCTGGTTCTACCAAAGTGCATCTCGCTATATAAAACGATACACAGCAAACTTTTTACGGGTTTACACTTGAAGAGTTAAATAAAAAAAATGTATTTGTGTATACTGTAGATGCGTAAACTGGAGGCTGAGGTTGAGTTAGCCGCAATTTGCAAATGGGTTGAATCTAGAGTTGCAACAAGCTCCATCCACTTCCTATTCATCATTTTTGGTTTGTGATCTGCTTGTCTTAAATGACGTTAAACTCACCAACATTGCAGCTGCAGTCCAAGCTTGAATTATCCTCTTTCAATCTGCCGAGCTTGTTTTTCATAAAAATCCACCGTAGAGATGTTATGAGCTACTTTCTGTCAAGACATCCTCTGCAAGTGATTATTTTTCTAAGTGCTGGAGTTTGGAAGCACTCGTCGTACGTCACTGAGCGGCCCTGTGTTCAACCTGTTTCGAATTTGCACATAATGCAGGAGGCAGCAGCGCGACCCGTTAACAGAAACGAGAGATGTTGAGCTGATGGGGGAGCTGAAGGGAGTCTGAGGAGGAGGAGGAGGAGTGAAGGAGCTCACCTACCAGGTATTCTTTCACAACATCTTCTTCTGACAACATCATATAAACAAACAGCATAATATATATTAAAACATCAAACACTGCTCTCAATAAAGTGAAATGTGAAACAAATTTGACATTTCACAAGGTGGTGCAAATTCACTTCATCAAATGATACAGTACCCTCTAACCATGATGTCTAGTCTATAGTATGATAAATAAAGGCCTGCAAATGACAGCCGTACGGGAGGAAGCTGTACAGTGAGCACTTTATTACAGAATATGCCAACTACGGCAGCGCACCAGTTATTTTATTACTTTTGATATTTTTATGCTGTTCCCAAAACTAAGTATTAATTGAATTGAAGTGTTGATTCTGTTCATTTGTTATCCTTTTTGTATGGGTTCGCTTATAAGATAAACTGTTCCTCAGGGATGGTGAAGACTTTTTTTTTTACGAGAATTGCAATTTCAGAATGCTACAGTGAACATAAAACTGATATTATTTCAACATTCAACGTTGACTCTGTGTCACTTTAACTATAGGGTCTGTAAGTTAACTCTGAGAGTGAAATTTAACATTGAGGAATTTACAGTGTAGATTGGGGGTCCTAAATGGAAAAAAAATAAACACACTAGAACAGGTTGTCTAGTTTTCATGAGCTTTCATTATTCAGGTGGTTTCACCAGATAAAATCATGTCAAACTAGAAAAAGCGCCCTTCTGGGCACAGGTCTCCACCAGGATAGGAATGTAGGACATTGCAGCTTGCCTTCATCTGGTGGTTGGATAAAAGGGCAACAAAAGTAAACTAGGGAGTTGGCATACAAAGTTATCCACAGATCCGTGCAGTTATAGGTAAAACACTTTTCGGCCAGTTATAGTGCCACCTTGAGGCTGAGTTGAAATTGTTCATGTGCCATTTCTTCCTCGGCCTAGTGGGAATGTGCGTGCACAATTTGACGGAAATCACGCGATGTGTTCATGATTTGCAGCATTTTGTTTGAAACTGAGCACTCCTGTGAACTTTGGAAGCCAATCTTAACCAATCAGGATGGAGTCTGAGAAATCTGAAAGACCCGTTTCGTTGAATGGCTCTAGAGAGACTGTGTACCAATTTGCGCGATGTTTGGACAAAATCTGTAGGTGTACTGTGCAAAAACTTGTTTTGCACAAAGCGGCCTCCTGGTGGCGCTATAACAGGCCGTTCTGGAAAGTTTGGGGCAGAGTTTCATCGTTGGCATCCAGGGAGTGTGTGTGCAAAATTTGGCATCGACATGGTTAACGGTGGCCGAGATAAGCTGCTCACGGACACACACACGGACGGACACACGGACGGACGGACGGACGGAGTGCAAAACATACTCTCCCCCCATGCCTTCGGCCTGGTGGAGACAATGAGGGTCCGTGCGGCCTAATGCATATCATACTGGGGGTTCTTGAAAGGATAGGTTGAGATGAGTCACTGCTCTATACTCTCTTGTGCAGAACGTTTAAACGTTCAACAGGAGAAGCTCACCTGTGCAGGTTCAGGAAAGTGCAGCCTGCATGAATCTAAAATAACAGATGCTTTCCTAGTTTTAATGGGTTAAGAAACATACATTCAGTGTGTTCATGATAGTATACATTTCAGGATTTAATATTTTTATGATTCATTCTTATTACAATCACGCATACAAACTATTCAATAATAATTACATTCCAGGCAGAATAGTTTCATAGCAGAATAAATAATAATAAAAAAATGAAAGTATACACTCCACTGTATTTTTATTATGTAGGCTACTCATGAAGTATAATATAAAATGATAAAGTCAGCTGAATAGCCTATCTAGGTCAGTATCCTAATTTGATGGTTATTAAAAAGGCGTATAGGATATTATGGAGTAATATTCCATCCATATATCACTAGTGCCTGTGGCATATTTTATTGTATCTTTCAATTCTGTCCCTGTAGGGAAGCAAGGCTCAGGCGGATGAGTAAAGAGACCATATCCATGTCACCATGTGAGGTATCTCAACAGCACTCGTAATATATGAACTGCCTGTTGAATCCTTTTCTGCAACACTTCAATAAATATAGCCATTTTATTCTCAATTCTGTCACTGGCATATATTATTTTGCAAGAGAAAGAAAGGTACACCTAACAAAACAAATGTTTGCATCACTATTGCACCTAGTTTTGTCAGTACGACACACATCGAGGCTAGGAGAAACCAGGCTCAGGAGGTAGAGCGGCCGTCTTGGAATCTGAAGGTTTCCGTTTCGCTCTCCGGTGTCCATGAGCAAGACACTGAAGCCATAATTGCTCCCGATGAGCAAATTGGTGCCTTGCATAGTTTCATCTACCGTTGGTGTGTAAATTGGTGAATGTGAAATACATGTAAAGTGCTTTAGAGAAAGGCGCTATAAATGCAGTGCATTTATATACTTAAAACAGAAGCAGGCGGGCTGGCTGACAAGGAGAACTACTAAACACACCTGTGACAGCATTACATCACTATTACTGTGCCAAACACTGTGTTGACACACTACTGTACTGTATGTAAGTTGCTTGGCAACCATTCTAATGAATGTTGCTGAAGAACTGCATTTATTGGCAGAAGAATGTATATTTGCTATAAATAAATTATGACTTTGTTATATATAAGTTATTGCTGTGTGTTTGTTTTATGAAACCCTGCCAGGTGTATGTAGTAACTGTTTTAGAAAAGCAATAAGCCAGTGATTTCAGAACAGCTATGGGGCGTTGTTAGGCATGGCGTGAAGACGAGTGCCTAACAACGCCCCTTAGCGCGGCCTCATGTGGCTTATTGCTTTATTACATGCACACACAGACATACAGTGCATAGACAGAGGCACAAATACAAGCTTTCAAATGTCAAAGAGCCCTCCTGCTGTGTATTAAGAACAGTCACAGTGTCCTTTGGTGTCATGGCTCTAGCATTGACTGGCCTTCGTGTATATTCCTTCCTCGGCTTCGCTCCCCAAGTCTTATTCCTCTTTATCTCTCCCCCTTCTTCACTTCTGTCTTTCCGTCTCTCACGCTGTCTGTCCTCGCCGCGACGACAATTGTGTCTGGGAGGGAATTCAAATGAAAACTACAAACTTAATTCATTGTATTCGGGAAGCACATGCAAACAAAAGCAAGGATGGAGGGATGTCCTGTCAAGTATTGGCGTACTGGCACACATGGGTGTCTTCACTGTACATGAACAGAAGATAAACCTGCTTCAAGCAAGGAATGCTCATTTACAGTACACACAAACACAGAAGCATGGAACATGTAGATAGATACGCATGTACTGTGTAGAAAAACATACACAAACACACACACAATAACTTAATTGCGCACAAGCGCGCGCACACACATACACACACACACACACACTTAAAAAGACATGCACGTGCACACACCAGCAGCACACATCCACAAACTCAATAGGTGGTCTGACAGAAGTGGTTTGTTGTGCATGAATGCCCCTGAAATTTCATTGTGTTGCATCAGCCCCTGTAGGTTTGTTATATGCACTGGTTAAATTACAGTAGCTCACCTTCATTTCCGAGCCCCAATTCATTTACACGTGGAATATGGCAGAATCTGCAGTTTGAGACACATGCAACCTAAGTGACATACAGTCATAAACAATTTTCATACCTACTTCACAGAGATTGTTCCCCTGCACAAGGCCCTCATTTTCACAACATAATATGTTGGCCATATGCTACAGTAGCAGTGCTTTTCCATGCTTTCCTAGATTCCCAATTTGCAAGTGAAGGCTGATTGCTGGTGACATAAAAGGACAGCGGAACCATTTAGTATGGTGGGAATCTATGGAATAAATGGATAATACTATGCCTTGTGTTGCTTGTAGTTTGCTCTTGCATGTAGAGCCACACATACAGTAGGGCCATATAATGTTTTCTGTTTTGTTTATCCTGTGTTCTGTTTTGTTTATCCTGTGAACATGTATAGCATTAATTATGCTTATTGGAGGATGTGAACGCACAAAAGGGACGTGTGTACTGTGTACACGCACGCACACACACCTGCCTGCTATGACACAATGTGCCAGATAAACATTTTTTTTTTTAATGTTCACTGATAATGACAAGCCCAAAATAGGGACAAAACGTGAAAGTGGTTAAACCCTTTTCATTGGTAAGAAGACAATGTGAGGCAAATTTTAACATATTAATTGCTATTACCGGTAGGTCTAGTTAGTGTTGTTGTAATGTAACTCGTTTTTGCTACTGCCAACAAACCGACATGAAAAACAAATTTTAGGTCTTTGAGGTCTTAGTGTCTTTCATCTCCCTGCTTGATTTCATTTGAGGCAGCAGTCCCAAGATAAATAGTCAATATCATTTTCTTATATTTTGTTGATCATAGCTCACCACAGTACTGTATGTTAGTCATGCTGAGTTTCACCCAAAAAGTATCATGTGACTTTAAAAAAGCTTTGTTCAAGAGTCTCCCTATCTCTCCAGCTCTTTAGCAAATGGAAAATACACTTTCAGATCGGGATACCAAATTAATCAAATCAGGAGAGAGAGAACTCATACAGATGCAGGATTGAACATTTGAATGAACAGACAAAATTGAAATTGGAAATATATAACATTGAAGCTGATAAATGGGTTCTCTTTCCTGATTGAATGACATTGGTGACCCACATCGGTATGTATTTTCTGTTTATTGTAGAGCTGGAGATACAGGGAGATATAGGCCTGTTACTGAGCAAACACACTTGACTATAGCAATGATTACAATCAGAATGTACCTCTAATGAATGTACCACTAATGGTCCCCAAAGTAAACACAGAACTGGGGAAAACAGCCTTTTGTTTTAATGCCCCAACCACTTGGAATGACCTACAACTTTATCCAATAACATACGGTCAATTTAAATATTTGATTGCAGACCTCAAGTACCCACAAATGTCTGCAACTGCTTTTAAAATCTTTGTTTTGTTTTGAATTTGTACTGTGATGTATCTCGACTACATTGCAAATGAGGGCAACCTAAATGTCTGTCGAGAATTAAAAAAAGTTTGAATTAATTGAATGAATACTAGAAAAAATAATATTGTTTCAAACTAAAAATATCACTTTCAGCAGCTGGGTTATATTGTCTACTTCCGTTGCCCATTCAGTTTCCTGATCCAAACAGTTTTCCTGATCCAAACAGGATCATATAGGCAGGCAGAGAGAAATATCTATCCTTTTATGAATTAATTAGATTTTATTCCACACACTGATGCATAAATAAGGCCTCAAGACATCTTGCATAAGGACATGCATAAATTACCACACATATGTGACTAAAAGATGGTTTATTCTGGTGTGTAGACATAATCAGTGTTAGTCAGCTGTAAGTGGTGCAAGTAGCAACAGAAGGCAAGTTGCATTTACACAGGAACAGAAAGTGAGCATTAATATTAACACTCCTGGCATGAGCGGGTGCTCTCCCAGTGTAATGTACTAGGATCAGATATAATTCATATAATGTCTCGCAAGCATCAGCAGTATTAGCAACTAGAGTAAAACAGTGTTCATTTTGTCAACTAAAACTATATAAAACAATGTTATTGGTGGTTTTGATGCTATTTTTGATGCTGTTGATTAATTGTAGCCTACATATAGGACGACAATGGAAACAAGTCCCCATGACTTTGTTGTAACATCCTTTTAGCCTTAATGTCTTACTGTACCATGTGCTGTTTACAGTTTGGATTAATAAAGTATTTAACTCATTAGCGTTAAAACATTGTCTATAGCCGCCCTTGCCAGCGATTCTTAGGATTTTCACTTTAAAAAAAAGTAATAGAATCATATAATTGCCATTGCTGTTCCCAACTTCCGTTGCTGACTTCTGTATCATATGTATATGTTCTGTATTGACTGTATTGACCGTATTGACGGTGACATCACAAGGAAATCCTTCGCTGTGTTTGTGTCTAGTCCAAAACAAAACAGTACATTACAGGTATACTGTAGGTACATTGTTATTTTTGCCATTGCTTAGATAGAATGATCAGAAGTCAAAGAATCAGGGCCGGTTCTAGCAGGACGAATATACAATGAATAATAATAATGAATTGCATTTTTATAGCGCTTTTCCAAGTGCTCAAAGCACTTTACAATGGTTCATTCATAGATACATTGGAGATGAAGCAGTGAACAGTCGACGCCAGCGTTCTCACTTCCCACATTCATACACAGTGGTGGCAAGCTCACACCGACCAACTCATTGGAGGCAATGTAGGGTTCAGTGTCTTGCCCAAGGACACTTGGACATGTGGACAGGAGAAGCCGGAATTCGAACCACCGACCCAGGGATCATTGGACGACCTGCTCTACCTCCTGAGCCACAGCCGTTCATGATGATATGGGTGGGCTTCCCTGCGCACGGGAAAAATACATTTCCGTCTTCCACACAAAAACAACTAAATCTGTCAACAAGAAACAATATTTGTTTCCAACTGCACTAGTAAATTGTGTGTCAAATCCAGTATTCTAGCATAGCATTGTATATCACAATGTTCTTTCATGGGCATACTATAGGATATATATTTCCTCATCCTGCCTGCCTCCTGTCTCAGTAAATAAGAAGGAAAACACTCCATTCTTTCAAATTTAGAGAAATTATGTGTGTGGGCATGTAATGTATGCATGCACACACACACATGTACACAAAGAAACCCCACAGACTAAATCACACCCAAGCACAAATGCAGATACAGTTCCTGTGCGCACACAGGAACACATGCATTCACACTGGCTGTGTAATCATATTACTCTCTTGCTCTGTCTCACACGCTCACATACACACATTCCTGTCAGACCTGGTTTCTTTTGGAAAGGTAACAACTGTGCCTTTCATCATTCACAGCAGAGAGAGAAGACAACGTGTGCAAGATGTTGACAGTTACACATGCAGCCACTGAATTCACTTCAACCGTGCTGCTATTTTTAACTATTGACATGCGTTACTTTTTCCTTATTTGCATTTTGTTTTGTTATGTGCTGATGGATTTCCTTTAATATTCTCGTGTGTGTGTGTGTAATTTCTATTTTGTGTTTCTCTGTTCTGCATCGATCTGGTGTATTCATCCCTTCAACCACATCAACACTAGCTCCCCTATTCTCCGAACATTCAGTGAAAATAGCAGATCACAACGAGTCACAACATTCAGCTTGTAGATTAGCTATATTTTGCCTGAAATTTGGTGTAATGACCTCTGGGGGACATTCAACAAAGCTTGTAGGGTTAAGGAGGTTAACCCCTGACTGACATTCTATACTCACTACGATCTGGTAGCAGATTTGAGTGTTATCAACCCAGTACTGTACATAGGTTACTTATCAAGCCCATTACTGTAAATAGAGCCAGTAGGCTCTACTGGAGCGGAGACTTTGTTGTTGTCAGCCATTGTCCGACGTGGCGTTGGTCGTGTTGTCCGACTATTACAAACCCTAACTCTAAAAATCTGAAACCTAACCTCAGTCTTAACAGGCCATGTAAGTCCCCTAACCTCAGTCTTAACAGGCCATGTAAGTCCCCTAACCTCCGTCTTAACAGGCCATGTAAGTCCCCTAACCTCAGTTTTAACAGGCCACGTAAGTCAGTTTCATGATGTTTTCTCTTCGGTGGCAGTAATTTCACTTCTGCGATTCCTAATCGCAGCCATGCCTTGCATGGTCTTGGTGAGTAACCTACTGGTGATTATGGGTTGATGGCATTCGAAGCGGGTGGATCTAGTCTGCTTTGGTGTTCAAAGTTCTTATCACTGCATCAGGTGTAGCAAGTTACAGTTGATGGTCTGGTGTCAGTGGCTCTGGCTCAGGCTTTGCTAAGATCTCACTTCCTTCACACTTCCTCTGCGGTGTTAACGGTTTGAGGGCTCATAGGGGGCCTACACTTCCTCTCTGTCTTAAAGCTATCTGCCAGACAATTTTTTTTCCGGACAGTTCATTGTTCTCAATGGAGTTTACCAAAAAGAATAAGTCTTTCTTAACCTGAAATGAACTGAGCAAATATCCAATAGCATTGTGTCATACAGTACATACCCTGTGCTGTAGTGTTAATGATTTATTTTTTTATCATTAGGTTTTTCCCCTCATGTCTGTCTGTCTGTCTGTCTCTGTAACAATATACTACAGTATCCATTTAGCTGTGTAACTGTTTATGTAGCTATGCTGCTGTGTAACAACTGTAGCCTATGTTTCGAACGGTATGTTTGGATGAGGTTTCTGAATAGATAATTTTAATTGACATTCTTTTCTTTATCATTCTCAAACATTAAATTAATGCAATATCAATTATATGATTCAATACCGTTCCACTCAATTCAGTACTGATGTAATCATTTTAATAGGCATGCAATAACATTAATCTACACTCTAATGACATCATTTTAGCAGCCACTGGATTCGTTTGAACTTGCGTTCAACTCTGCTTTAAATCCATTGATGAACCACAAAGGAACTCTGCCTCAGACTGACGCTTGTGTTCTATATTAATAATGCAGATGTGTTAACAGACAGTGTGCCATTCACGCTATTGGCTCTATTCCACTATACAGGGTACCTTCTATAACCTGAAACTTTTAAAAACATATATTACATTTATTATATTATGTTATTAATATATTATCGGAACTGTCGGGCAGAAACCAGCTACCGGTATATGTCCAAAATATAAACTTTCAGGAAATAATAGTAAAAAAAAAAAACTACTGCCTGCTAGTATGGTGACATTATACATTGTCAGATACTTGTGTCCTTATATTATCATCAGTGGTGTTTTTGACCATTTAACTCTTTCTTTTTTATTATTATTATTTTAAAGTAGTTCTTGTTATTGAAAAAAGAGCTATGATGGAAAAGCGTTTGACTTTCCTGTCTGGTGGGCTGACTGGGGGCCCAGGCCAGGATAGAGGAAGTGTGATAAACTGCCCATGGAACATATAGATAGAAGCTGACCACTGTAGCCAGGAATAGCAACCTGATGCAACGTTTACACGGGGTGCAGAAGAAGACAAAATCCACACTGTGTAATGATACCACCTCAAGACAAAGTTGTAGAACAGTGATTCCCAACGTGTGGGCCAGCTATGCCCAAATAAGATTTTAATTATAACATAGCATTAAAATAATGTAAAATTAAAATATGACATGGTATCATTGATGATGAACATGCTCTGAAAATACACGTGGCCCATGCCCACCCATCAGAATGGGTGAGCAATCAGCTTTATTGTCACATCACAGTTTTACAGAACTAAAGAAGCGGGTGAAATTAGTTTTTTGTGCATTGTTATTTTCCATAGAAGAGAGAAAGGGAAGAAGAAGAGGGGGGGTTGGGGGGGGCAATGGGGGAAAGGAGATCAAACAAGAAAAACAAAATGCAAAATATCTACATATTTACATAGTACCTGAGATAAGGTATAAAGATATAAAGGATATAAAAGCATAGCAGCAGATGTATACTGTGCATGATGCGTGAGCAATGCATACAGTAGCAGCATGTAGTAGTGCATGATATATGCTAGAAAAACAAATACAAAACACATCAGTGCATTGTACATGGGATAAGGTGCAAAATGTCAGTGTGCATAATCCACATAAAATAGACTGACACTGGTGTAATCCAAAAGTAGGTCCATGAGGAAGAACAAAGAAAAAAAGGCAAGTCACATATACTGTATGTATACCCATCTGACCACCTAAGTTAACTACTGTTAAGAGGTTGGATGGGTTGGCCACTGTTATAGTTTCCGGCCTCAGCTGCCTGACTCAGACGAGTCGAGCTGACACATATTGTAGCTGCATAAGCATATTGATAACCATGACATAACATGATTATTGTCTACTACTGTATCAGAGGGACTGACTGACTGTACGTACGATATGATATGAGATGCAAGCGTGGTCCTGCTCATTCTGTTCTTACCATAGTTTCCATAATCTATACTAGGGACATCATAGATCTACTGTCCTACTGTATATATTACTCTGTGTGTGTATAATAAACTTCAGAATGCATGGTAACATATCACCATTCACAACACCAAGATTCCTGTCCCAACAGTCAGGAATCTTGGTGTTGTCCTGGA
Source organism: Protomyctophum parallelum (assembly GCF_964188405.1). Classification (NCBI taxonomy): domain Eukaryota; kingdom Metazoa; phylum Chordata; class Actinopteri; order Myctophiformes; family Myctophidae; genus Protomyctophum; species Protomyctophum parallelum. The sequence goes on from NC_139698.1 coordinate 37,305,413, forward strand.
CAGTCAGCTCTCGTTCAAAACTCACACCACAGCTGTCACTCGACCCTGTAGGTTCACACACTATAGTCTATAACATACGACGAATTAGACCGTTCCTCACCCAGGAATCAGCCCAGCTCCTAATCCAGACAACAGTCTTGTCAAAAATCGACTATTGTAACTCCCTCCTTACTGGCCTACCAGCATGTGCACTTAAGCCTCTCCAGCTGATCCAAAATGCCGCAGCTCGCTTGGTCTTCAACCAGCCAAAATTCTCACATGTCTCCCCCCTGCTCCGCTCCCTCCACTGGCTCCCGGTCGCTGCCCGCACAGAATACAAAACTCTGATGCTGGCATTCAAAGCAACCAAAGGTATGGCTCCCCCATATCTTGCAAGTATGATTGAACCCTACAAACCCTCCCGCGCACTCAGATCAGCCAACGCAGGGAAGCTGGAAGTACCCTCACTAAAAACGCCGGGACAACGCTCCATACGTCCCAAACTCTTCTCCCTTCTGGCTCCAAAACTGTGGAATGCACTTCCCATTGCAGTCAGAACTGCAGCATCACTCCCAATCTTCCGCCGTAGTCTGAAAACCCACCTTTTCAGACTCAATCATGGCCCATAGCACTTACCCCACCCCCTTAGATAGCATTTCTGTAGACTTAGATAGCATTTGATACAGACTTATAGCATGTTATGTAGACAGCACTATAATTGCATTGTATGTAGTCATAGCACGTCATAGTACATATGTATAGCATAGTAGTATATATGTATAGTTTTATATGTATAGTTTCATTATATAGATATTCCACTGTTACTTTCTTAGCTTACGCATGTTTCATGATAAATGTTTTTATGTGATGTATTCCCATGTTTTTTTGTTCTTGCTTAATGTAAATCGCTCTGGATTAAGAGCGTCTGCTAAATGCCTAAATTGTAACCACCCAAAGGGATTATATGAGACTTCTAGATGCCTTAGAGATGGTCGCCCTTTAAATCATTACAGCCACGAACGCTTTCAAGATTTTCAAGTGGGCCCTGATCCAGACAATTTTGGTAGGAGATGAGAAATCACCACAGTGGCGCGACAATTGTTACAGTACAGTAGGTGATCACTTTAAATAAATGTAAAACATAATAATTCAATATTTATTTCATGTGTTCCTAACACATTCTACAAAAATAGAAGAAAAGACTTCCGCAAAATGGTCTCTACTTGTGATGAAACACTTTTATTGGAGAGTTATGTTTCAGTTCTAGTGAGACATCCATCATCACAAATACATGATCAAGAGATCTGTGACAGTGAGAAGCCACCAGATAAAGGGAGTGGCTCCCCACCACACCACAGAGTGGAACTGAATACAGGACCATCTGCCATTGCCCGGCTGTGTAATGTAGAGCCATATTGAATGTGTTCAGTGTAGTCATACATCATTAATATGTGTTGTCAGACTTTAACCAAAACCGTTCTATGACTCAGCGAAACATACAAACCTCCTACCTGGTTCTTGACAGTGACAGTATGATCAAAAACTTCAACAGTCATGTGGGAAATCAGTAGAAGGCCTAAGGGTGGCACGCACTAGAGGGAAGGTTATGACTTATGAGTCACCAACATCAGCAGGGGTCATTCTCCTGGGAGCAGTAGTGTGCTCAGCAGGTTTCTTGAGATATAGTGTGTGGCCTAATGGTGGCGCCAGAGGAAAGGCCACAGGGTCACAACATGCAATAGGGGCGATCATCTGGGGAGCATGAAGGTGCAAAGAAAATCCCATCCGATCCGGCCAGTAGTTTTTGACCAAAGTGATCAACAGATGGACAGACTGACATCGCCATCCATAGAGCCTATACACTAGATGGGTTAAACATATGAATAGTTCCAATCTGGTAGTTTCTGTACCATAAGCATAGTCTAATATTCCATTCATAGAATTGGAATATATCAAACATTATAGTTCGCCAGCACACAAACATCATTATTTTATTTTTGTTTAATAGTTGGCACTACAGTACATCTTCATCAGCTGGTTGTCATGACTTTTACCACGATATCGGCACATACAGTACAGCAGTACAGCATTTTATATGTTCCTCCAAAAGGTTTAGTTAGATTAAAATATGTTTTGAAGCTTGTAGCAACTATGGTTTAAATTGACTTCACTAGGTACAATTTATATTTTGAGTATTCATTATGAGCAGTGATGAAGCCACAGCCTTGTGGTTATCTGTGAATAATGAACCCCCTCCAGCCAATCAGAATTGTATACAAGTATTCCCCATGGCCATGCTATATTAAATTACATTTCTATGTTGAAATAACAAAGGCAAGCAAGTTGCATAATGAAATACATAGTGAGACATTAAGTTCAAGAAGTGTTGGCAAAGCCTTGACATATTCCTTCAGAGTTGTACATATTGTATGAGTACATGTCCTCGATGTTGTGATGGGTCCCATGAGACCGAAGTAGGTTCATTACTAGTTAATAAGATACAGCACACATGCATGATTATGTTGATACACTGACACAGACATAGATACACAGTACAGTTACAGTACGTGCACACTTACCGTTGTTCAATTATGTGAAAATGTTGTTCTGACCATATACCTGTACTGTAACATCTATGCTCGTTCAGATCTACAGTTCTACACACATCAAAAGCACAGGCTGGCGTCCCTAAATGACAAAGTGAATAAGGACACAATACATGATGTCACATTTTCATTTCACATTCAAGCATTTCACTATCTGCTGATGAATCTGAACAAGAAACTGGGACAAGAACATGTATGCTGTTTCAAATGTAGAATGCTCAAAAATTGCATTAGTAAAAGGCTGCTGTAAGACAAAAAGTAATAAGCCATAGCCAATGTATAATTCCCATATAACATATTTTAAAATTGACGACCATCCCTTTTGATAATTCAATGTTGTTGTTTTTTTTGTTTTTCATGATGGACATGAGACAAAATGCAGAGGCACAACATTTTTTATTTTGCCGGTCTAACTTTTCCCAAGAAAACCAACACCTCCATACACAAAAATGTCATATACAGAAACAGAATCCCAGATAATCCTTCAATAATTTGATTGTGTTCCCATGGCCATTCTTCTGTCCTTGCAGATCTTGTCCAGATCTTGTCCAGTGCTGTGCTTTCTTCCCCCCCCCCCTCTTGTGTGAGTATCTGTAACACAAATGATAACAACAAATCAGAATATACAAATACATCACATTAAGAAATCACAATGCAATAGTAAATCACAATGTCATTGAATTCAATGACATTAATTGTAAATGAACTACATTACCGGTATGTAATATCAATGTGATATCTAAAGCAAGTCACTGTCGGGATCGCAAACTGTACTGGAGCACTGGTTCTCAACATGGGGTACAGGGAGTCAGGGACCCCCAAGCTCAGAGCTCTTTCATGGGGTTCCATGGGGGGCCCAGCAAAAGGATTGATTGTTAGAAATCAAATGTATTGACTTATGGTCTGTACATAGCCTGGCCAAGCCTGTATGATTTCTGGTCTAGAGCAGGGGTTCTCAACGATTTTGGCTGGGAACCCCCAGGAATGCTTTGGCCACTACAATAACCTTAATAATAGAGAAAATACATCATAAACTAAGGGTGAGAAGCGTGCACGCATCCGCCTCGTTGGCGGCAGACTGCTGGGCGAGCACTGGCGCTTTGGCATGGGAGGTCAGATCAACATGGAATTAATTCTGTACTGGCCATATAAGGAGCATGTCTTGAGTGTACAGGGTTTGATGAGGTCTAGATCAACATATGGAATGTCAGAACTGGTCAGCTCCATATATGGAGATCTAAGGGTGGTAACAGGGACATTCTCTTGAATGTACAGGGTGCACTAATAACTTTGGGGCAGGCCCGTCTAGAGTTTGAATGGACAGGTATATCCATTTATGGAGATCTAAGGGTTTGAGGTTTGAGGTCAGACTTCAGGGATCTCCATATATGAGCTATATTGTGACAGCAGATCGCATTTACTATGACATCAGGGATCTCCATTACTGATGATGTCACGAGACCTGCATGGGCACCATATATGGGGCTTTCCCATTATGGGTATTTTGAGTGACTGACTGACGGACAGGAAATATACGATTTCATAGTAAATGCGACATGCGGTCGCAATAAATACTGAAAGCAGATATATTCATTAAGAACGTTTATGCATGTACTATGTGTACTATATGTAAAGTCTTAATGTCAATTTCCCAGCCATTCAGTTGCAAAAAAAACCCCAGGTTGAGAACCACTGGTCTAGGGCGGGTGCCAGTCGAAAACAGGCTCCCGCCGCCGCCCCCCACCTCCCCTCCCTTCCCCAGTAGAAAACAGCTGAGAACACTGACGTCACTAGATTTGGAGCGACGCGTCTCTGCACTGTTATTGCTTAGCGAAATACAAGGAAGTGGGCTTCCTATGCCAGATTTTCCAATGATTTTCCCCAGGCTTTCAATTTTTTCTTTTTTTATACTTTATTTTGATTTTTATTGATGAATTTTAACCCGAAATCAAACTAAAGTAAAAGCCCGGGTACCGAAGCTAGTCTTTAAACTTACAGAGTGTACTAAAGGAACACCCATTATGGGTCCATTTGGTTGTATTTGTACAGACATCGAGACCCAAAATAATGTGATGTGTCCCCAGGACCCAAACTAGTGAAAAAAGCCGATTTACAAGATCACAATACGTCGCGATGCGACATATTGGGGGCTTCAGGGGAAACGGTGTTCTAATGCATATCACACTGGGGGTCCTGGAAATGAATATGATTCAGAATCACTGTACTGGAACACTGTCATTACGTCATTAACATTCCACAGCGTATGGCACGTTAATGACTACTCCAACCGATTTCAGCAACCATCGTTTGCTAGTTAACTGTACCCTGTAAGTATCCAGATGACCTAAGTGTACAGTATGTATAGCGATGGATGATACATCATGGCATACTGTAAGCTCTGCAGGCCAATTAACTGTCAACTGCAAAACATTTCCAATCATTATCGTGTAAAATTTGTGTGTAGAGATTTACTATACATTTAGCCCACTGTGCAAATGACAAGCTGAAGTTCAGCAACCCAAAAACATGCATGCATTATATCCCTGTTAATATGGAGGCCAGGTTCATATATTATGATCATTAGGGGTAGTGACAGTATTCTGCCCCAGACTGTCTGTCTCTTGTTTCAGACAGCCAGACAGAGTGGCTGTGATTCCACTTATGACTCAACACTTGCTTTAATTAACCCTCACCATGACAAATCCTGCTACCGACATACGAGTGAAAGACACGCATATTAGAATGCCTGCAAAATAAATACGGAAGTACGGAAATCACTAGACTCAATCAATAAATCTAATAATTTTGCCCTCCGTCGGGGCAATCATCTGTCTGGTTAACTACTCGGCTTTAAATAACTTTACACAGCATGCTAGTTCAAGCAGCACCACCGATGCAACTAAAACTAAACTAAACTAAGTATTGAGAACCATAAGCGGAAGCCGTATTAAAACAGCAGTATAAAAAGCAAATAGTAGCAGCAGTAGCTATAGCATCAGCAGCAGCAGCAGCTGGTAATTAAAACAAAAGGCATCCAGATCAGACAAACACAAGGCGGAGACTGACCACTGAGGCATGCCTAGGCATATTCCAGGCAGTTGACGCATGCGCATTGGAGCCTATACTGTAAACGATGATCCTCTTAAAATCCACTTAACAGTTATATGTTTATGAAGGAATACAAAACACATGCACTCGCGCTAATATAGAAAATTATAACAACTAAATATAAACATAGAGCACAAATTGTTTCAGGTCTCAATAATAATAATAATAATAACTGCACTCTGTCGAGTGCATACTTGCTTGTTGCACACTAGTAGGCCATAAATGGCCAACTAGTGCGCAAGCAGAGCGCGCAAGTCCTTTCGACCGCTGTAAACTGTCAAATCTCAGTATCTCTGTGAAGGAACGTTTGAAATGTATAATTTGTAGATGTAACTATTTGCTACCTACCTACTTTATGCATATAAACACCTAGTATTATTAAGTATGATTCAAGTTTCTATCTATATAAGTTTGGGTGAAGAGCTAGTCATACATATACACACCACGTACTCTGGTCCCAGCAGATCAGGCACAACTTGCTATTTTATTTTTACTGATTATGTATATAGTATACGTATGACTAGCTCTAAATGATGACGTAAGAGATATGGTCATTTGTGGTCGTTTGGTCCCAGCAAAGAGGGCATATACTATATAGGCATATACTATATATAGTATATATATAGTATATAGGCATATACTATATACATATACATATATACTATATAGAGTGTGTAGTTGTAAGTTGATTAGCGGTATACTGTGGTTACTTTGCGCCAAAAACCGTGACAGCTGTCCCGCCATTTGATGTTTTGCTGTCACGGTTTTTGGCGCAAAGTAACCACAGTATACTGCAAGTAAGTATACTTACAACTACACACTCTATATAGTATATATGTATATGTATATAGTATATGCCTATATCATTTAGAGCTAGTCATACGTATACTATATACATAATCAGTCAAAATAAAATAGCAAATTGTGCCTGATCTGCTGGGACCAGAGTACGTGGTGTGTATATGTATGACTAGCTCTTAATGATGACGTAAGAAATATATATAGTATATATATATAGTATATAGGCATATACTATATACGTATACATATATACTCTATACTGTATAAAGTGTGTAGTTGTAAGTTGATTAGCGGTATACTGTGGTTACTTTGCGCCAAAAACCGTGACAGCTGTCCCGCCATTTGATGTTTATGCAAGAAAACAGCAAATCTGTGCCTGGTTTGCTGGGACCAAATTACCACAAATTACCATATTTCTTACGTCATCATTAAGAGCTAGTCATACATATACACACCACGTACTCTGGTCCCAGCAGATCAGGCACAATTTGCTATTTTATTTTTACTGATTATGTATATAGTATACGTATGACTAGCTCTAAATGATGACGTAAGAAATATGGTCATTTGTGGTCATTTGGTCCCAGCAAAACAGGCACAGATTTGATGTTTTTCTGCATAAACATCGAATGGCGGGACAGCTGTCACGGCGGAAGAGACCGGGCGAAAACATTACTTGCGCGCTCTGCTTGCGCAAGTAATAATAATAATAATAGGTTCTCTATAAAGTGCGCAACAGGTGTGAGTGCCCCCTTCAACCACTAGAGACTAGTAGAATAATAGTGCGCCCCGGACGGTTAGCTCAACCGTCTGGGCACCTAGGCTGCTAAGCCAGCCTGACGGCATGCCGCGGGTTCGACTCCTGATCCCGACGGCATTTGCAGCGTGTCATCCTCCCATCTCTCTCCCCATTTCCTGTCAGTCTACTTTCAACCTATCAATAAAGGCAGAAAAAGCCTCAAAAATATATATAAAAAAAATAATAATAATAGTGCGGTGTGACTGACCGTGCCCTAAATGAAGAAACTGGTCAAATTAAAATGTAAAGATCAATTCTGGCAAGGCTTGAAACAAACATGAAAACAAACAAACGTATTAAATGATACGTAGTTAGTTCAGTCAGATACACTCGAGGGATTTCATGCTGTGCTCAAGGGCGCATACATATACTCAAGGGGTTAATATCCTGCATTACTATGTGGGTGTATTCAGTGTGTGCAAGACCCACATGTCATTCGCTGATGTGGCAGTCAGCTGACCAATTGGGCGGGGTATTTAAGCTCACTAGACTGCATGCTTCTTCCTGCCTTCCTTCTGCTTATGGTTCCTGGCTGGTTGTTATGTGACCACCGGCACCGGTGAGCTCTGTTATTTATGTTCCCTATGGGGGGGGTTGTTATTGTATATCTATCTCCCTGCTCTTTATGTTTAATGATGGTGTTTAATTGTGCCGAGCAGGGAGAAAAATGTAGCAGAGCCGAACGCCAAAATAAAACATTATATGCACAATATTATATGTATTCTCATTCTATATAAATATTGGTTAAATCTATTCGTGAGTTATCTGACTGAACTACAGGATGAGTATGTAAGCATGCAATATTTCAAGACCAACAGTAGTCTACAGTTCATTGTAAAAAATGTATGTGCTGTTTGGCTGAAATACATT
>NC_139698.1:37316075-37361075 GCF_964188405.1 Protomyctophum parallelum
TATTGGCACGTTAAGATAAGACTACTCATGATTCCAGCAACCATCGTTTGCTAGTTAACTGTACCCTGTAAGTATCCAGATGACCTAAGTGTACATACACTACAGTATGTATAGACACATACACATACATACATCATGGCATACTGTAAGCGCAGGCCAATTAACTGTCAACAGCAAACCATTTCCAATCATTATTGTGTAATTTTACAAGTGGGTAGAGATTTACTAAACTATGCAAATGACAAGCTCAACTCTAGAGGCCACATTGTTTTATTTTCCATTTCTGAAAAACGCTTGCTCCAAAACAAACTTGCCACCTTTTTTTCTGAGGACAGCTCGCCGGTTCTACTATTCGTTTTACTGAGGTTAAGGCTAGGAATATGGTTAGTTTTTTAGGCATAGTTTTACTGTGGCTTAGTTTGGGAATAAGGTAACGTTTAGGCATAGTTTTACTGAGTTTATGGCTATGAATAAGGTAAGGTTTAGGGCATAGTTTTACTGAGGTTAAGTTTGGGAATACCTGGTGGCGAGCACTGGAGACCATTCCAAGGTCTCCGTATTTGACCCGGTGCGAGTGTGTTTGGGGGCGTTATTGTATTCTCCCTGAGTAGTAGGTCAGTTTAATATACTAGACCAGTGTTCTCATTCTCAACCAGTAGTCCGGGGGCCACCAGTGGTCCTTGAGGGGGTTCCAGGTCGGCCGCACCCATGGTTGTCCAGAACCGCCACAAAAGGCCTTTTTTATTTGGCGGCCATCTTGAAAAATGACCGCCATATTGGATTTTTCGCTGGCTCGGTTAAAAAGGTTAAAGAGGTGACCCAGAGGCATGTTCATGCCAAATTTCACGCTTGTATCACCAAGTGAAAGGTTCTCTCACAATATGGCTGTTAGCTGCTGTACTAGTATGTTGTAACTGGAAGGATGCAGTATACGTACTGTATACAGGCTGTGTATGTTTGTCTGCTGTTGCTAGTGAGTTGTGACAGGGTACAGTATACAGTAGGTGGCTCTTGGTCAGCCCACTTTCTTTCGTTCTACCTTACATACTTATACTCAAAGCTGTCTCTCGACCTGCTTCACAGGTACATGAGCCAGGGTGATGACCCCAGACCCCCAAGCTCAGCTTCTTCTCAGACCTGGACCCGTGAGCCTGCCCTAAATCCCTGACCACTGCACTACACCAGAATGTGCAGTACTAAACATCCAAGGCTGAGTGAGAAGATGGCAGCCAGGAGAACGAGGCGTGTCGGTGCCATTGATACTGGGAGGAAAATACTGAGCAGCTAGACGGATGTATGGAGGATGGAGATGACTGGAGACCCTGCTGGAGGCGGAGGCTCTATCTCTGTATCCATTCGTTCCAAAGTTTGACCCTGGCATCACTTACACAACTGATACAGTCAAGTAGACGACGGCTCAAGGTATGAAATTAGGTTTTTTACTTTTTTTGCTTCTTTGCTGCTGCTGCTGCTTGTGTTCTATGCTGTGTGTATACTAGTGTGATTCAAGCTGGTGTACTATTATTGTCATTTTGGGACCCAATGACTGGGTGGCAAAGAAATATGTTCAGTAACGGTTTCTGGCTCTGGAGAATTTAATTTCTTTCTTTCTTTCTTTCTTTCTTTCTTTCTTTCTTTCTTTCGGGCGGTTGTAACTGAGGTTACTGAAGTAAACCAGTTTCTGTTGCCCCTCTGATTGATTTGCAACAGTTGTGTAACTGGCCTATACATTTATTTCAACAGACAGATGTGTTGATAGATAGATAGATAGATAGATAGATAGATAGATAGAAAAAGACATTACAATAATTAAACAACATACTATCTTATATTAAAATTGACTTAAGGGAGGACTGGCCAGCTGGCCGGTGCATCACATCGTCAGCAGGCCCTTCCAGGAAAAGCCTATGTGAATGAGGTCAGAGAGTACTCATGTCTAATTCAAGAATAGTCAGGAACTAGTCATCTCGCTCCTTGTACTTTAAACAAATGCTGTGAAACACAGATAAATACATTGGTACAAAAACATGACCAATACTACTATGTGAGGACCTACCAAAAGCCATAATCTAATTTGGGTGCCATATATCAACATTTCAAACAAGGTTGATGTAGGGGATATTTTACACTCGTACAGTGCCTACCCTTGTCTTGTACCGGTTTATCTTTTATCAAAATAGATTTTGTCCCAGGTAACAAAACATAATAATGTCACTCTCAGACAATATCCTGTACTTAGAAAAGCAACATGTCACTGTGTCATGTCTGTTGTCATGACAACAATGCTGATGCCTGCATTTCATGTGTCATAGCAGGAACCAGGAAAGCCTCACCAGTGAATCATTGGACTCTACCAGACAAGCTGTCCTTTAAAACATTTAAGCCATGATTTGTATTGAATTGTACAATGAAATATATTTAATCGTGTGATTAAATATATAAATGCAACATTGTCGAACGACATATAGTATAACTATAAATTAAGCGTCAATATTGTGGAGGCTTAAACATGAACTGACAGCCCCCAGGCACTGTGTCAAGTATACAGTGTAAGTAGCAATGGCAGACATCTGTACCGTGTGTGTGTGTGTGTGTGTGTGTGTGTGTGTGTGTGTGTGAGAAAGTGTGTGCGTGCGTGCGCACGCACGTATGTGCATGTGCATGTTGAATGCATGAATGGTTGCGTGCGTGCATGTGTGAGTGTGTGTGTGTCTCATACATTCAAGTGCGTGTCTGCAAAGGAAATGGCTGACAGTGAAAAATGTGACCAATTCTAATTTTAATTGCCAATGGAAGGGAGAAAACCTCAATATTTATGGGCTCTGTCCAGACGAAGAGGGGAGGAGGGTTTGCCATGAAAGCATATTCCTTATCACAATTAAAAAGTGCTTTAACATGACTGCAACCCTTTGAAGTTAGATTAGTGGCGGTAATATTGGAAAGATCAGCATTGCCTTCAAACAATGGGAATTGAATGGGGAAAATGGAATTATTTGACAGTGCCAAAGGTAATGTTTCCCTTTCATTGTCCCTCTCTTCCCTTGAATTCCCCCGCACACTGAGCATTTTAAATGAAACATGCTCATGTGTGGAGCCTTTTTTCTCCTCTCTTTTCAGCATAAAATGTCTTCATGGTACTATATTCTCTGAAACAGCAAAATACTTAAAGTATAACCCTGGGACTTGATTGGAGAGAAAAGAATAATAATAAAAGGAATCCTTAAGTCAGGTACACACTAAAGTCTTCAGTGTTACATTAATCTGAGGACCCGATTCTAATGTATTCTAAAGTTTTCTGATAAAACTATGTCGCTATGTCAGTGGTACTCAAACTTTTTCATGTCAAGGTCCCCAAATATTATATGTATTTGGCCGCCGGACCCCCATCTGAAAATGTTCAGTCAGATAACGAAAAACGAATAGATTGAACTAATATTTACTATAGAATGAGAAGTGTGCATGTATTTTATCTTGCTAAATTTTTCTCCCTGATCGGCACAATTATACAACCATCATTAACTATTAAAAGCAGGGAGATAGATATACAATAACAACCCCCCATGGGGAACAGGAATAGCAGAGTCCACCGGTGGTGCTGGGGTGGCGGTGGGAGCAAACATAACAACATCAGGTACGCATATGCAGAGGAAGGAACGCAGGAAGATTTCCAGTCTTAGGTGAGCTTACCAATTGGACAGCTGATTGCCACGTCAGTGAATGACATGTGGGTCTTGCATAACACTGAATGAGCCCCTCCTCGAGTATATCTGAACTGAACTAACTCCGCAAGCTACGTATACCATTTGTTTCAGGGATCCCTCAGAAGCAAAGATTTGAGCTAACACGTTTGCTGTGAAAGAATAATACATTCAAAGATGTGCACACATTGTCCCGATTTCTCAAAAATAGCAGATCTACAAACTAGATATGCTATTTTTAGAAATAGACCTGTAGGGTTAAAGGAACACCCAGGGTTTCACTGAGTACAGCTTCCCAGGAGCATATAAGGTCTGGTGGTTGTACATCTGTATGAGACATAATGGTGTAAGAACAGTAATCACATTGTGAGGTGTGAGGCCATAAGTGTCTTGATTGCAAGTCAAACATGCACAAACAAACAAGCAATGGATTTGGGAGCTAGAATTCCCATCGTAACAAAAACTGCAGTTTAGCTAGCGTCCTTACATAAGGACATACAACCCCATGGGAAGACGCAAAGCTGTAACTGAGAGCTGTGTAATTAGAGAACGAGTGAGAGAGCGAGAGATACAGACAGACAGAGGGAATATAGATCCATCAACCCTTTCTACCGTAATAACCTCAGAGAGAGAAAGTAGGATAAGAGAAATGAGAGAGAGAGAGAGAGAGAGAGGGTGGACAGGGAGGGCAAAAACGGCAAGCAGCTGTTGAGGATTTACATGCTGTATATTATTCATGCAATCAGCTGCAGGCGTAGACTCGCAGAGAGACGGAGGAGGGAGACATAAGATCGTCGGCAGGAAAGGATGGGAGGAGAACGAGAAAGATAGAGACAGGTATTAGTACACCAACATGAGAGAGAGAGAGGGAGAGGGAGAGGGAGAGGGGGAGGGGGAGGGGGAGGGAGAGGGATGAGAACGTTATGTTATGTTGGCTCTGACTGACCATGCCGTCTGATCCAGGTCATCTTGCTCTCTGGATCTCTGGCTCCCAGACCTCAAGGACACTGAGTGGGTGTGTTTACATGCACTGTTCTGTGGTCAGGGCTCCAGATTATGCAGAACTCTGCCTGAACTCATGACACTGCCTGGGCTCTTATCACCATGCTTTATATTAGTGTCTCTGTATCAGCGTGGAGTTAGTTCAAGGTTTGTTAACCACATGAACCCAAGCGTGCCTACTCTAGGGCTGACATTCAGCTAAAATAGCAGGATCCACAAGCTCATAAGGCGTTATGGAGAGCTTATGGATTTATTTATTTTTTACGGTAAAGGGTTTTGGTGGAAGGAATGGACCTTGTATAGAGCTACGATTTTAAGTGGTTAATATAGTGTTTAAGTGGTTGATACAAGACTTCAATTCACCTCATAAGAACATGTATTTCTGACAGAAGCCTGAATATATATTTTTAACATGTTTTGACAGTAGATAGAAGAGTTGTCATCAAATGTTCAGTGTGGTACTATTCCAAAATGACATGATACATTGCATACACATGATGGAACCATTTTGTACTCCTGACAATTACTGATACTATCACACATCACCAGCATATCGTGAGAATTTACTGTAAGAGAATGGAAGTTATTAGAAAGAAACCCAGCCCTGCTGTAAACACGAGTGAGCATTGTGGTTGTGTCCTGAGTTTCAGTCTGGCTCTAAACCTATACAGTATGTCATGAATTATCTTCCTCCCCTGCCATTCACGACTCCCCTGCACTGTAATGTACATTACAGCAGCGATGTCATACAACAGTAATGAAACCTCACTGCACTCATTGCTCTCTCTCTCTCTCTCTCTCTCTCTCTCTCTCTCTCTCTCTCTCTCTCTGCGTGTTCTGGCGTACAGTTTTAACACCCGGGAACTTTTTGCATAGATGCTGATCCACAAATTCCCATGGGTTTGGTGGAGTGGACCGATGCCAGTGGAAATTACAAACAAACACTGGAACTGCTGTGTCTTATGAGAGCACAAACAACCTCAAAGCCCCAGTTCCCTCACATCACATCTGCGTGTGTGCCTGAGTGTACCAGAGTGAGTGCATTTATGTGCCTGTGCTCGCATTTGTGCATACAATGTGTGCACATTACTGTGCTGTCTGTGCTGTGTGTGTGTGTGTGTGTGTGTGTGTGTGTGCGTGTGCGTGTGCGTGTGCGTGTGCGTGTGTGTGTGTGTGTGTGTGTGTGTGTGTGTGTGTGTGTGATCTCAAGACCTAGAAGGCGTTTCAAAGACAAGCGGCGGATTTATGGAAGCCTTCACAGCAACACTGGTGATAAAACAAAGATCTTGCCTCCTGTCAAAAGTTCACATACGGAACAGGCACAAAGAAAGAGATGGGGGGGAAAGGTAAAAGAGAAACAGAGAGAAAGTAATGAGAAAAACAGAATACAAGTTAAACATGGGGAGAGAGGGGGGAGAGGGAGGGAAGGGGAGAGAGAGCCAGAGAGATATCATGCAAGGTTAAAGGCAAAAAGGGGACAATTGAGACTCACCAAAAGAAACTCTTATTTGCCCTGCTGTGCTCTGCTCTCCTCCTCTCCCTCCGCCCCTTGCTTTTAGTGGGCTAGCCTACACCACATTATTGGTCCCTGGGCTTTTTATAATGGCTGGGTGTGTTCAGATCCCGTGCTATAGTCAACGCCAGTTAAAGCCCATTCCTAATTAGTGGTGTAAACCAGAATGCCAGTAAGGAAAAGGGAACAAGCAGATCAGCCAAGGGACAATTAAACACCACCAAAGGAAGAGGAAAAATATTTTCAAACAATATTTCACAGCTCGGGGTGTCCTTGTGCCTCAGCATGCTGACACTCTTAACACTTCGTAGTGGATTTACGTCCAGCCAGTAAGCTGGACTATGTGTCACAATGTCTATACCTCCTTAAGCTGTAATTGTTTATTGCCTAATGCAGTAGAACAACACAACTGGCTCTTTTTACTTTCACATGCTTCAATGCACACGTTGGATAGAAAACAAAACACAGTCACATCAGCCAAGGGATAATTATTAAAACCATGAAGGGGGCGGACAGCCCCACCCCCTGCTATTCATTTTGATGTAAGTTGCTCAGTGGCGTTTTGAAGCACCCGGAAGAACGCTCTACTTCTGCATTTTTTCGATTTGGTTCCCAAAATAGGGAAGTGCTTAATGTTAAACCCCAGCTACACGTTTCCTTGTGCTAAATGCACGGGCCCGCCTGCAGTTCCAGCTCTGACCACTACGTCTCGCGTCAATGTTGGCCAGCCTTTCTGGGGGCTTGGTCACTTCGTACAGTGCTGCAAGCTTGTAAAGGCTACATCTGCTATTTTTGAGTGGTGCAACCACTCCAAGGAACAGCAATGTCCGTGTTCACCTATGTGACGTTAATGTGTTAATGTCAGTTAATGTTAATTAACCACTCAGTTCACACGGGTGTGATTATTATTATTATTTTTAGAATCTTGAAAGCGTGAGAACTGGAGAATCGGCCTCAGTTCTTAATGGGTTAAACACCCAAACAAAACCTATATCTCCGATTAGGAGGCATCTTGGTAATATCTATATATTAATGATGCTGCAGGTTCAACTGTGGCTCTTACACTGCATTGCCCACTCCCCTTCTAAAAGTCATTGATCAACGTGTTCTCATGTCTACGCATCATAATTCTGCCAAATATCACAGGGGGTGGCCTTGTCTGTCTGGAGCTAGTCCAACATTTCAAACACGGTGCACAAAATCATACCATGCTTTCATCGTCTGCCTGCATGTTCTCATACCAGTCCAACCTGTCATACAGAATTTATTATCTGTCATTTTAACATAGCTAATTTCCACATGGAACATCATTGTGCAACACACAAATGAGATTATTAAAAAAAAATGTTTCAACTTTCAACCAGGCATCCCTATTTTTTGGCATGTCATTAGCATACAGTACCTTGTCAGAAATCGCATTTGTTTCCCTTCGAAATTCCTCAAATTGGTTCAAAAGTAGCTGGTCTACTGTACATGCTCACAATTATATTATTTTTGCTATTTTATCATACAAGAAGTTTATAGAAAAAAAAGTAAAGGCATGTGTGGGGTCTCAGATTTCGTCAAATTGTGACCTCTCTCTCTCTCTCTCTCTCTCTCTCTCTCTCACATTAGCAGGGCACAGTGCAGCACTATCCCTCTCTCTGTTTCTGGCACAACAGCGCCCCTACTGGTACTCATAGTCATATACTGGTGCTCATTAACCAACACATAGGTGGGTGAACACGGACATTGCTGTTCCTTGGAGTGCACCACTCAAAACGAGGTTGGAAAGTCCAATTGAAAACCACTTGTTACTCTCCAGATCGTCCTCAGACGAGCCCTCCACAATTGAATATTGTAATCTCACTATATTATTCTTGAGAGTGGTGGTGGTGGAGTTACAAAATAACTGCAGATTGGATATGACCACAAATGACAGCAACAAATACTGTATAATACTGTTGCCATTGAGAAGGTTAAGAGACTTACTTAAGGTTACATCTGTAGTACTGTAGCTGAGAGGACTCACTTGTGGCATGAAAATGATATAAATAAAACTATACTATGAAGGTGCAGTACCTGCCAGTGTGGCGTACAAGTGTCTTGATAAACTATTAGACACCAGCTCAGAAACACCGCCTAGTAAAGGTCATTTATTTTCTTTTTTTGGCAGTGGCCTTCTACTATGCTCACAACATTTGTGAGCAGTGATTCGAGGTCATGTAACTTGAAATGCAGAATTCCATACAGCTCTAGAATGTGTGGGTGCGTTTCCACGTTCCACGTTTCCATCGTGTGAAAGTCCTGTGCTGTTAACTCCAATTAAGGGTTTTCATGTGACAGCAGACACCGTCTATTAAAGAGCCATTTGAGGGTGTGTCACAATGAATAAATGGTTTAAAAAAACATGTTGATATATTGCAGACTAATAGCATAGTTCAACAACATTTGAGTTGTCAGAAGTTACTGATATATGTTTTTGTTGTTAATTGTAAGAAGAAATCTATCTATAAATGTCTCTGTAGAACTCCAAAACTAGATAAAGTACCCCTTGGGGCACAGGTCTCCACCAGGCCAGGTCGGGTTGTGGCCTCCTGTTGGCACTATAACAGGCCAATGTGAAAGGGGTGGGATATATTCCTCAGCCTAGTAGGAAAGTCTGAAAGATTTAACATAAATTGCACGCTGCGTTCATGATTCAAGGCTTCTTGTTCAAAACGGGCCAATCCTGCAATCTTTGAAAGCCAATGTTAGCCAATTAGGATGGAATATGAAATATCGGACAGATCCGTCTTGAACACATGACTATAGAGATATTGTGTAACGATTTCCGGGATGTTTGGACAGAATCTGTCTATGGCGTTTTCTTAAGCAAGCATTGTTGAAAGACAAACATTAAAGCTAGGGCTAGCGCCCCTCAAAAATGTGTTTTACAAAATTCGGCCTCCTGGTGGCGCTATAACAGGCTGTTCTGGAAAATTTGGGGCAGAAGTTCACCCGGCACCCGGATTAGCTGGTAACGGACGGACAGACGCACACGCACGCACACGCACACGCACACACACACACACACACACACACACACACACACACACACACACACACACACACACACACACACACTTGTGGAGACAATAAAGAAACACAGAGAGACAGATACAGAAATCTCCATATACGGGCATAAAAAGGAGCAGAGACAGATGGGTGGAACGGGTACTCTGACACGGGTACAAAGGGTACCGGGTGGGGCATGGATCAACGGGTACTCTGACACGGGTACAAAGGGTACCGGGTGGGGCATGGATCAACGGGTACTCTGACACGGGTACAAAGGGTACCGGGTGGGGCATGGATCAACGGGTACTCTGACACGGGTACAAAGGGTACCGGGTGGGGCATGGAACGGGTACTCTGACACGGGTACAAAGGGTACCGGGTGGGGCATGGATCAACGGGTACTCTGACACGGGTACAAAGGGTACCGGGTGGGGCATGGATCGGGTACTCTGACACGGGTACAAAGGGTACCGGGTGGGGCATGGATCTCCAACTTCCAGCGTTACCGACTCGGTGCTCTACAGCCGGGCACCGGTCTAGTGTTAATAACTTCAAAACATGTACTGTAGTATGTAGTATCATAATCTAGTGTAGTATCATCTCCATCCACATTAACCCCGGGATTAGGTTGACCTGGGAATAGTTTGACCTCCAAAAAGGGTCTGCAATTCATTAGCCCGAGCCCTACCCGAGGCCTGACACCAAACTAATATACTGTAACTCAGTTTTTGAGCATTTTTTACTAATCTTTCAAGACCTACAGAATATTTTGTAGTATTTTTATAAATCCTATATTGTACAAAAATCTGTCCGTCTGTCCAGCACTTTAGTCCCCCAAAAGGTTTACTCTAATGGCATGGGGCTTTTAAACGCAAGCCTATAAGGCTGTGTACACACATAGTAGAGTGTTAAAAGTGCCGCCTATATGATAAAATAAAATAAAATTGCCCATCTACATTGCAACAGAGAGCTCAACTGATTTTAAATGTGATCCTAGTGACTCGTCCACCATAATAGCTACTAGTTGTTTTTTGGGGTTTTTTTTAAACTATGGTGAAGAGGAGGCTGTTTAGCTTTGGCTATAGAGACAGATAATACAGTAAAGAGTTCTTCTCACAGTGGTCCCTGCTCATTTATCAAGTATCCTTCACTTTCTCTGTCTCCATCTGTTGTGGGGAAATCACCCGCTTGCTGATCAGCATTTTCTAAGTCATAATTGGTTAACTGATAAAAAGCTGTTAATGTCATGATGACCTTTATCTGAAAAAGCAGCAGAGTGCAGCACTTTTAAAGAGAAGGGTGCCTTTGTGGCGGGACGCCGTAGAGTTCTATAATAACAAGGATGTGGCAGTTGGAAGAAAAGAAAAAAAATCACTAAAGTCAAAGTTACCATTTCTGACCTCCACCAATGTGTAAATTTGTCAGTCATTCTCTTGGCATCCCTTCTCCCCTTTATCTGTTTCTTAACCACATTAATGAATCATAGCAGCCCTATTCTGGGCATTTCATAATAGGCAAAGAATGTAGCAGATCTACAAGCTCAAATTGCTTCACATTGTGCCACACTGTAAGCTTGTAGATCAGTTTGTTGTTGTTTTTTTTGTGGTGTGTGGTGCCTGGTGGTGGTGGTGGCGGGGTTCAGTGAAGGGATTTGGCGTAGAAGGGGGAAAGGACGGGACCAATTATAGACCCCTGGGGGACCCCGGTTAACTGAAGTATAATAGGGTTTAAGTGGTTAAACATGAAAGTGTTTTTTCAAACCATGTCATTTTTCTCAGGGTAACCTGAGAGTTAAAAACTGCTGAGCAGTGTGGCTGTGATGTAAATGCTTTGGTATGCAACCTCCATGACAACCAGTCATCTCCGGCAAGGGGAGGTGGTCTACATTTTGATTGACACCCTGTGAGTCAGGCTACTTAGGGCTATTTGTACGGAATGTGTGCTGAAAGGAGAAGACGGGGGGGGGGGGGGGGGGGGGACAGATGCATGAACCACAGGACGATGGAGTGTGGAGAATGCAGGCAGCGAAGGAGAGAAGACAGACAATGTCAAAAAGAGACAGATTGACGGTCACAGACGCACTGAAAAAAGAAGCACACAAGTTGACAGACACACCAATAGGAGACACTGTGAATGTGACTGACTGACAGTTGCCACTGAGCAATTACAGAGGAATTAATTGGCCGGTTTCCACTTCATTGGTCTAGTTTGAGCCTGGTTTACTGGTTCTCCCAGTAAACCAGTTAAACGTTAGCTAATTGTTCCAGGGATGATGGTGCTCCAGTGGAATTCCAAAGCACTGGTTCTCATTCTCTCTGTGGATTAGCGAGTAACTGGATGGGAAAGGAAGAAATGTGACATTTTAACTTTGAGAGCGTTGGAGGCAGACTCAGGAGGATGGGAGGAAAGGAGGGAGGGGGTGTAGGAGGGACAGAAAGAAAGAAAGAGACATTGTATGGATGTGAATGTGCAGGCATGTACTGTATGTGTGTGTATGTGCATGCCATGTGCATTTTAACAGCATGAGGTTGAGGTCATGGAAACTAACCATGTGTGTTCTGGCCAAGGCATGCCTCCACTATAACAGGAAAGCTCTCTCTCACACGCACACGCACACGCACTAGGCCAGGCATGAAATTGGAGCAGTGCTTTATATGACCTTGTCGGACTAGTTCGTACAAGGCAGTTAAAGACTTCATGGATTCACAAATTATCGACTTAAAGGGACACTTCACCCTTTTTGCAAAAAAATATATGTTAACGACGTTTAGAAGCTTTAGAACACTTTCCTGGGGGGCTTTATGTATGTAATATGTGGTTTTAGATATTTTAGATTGTAGCAGTGAGCCTGTTGTCTCTGATGTCATGGACACTGAGCTCACTTCCTTCCTGGACTACATGTTGTCTCAGTAAGACAGCTCTCCCCCTATCCGCAAGGAGGAGCAGTGCACCAAAGAATTATGGGAATTGTAGTCCAGGAAGGTAGTGAGACCAGTGTCCATGACATCAGAGACAACAGGCTCACTGCTACAATCTAAAATAACTAAAACCACATATTACACACATAAATACCCCCAGGAAAGTGATCTAAAGCTTCTAAACGTTATTAACATATTTCTTTTTGCAAAAAGGGTGAAGTGTCCCTTATTACATGCTTACGCATATATCCACACAGATTATTACATATTTAGTTTGATATCCCAGATACCTTATACTTACATACTATTGTTCTCATAAATATTAAGTGTTGAGTAACAATATACCTGATCATTTGTAAAGGCTTAATTTATTGCATATACCGTAAATCCTCAAATACATTCCTTCCTTCAATAAAAAGCCGTCCCCTATTAATTACCGGGGGTGGCGTTGAATTAAGTATATTAAAACCGTTCTTCTAGCTGGGTTTTTTTGTGTTTCGTAAGTGCCGTATCTGTTACCTTCGCTGCCCTGGCTGGCTGTGCCTGTCACTTCAGTGTCCAGATGCCGGTGGTCACGTTGCTCGCACTCGCGCACAACACAACAAACTAACAAACAAACTTCGGGAGACAACGCCACTATAAGCACTTTTCATGTCCACGGACAATGAAACTAACAGTCTAACTGTGGAGGAGGGAGGAAAATGACACAAAACCAAGCAAGTGAGAGTTTCTGTTTGTGACATGACGTGCTGCGAGCTCGCAGATCTACGCTTTAAGTTTATGCAACGAATGTGGTTTGAGTGGTGCAACCACTCCTACAACCAGCAATGTCCGTGTACACCTATGTACCTATGTGGTCATGAGCACCAGTATATGACTTAGTACCAGTAGGGGGCGCCAGAAACAGAGAGAGGGATTAGTGCTGCTCTGTTGCCTGCTAATAAAAGAGAGAGAGAGGGGTGGGGGGGCATCTGAACTTGTCATTAGCCTAACTGTAGGCCTAGATACATACCATTTGAATGTGCAGTAAATAGGATAGAGAATAGTACTGTGACCAGATTTGACTGAGGGAATGCCATTGGATTTTTTAATTTTAAAATTGACATTGGTTGTTCAAGTTAAATTGATGTGATGCTTTTATTATGGTATTTACCATAGGCAATATGCCATTATTATTATTATTATTAATTTTTTTGCGGCTTACGCCTTTTATTGGTTTTTTGAAGGGACAGACAGTAGGCTGACAGGAAATGGGAGAGAGATGGGGGAAGACATGCAGTAAAGGCCGTGTCGGGCTCGGGAGTCGAACCCGCGGCACACTGCGACTGGATTACCAGTCGGGTGCCCAGACGGTTACGCCACCGCCTGGGCTCAATATGCCATTATTTAAAAAAGTTAAAATGACCAGTGAGCACCCGCAACTGCACTTTTTAATATTTTATGAGGACTTATTGGTTTCAATGTTTCAATGTTGCGTAACGAAAAATGTTCCCCCCCTGTTTTGCCGACGAGACCGAAAATCTTAAAACGTTAACTCTTGATTGAAATCATCCCGTCCAATTCTAAGAAAAGATCATGTATTAGACGGCCCACCGCGGTCCCCTCGCTAGTCGCGATAGATTTAATCATACCTCCCGTTTTTGTCGATCGGCTTGGCTACATTTAGCTGCTACAGCCACATCCGGGATAACATCCGGTCCGTCTGTAAAAGTGCTCCTCTACTATAAATCGCCGGGTGCTATGATTTAATGGATTAAATAATCCCAGGCAATCGGAGTGTTGTATAATTTCAAAATGGCAATGAGAAACTAGACATGCACCAAGACAATTAAGTTGAGTGTAGTGGACACTATAAACTGTTTTCACCTATATTTAATATTATGTGCATATATTTCAATATCATTATATACCCTCTATCATGCACTTATCTCTCCATCTGTCTCCATTTAGTAAATCATTAAGAGGTAAACTCTATGCTGTATTCTCAGATTGTTACTAAAATATGTTTGTAATTTAACTATTGTTCTTGAAATATTGTGGTACTGTAATTATCTCAAATATCACATGTATGTGGAAGGATAAAAGATGTTAACCTTTTTGCGTGGTTACTGCATATGGTATCTGAATAAGACAGATGTCTTAAATAACACATCCTCGCACCACATTTCCCACTAAAATACAATCTTCACCGCCAGAAATTCACAGCCAAATGGAACAGTGAAATCTCAATCTCTGAACATTGATTGACACTGTTGGCTTTGCAGACAGTGTCAATGTCTATAAAGCATGTGTCAGTATGCCCTTAAGGAACTCTAAATTATTGACTGGATACCTCATGGAATATACTATATGTTCTCTACTCCGAAGCAATCAACCCTTTTAGTGAGCACCTGGCATGAGTTACTGTAAGTTACAGTTGAGCATATTTTTCTCTCTTTGTACAGGAAATGGCCTATTTCTCCCAAGCAGAACCCATCCCAGCTAGGGAAGTGGCTAACCACATTAAGCGGTGTGGGTTCGCGTGTTTATACGCAGTAATTTGCACAGGTGAGAGAGGATGAGCGCCTGGAATGAATACAGTAGAACCTTGTTTAATTAGGATTGCTCTGGTATAAAGGTCAGAGGGGAGTGATGTGTTGAAGTCTGCACTTATGAGCCTTGGGACTAATTAACATCGGAAATGCCTTCATGTACATCATGTTCATCTACATGCCAGCCAAATATAAAAAAAAAAGCTAAAAGCTAGAAGAGGAATTTGGACATTTCACCAACCCAACACCATGCAGCATAACCACACTATGTGCTCACAGAGGACGTACGTACTGTAATAACTAAGGAGAGACGAGTGATTTGAGTGCTACATGCTGTTGGGACCTGCTAACGGTTACACTGCCGTATAATTATATTTGCAGCATAGTCACAAACAAGGCAACAGTTAAGTGTCGATTGCTATGCTTACTCTGGCTGTTACTTGGCTGGCTGGCACAACAGCGCTAAATAGGAGATAGAAAATAACATATTCATTCCAGAATGGTGTGGTGTGCATCGCATATTGTTGTAAGCTGATTTTATTCATCACTAGAGATATTCAATTTCGAAGAAACAACCTGGTGCTAAAAAAGAACCTTATTTGGCCTTGCTCTGGCTGCATTTGTGTCTCTTTTTGGACTGGTATACTCTTGCGATGTGTCTTGTGCAGTTGAGGTTGGCAGCACAAAGACATGCAAAAATGTCAGTTAGACCCTCTAACATGGGCCTCACACTGACTCACACTCAGCAGACACACACTTGTACATATGTGCATGCACACACACGTACACACACACACACGTGAGCACGTCTGGATTGCTCACTTGCTCTATCTTTCTCTCTTCCCCCCACCCACTGCGTGTACACACACACACACACACACACACACACAGATGCAAATCTTTCTTGCTTCTGTACTTTGAGAAAGCAACACTTATATGCTTCATGGCACAGTCTCAAAACAGTATCCTTGGTCTTTTTGTCAGGCTTAGTAACCTTGTACCTAGCAGTGCTTGTAATGGCACTGTCTTACGTAAGTCACTGAATCAGAGGCTCACAGCCAGGAGCAATTCCTTAGCATCCATAATATACAGTATTATTATGCATAGATACAGTGTATACACTACACATACAGACTTGTCACTGCTCTCCCCTACTGCGGGGTTGGTCAAAGGGATGGTATTGAAACCCCATTCCTCGTATTCAGTGGTGGCCAAAGTACTCACTTTCTTTACTTACAGTACAAGTAAAATGATCAATTCTGCAATGTAGAAATAATCTGTTGCAAGCAAAATTCAACATTTACTTTACGTATTAGTATCAAAATTAAATGTAAAAAAAAAAAAAAAAAAAGTATGTAGAACGTCCCATTTCACATATTTTCAAATGGCCAAAATGTATATAGGGCTGGCTTAAGTGGGTAATGTATGTTTTGTAATAATCAAAATTAAAGTAACTAGTAACCAAAAGTTTTCAAAAAAAATTGTAGTGGAGTGGAGAAATACAGTATTTGCCTTTGGGATGTAGAAAAAAAACAAAAAATATAATTTGAAATACTCCAGTAAAGTAAAAAACATAAGAAATTGTCCAAGCCACACAGGCATTGTCTCCCTTATGGAGGTTATAATGCCCTTTCAATCATGATCTGTTTACTTATAAGCTATATTCCACATCCCCAGAGATGGGCAAAATACATTGAAAATGTATTTTGATACAAAATACAAATACTGGGTCAAAAAATGTATCTAAATACAAAATACATCTTCCATCCCCATCGAAATACAAATGACAAAATACAAAAAAGTATTTCAAATACGTATTTCAAATACATGTATTTCAAATACTGCCCATCTTTGATGGGCAAAATATATTGAAAATGTATTTTGATACAAAATACAAATACTGGGTCAAAAAATGTATTTAAATACAAAATACATCTCATTTCTTCCATCTCAGCGAAATACAAATTACAAAATACAAAAAAGTATTTCAAATACGTATTTCAAATACATGTATTTCAAATACTGCCCATCTCTGTGACCACACCCTAGTTGTGTTGGTGTTGCACAATTCACAACTTTACAAGTCTGACTGTGGAATGTTTACCACTTACACACCCCTCTACTTTGTTGGCTGGGGTCTCTCAGGGGTCAGTACCTGCCTGGCCCCGTTATTTCTCCCGAGTGTGGTCCAAAATTGTACACTCTCAGGGCTAAATTAACACTGATTTAGAGTGTGCATTTAGTAGATCTCCCTCCAATTTGTGCCCGACCACTTTTGGAGGTGTGGTTCCACCTATGAAACTCCCACCCACAACCACCGCTGTATATTTGGAAAGTTCTATTGTTCACCTTACAGAAGGTTGGTCCTCTACTCTCCTTATGTCTGCAGCCGTTGGATTCCTGGTGCCACGTACGTCCCTGAATATACAGTATATTCCTCCCTGTCCACTGTGGATTAACTGTTCATTCATAACCACACTACTGGGGGGATTGTACTCTTTGGACTATATTTATACCTGTTAATATAGCTGTTAACATTATGTTAGTGGACTTTGACTATACCTACACAATATCTACACCTGTTAATAGGTCTTTCATCACATTCATTCCCAGGAAGTCCAAGTGTGGAGCACCAAGCATGATCTTTCCCAATCTGTGTTACTACCTGATTACTTTTTATTGATGATACTAGCTTGCAGAGTTAGTTCAGTCAGATATACTCGAGCGGCTTCATGCTGTGCTCAAGGGACATATATACATGTTAATATACTGCATTACTATGTGGGTGTATACAGTGTTTGAAAGACCCACTCGTCATATGCTGATGTGGCAGTCAGCTGACCAATTGGGCGGGGTATTTAAGCTCACCTAGACTGCATGCATTATTCCTGCCTTCCTTCTGCATATGGTTCCTGGAATCCTGGTTGTTGTTATGCACTGTTTGCTCGCAGCACCAGTGGGCTCTGATATTTCTGTTTCCCATTTGGGGTTGTTATTGTATATCTATCTCCCTGCTCTTAATGTTTAATGACGGTGTTTAATTGTGCCGCACAGGGAGAAAATGCAGCAGAGCCGAACGCCAAGATAATATTATACGTGCACTTGTATTCTGATTCTATAATAAATATTGGTTAAATCTATTTGTGTTAGTTATCTGACTGATTTATTATTATTGTCTCCGTCAGGCCGAAGGTGTGGCCAAGACTATGTTTTGCACCCTGTCCGTCTGGATGCCAGAGCAGACACATTCCCACAGTGCCACCAGGAGTTCTACTCTTACAAATGTCGTCCAAAAATCAATAATTAAATTAAACATATAGATTTGTAGATCTTGGTGTTACACCACTTAATTTTAAGTGCTGCTTATCAAATTAGCAATGAAAACTTTAACCTAGGATTCAAATCTTGACCAGGATTGTACGTGTGCTATAATGGAATAATAATAAAGAAACTTTTACAATGTGTCGTTTAAAACAAATTGCCTTTTTTTTTTATATAGCGCTTTTCCAAGTACTCAAAGCGCTTTACAATTGTTCATTCATTCATACATTGGGAGGTGAAGCGGCGAAGAGTCGACGCCAGCGTCCTCACTTCCCACATTCATACACCAATGGTGGCAAGCTCACACCGACCAACTAATTGGAGGCAATGTAGGGTTCAGTGTCTTGCCCAAGGAAACTTGGACATGTGGACAGGAGGAGCCGGGATTTGAGCCGCCGACCCAGGGATCATTGGGCGACCTGCTCTACCTCCTGAGCCACAGCCGCCCAAGTCAGGGCAAGGAAAGTAGTAGAGCCACAGCATTACAATTAATCCAGGTTTACTGTGAAAACTGACCAACATCAAAAGGATGGAGTAAATGTAAACCTGATTATTTTTTAACTAGCTTTATTTTTTGTTGCAACAGCAATTGCTAAACCTGATTTAATCCAGGTTGAAGCTAAATCCTTATTGTTGATGCAACACACACACACACACGCTAGCAAAGCCTTGAGGCGCCCTGCTGCTCCTTACACCCAACCAGACCTGGGTCTGTGGTTGGAAACAGCTGAAAACACCAGCTGCTTTTCTGAAAATACCCATCTGGGAGCGCTTGAGGTCGCTTTGGAGGCATTGTGATTTTTCAGCTGAGACATTATTAGTCAAACCAAACTGTGATTGCAAAATTAGGGAGAGAGGACAAAACCGGCAACCCGCATGCAGTATGTGTGTTCAAAAATGTCAGTGAGAAGTCATAATCATCACACTTATAAATAATAGGAAGTGACTGGTCCTTTGTGATGATTGCCCCGCCCCTCCTCCACTGTGATTGGGCAGCATAGTAAAAAGTTACTGTGTACACTCATCGACCAGATAAACATGCCAAACATGCATGGCTCAGTGCAGAATAGACACTCAGCCGGCGTGGGTAGCATATATAGTGTAAATACACGGCACTCCCATTGAAATCAATGAAAGGCATACACTGGCCTTATCACACTGCCTTAGAACCCCATCGCTGAAGGGGATGAAAAGTCATAGATCCATCCACTGATAAGCACACATGAATTTAAGGCTTAATCTCGATGAGCCACTTCTCCTATAACTTTCCATCAACTTTCCATAACTCCCATTTCTCTCTCACACAAAGAACTATTTGCCCGCGCCCCATCCCACTCCCCCAGTTTCTGAAGGTGAATTAATTCAGTTTGGTTTACTCAACGTTTCTCTTTTCATCCTCCCTCATTCTTTGCCGAACTATCTCTCCTTTACCCACCTCCCATCCATTCCTCCACCCAGGGCTCTCTCACTGTTCCTCTCATTCTGATGCCAGATCGGCCTTGTGGATGATCCATGTTTACACCTCACATGTAACACACAATCACCAACATTTGACCACAATGATCCTCACAGAGTTTGGATAATCAGTATTCACACACATGTACGCACGCACACACACACACACACACACACACACACACACACACACACACACACACACACACACACACACACACACACACACACACACACACACACTTTTGCTATAGACAGAATGTATTCTTCTGATTTATTTATGCAGCAATCCCATTCCAAATCCAACTCACTCCCAAACCCTCAGCCTGCCCTCTCTGTTTCTTTTCAAAACATAGAATTTTATGGACCTTGAGAATAAAATAAAACCTTTCTCAGTGGAAGGAGCTTGAGAGAGGGAGAAAGAGAGAAAATTTAAGTAAGGTAATAACCTGACCTTGCCTCAGCTGGGTTTGATTTATGAAAGGAAGAGTGTGTCAAAAACACAGCAGGCGCTCCCATGTCTTGGTCCAATGCCAGGACTGTGTGTGTGTGTGTGTGTGTGTGTGTGTGTGCACGTGTGTGCACGTGTGTGTGTGCACGTGTGTGTGCGTGCACGTGTGTGTGTGCGTGCGTGTGCGAGATAGAAACAGACAGAGAGAGAGACATAAAGAGATATAGAAGAGTGGAAGTTGAAGTATTGGCAGTGAATTCATTTTTGATAGCTATACCACACCAGGAATCAAAACAGAAATATACACCATTCTTCCATATTTCCAAGCCCTATTCAATAACTGTATCCAACCATGTTTTTTAATAATCTTTAAATAAACCAACATTATTATATCTGATTATACCTTACACCAGAGAAAAAGAACGGGGGCGGGGAGACCCTAGGCCTATCTGACAACATGACTGGCAGGGAAAACATATTTAGCATGACACACACACACACGAATACCACAGGTGTCTTTTATTCACACATGAGGAGCATTTTAATTTTAAACTCCTCCAAAAAGCATGTTTCAGTTCTCACCCATCTGTCTGTCACCCTGCATAGACCTGACAAAGGCAGGAACACAATTAGAGTGAAGCTGGGAACATGCACCAATTTTCTCCCAATTTACTGGTTTAACATTATACCTTCCATTCAAATGTGTTTTACATTTGCATAACATGTAATGCATGTCACATTTTTATCCCGCATGAATTTCCATATCAGTGATAGGCTACTGCTCGTGAAACATCTCCTAATTTAAAGCTTCAAACATTGCACATTTTAGCATACCAGTATCTACTGCATTCAAATAAATAGCTCAAGCGAACATTTTTTATTTAAAATGGATAGCTAATTCAGGCTCTACTGAAAAAACTAAACTTTTTTTCTATGAGATGGGATTTGTTTGAGCATGGGTACTGTATGTAACTTTATGAAAAGAAAAGAGGGGGACATTATTTATTTTAGGCATGGAATTTCTGCCCTTCGAATCCCAGCATGGCGTTGTTTTGACAGATTCCCTGGATATGTGACGCCATAATTGTCTTACACTCTTTATTCTGTCTAGAAATGAATGTGCTCACGCTGCTTGACTTGCTTTCCCTTGAGATCAATGCTCTCGTCCTACAGTAGCTGGCCATTTAGCATGCCTCCTAGTTTGGTTGGCTTTATTTGCGGTACGTAAAACATGAATGAAATCCATCATATTATATATATGCTATATATATCTTTTCCTGTGGCAGTGGCTGCACATTCAGCTTTATGGTTCAATGTTATTATGCATATATTGTAATCTTTGATGTGTGAACGAGATAGAATGTTTACACTTAGCTTACTGATGCAATATGCAAGGGATATATTGTTTTCAGCTCATTGTATTATCAATCCCTCATTAATTTCACAACACTCGGTAACGAAATGGAATGTTACTCACATGTCACTGTACACTCATTTTGTTTTAATGTATTTTATGTTAAGGTGGCCTTGTCAGTTGCTACATTACTGTCGCAGTGTGATGGTCTACCTTTGTATAATAATAATGGTAATATTACATTTGCATGCTACTGCAGAGCTCTTTGGATGACAGCATAAAAGGCAACATAGAGATCCTTCAATGGGTTGATGGTAATTGCTTTCTGTGAGACCTGTAACTATCATAGGCCAGGTAAACACACACAAAAATACATAAAAGTGCATGCAATAAATAATGATAATTCAAAAGAAACTACAGAACTTAAAACTGCTAAAGATGTTCCACAAGTCAGAGGTATGAAATTAAAAGAAAAGTGATCACAATTTCCAATATAGCCTATGATGTTTGTTCATCATTATCTGAATTTTGATTCTGATCTCCCCAAAAAAGCATGTATTGATGTACTAATATAAGGTTAAGAAGCTGACTTAAAGCTTCGCACTGGAAACCGCCTCATACATTGTCATTTCGCCAATGGGCTTAGACCTTTCTAGATATCATTTATTTAGAAATTGTTTTTGTGTTCCTTGCTTTTGCTGTTATGTGTTGTTTTATATGTGTTTTGTTTTCTTTAAGTCATTCATGATGTTAACGTGTCTTATTGTGATTTTTGTCTTAAAATAAAAAACATTTGATAACAAAAAAAAAGAAGCTGACTTAAAGAGTATTGAAGTAATACACATGGTTCCATTGGCTGATTGTAGTATATCAGAACGGTACAAAAAAGAAAATCAGCATAAAAGTGCAATTTACGGGATACCAGAAAGTAAGCCATGGAAAGTGGCCAAGCCATGAATATAGCCGATGCGTTGTGAGTAGGGGTGTAACGATATAGTAACTGCATCGAACAATCCATTTTAATTTCAATAATCGAAGTATATTGATATGTAAACAGCAACATATTGTATTGTTTGACTTTGTATCGTATTGTTTTGCAATGCAAATAATCGGCATCGACAAATAATCAAATTTGTACCAAATTGTGGCACCTTCTAGATGGTGCGCGACAGGAAAAGGATAATGGTGGTGCTATGGTTTTATTTTAAATATATTAACATACAGTATGCCAATATGTGGCAAGTAGATGCAGAATATAGTCTTAGATTTAATTTCTTTGCTAAATAGTTACTGTATCGATTTTAAATCATTGAATCGTATCGTATCGCCATGAATGAACCAAAATCATCCATGTATCGTATCGTCAACCATGTATCGTGATTCGTGATATGTATCATATCGCTGTGGTTACACCCCTACCACACTATCTAGAACAGTAGTTCTCAAACGGGGGTCCATGGACCCTCAGGGTTCCTTGAAGGGTTCCAAATTGACCCTTACAAGTCTGTAACTCAAAGAGCTTACACATGAAACCAAATGGACCCGTACAGGCGGTCCATTTGCTTCCATTTTGTATGCTCTCAAGAGTCATGGTGTTCCTTGAAATAAAATACAGAAAATGTGAGAACCACTGACCTATAGTGATCCAAAGTATCAAGAACATTAGACATGTGTGTACAGTAGGCCTACACACAGGCAGCGAAGTGAAGTAGCAGAACAACCTGGCCTCACCCAAACACTGTGAAATAACACAGATTAGCAATTCCGTACATACACGCCTAGAAAACCCCCAAATCTGTGTGGAGTTTGCATGTTCTCCCTGTGTCCCCTAGGGTAGATACCCTCACAAAAACATGCAGTAATCCTGGTCTCTAAAACTATCTCCCCCTGGCCAGCCGGGGCGCCTGATGGAGGGGAAAGGAACTGGTCGGAATAACGTGTCCCTTCCACGCGCTACGTCCGGCCGGGGAAATTCCCCTCTGTCAGGTGAAAAGAAGCAGCTTGGACTCCTCATGCATAGAAGGAGGCATGAGGTCAGTCCGTTGCCCCCCCAGGTTGGCAGAGGAAGTGTAGCGCCCAGGATTACATTAGATAATTGGCACTGGGTGAAAAGAAAAAACTGGGTTACAAAATCGTGGGATAAAAATGTAAAAGAAAAAAGAAAACCCCCAAATCTGTACATTGTGTACACCTCCCTCCATGCCGAGGGCCAAGCATGCAGGGAGGCACTGGGTCCCATTATTCACAGTCTGGTATGACCTGGCCGGGAAACGAACCCCGACCTTCCTGCAGTCCGAGGGGTGGACACTCTAACCGCAAGGCCACTTAGTTGGTAAAGAATCTGTACATAAGATACTACACTGAAACG
The DNA here is from genome assembly GCF_964188405.1 of Protomyctophum parallelum. NCBI lineage: Eukaryota > Metazoa > Chordata > Actinopteri > Myctophiformes > Myctophidae > Protomyctophum > Protomyctophum parallelum. The sequence goes on from NC_139698.1 coordinate 37,339,726, forward strand.
TGACGGAGGGGCACCAAACTTGAGCCACTGTGAGTTGCTGTGTCGAATGTTGTGAAGTTCGGTTTAGAGCCCTGTCCAAGTTGGAACCCAATAACACAGAATCGTAAATGTCAAACCAGATATCACCCAGACACGGTGAAATAGCACGCATTGGCAATTCTGTACATGCAATACTAGTGAAAGCCACGCCTCTGTCGTGGTCAAAACAGTAGTAGTGTAATGGATTTTGGGGTTTTCTAGGCGTGCAGGCTATGTACGGAATTGCCAATCCGTGCTTGGGTGAGATCGGGCTCAGCTGAAATAATGTTCTGTTTGGTTCTGAACCAGAGATTCCAGGATTTTAGCAGCACAGTTTACAGATGGACAATAATTATTTTTCATGTTTTATCACTATACCTTTGAAAAGATGGAATAGGGCCTATAAACACTCTCACAAGTGTTAGTAATTATTGTAGACCAGGGATGTCAAACTCAAATACACAGTGGGCCAAAATAAAGTAATTGGTACAAGTCGAGGGCCGGACTCAACACACGGGCCATTTTTGGGGAGAGGGGTAGCTGAAAGTTGACCACAAGTGATATACTTTCACTGCGGATCAATAGTGAAGAGAAGACGCATGCTTGCACTTGCGGGCCCTCAATACGTGACAATGCACTCGCAGTGCATTGTAGGACTTGTAGTATTATGGTGGTCCGTGCAATATACCAGAGGGCCAGTTCTAATACTAATTAAATATCATCCCGCGGGCCAAAGATAATTCATTCACGGGCCTGATTTGGCCCCCGGGCCTTGAGTTTGACATATATGTTGTAGACGTAATAGAAAGAATACAAACACGTTTTTATGCAATGAATGGCATAACTTGTTGAAGCAAAGATCTTGAGCAACTCAGTTAGCAAATCACTGCATTTCTTGCTGGTTTCCATCAGTTTTGCCGTGTCTCTGGCCTAATGTCTGGTGTAATTGAACATTAATTTTGAACTGAGCTTGTGAATTAGGACATATTAGTGGGATGGCATGCTATTCTCGGTTAGTGATTTTTGGAGATGATTACAATGCGTAAGCATGCACCGTACATGTTTACACGTTTAACCGCTAACACCCTAGTAGTCAGCACCAGATTTGTGAACATTTTCATGTCAAAGACATGAAAATGTTCCCAAATGTACAATATCTGCCCACGGACCTCCATCTGAATATATTTTGTGCCAGGGACCCCCATAACACAAGATTTGTGTTACATTATGACAAATTTGTTAAAAAATAAATAATAATAATAATAATAATAATAAAGGTAATAATAATAATAATAATAATAATTAAATGATAATACTAATAAAACTAAATAAACAGACATAAGAGCTGACAATTGTTATATTGTAATGCGTTGTGAGTTTGTAGACAACACAGTTAAAGTTAGTTATTATATAGATTATATAGTTAAATAGAAACTGAACCATCACTAGGACCCTTTCAACAACCCCTGGTGATCCCCGGACCACACTTTGAGAACCACTGCAGTAGTACAAGAGGCAATCTAAAATCAAAATAGGTTGATTCCATAGCCTGAAGTAGTAATAGTGGTAACACACAAATTGATGGCTTGGTGTGCAGGAAATGGCATGCAAAATCCCATCTTTCAATTTCTTTCTTTATTGATTTGCCAAGTAATAACCTCAAAGTTCATTTTCTGTGGAATGGCACACATAGCTCCTAGTGTATAGCTAAGCAGTTGTCTTGCACCCAAACACGGTCAGTAGGCCGTTGTGCACTAAAAACCATTATATTGTAAATAGCCAGTTAGAGGGAAAATGCACTTCATCCAGAACACTGTCATCTTATTTCTGATGAATGAGAGTAGGTACAAAGTAATAGGATATTGTTTTTCACAGTGGAAGAGACAGCAAGGGAAGATTTTTTTTTACACACTCTAGACCGGTCTATCATTTAAGTTTATTTTATTGAATTTTGGATTCTACATACAGAATTTCGCAAAGTAACTGCCTTAGGAGGCACAGTATGTCAGCTTGCTGCATTTTTTTGAACATTTTCTTTGATTTTTTTCGCCCTGTTTCTAAACAATACAAAACAAAAACTTAAAAAAAAATTACACCCGTGTGAAGTGAGTTGTGCAACTCCATGTGGGGGTCCCCGGAAGTTCCAGACCCCCAGGAACGCGCACAGGGGGCCGGATCGATTCTGGCGAGCCGCCCCGCGTCCTAAACGTTTGACAAATGACAGTTACCGTGTGGGGGTCCCCAGGGGGTCCCTCTACTGTACTGTACTGTACTGTTCTGTTACTGTACTGTCACACCCGAAATGATCATATATACAGTTAATATGTGCGTGTGTGTTAGGCTGTGCAACAGTGACACTTAATTGTGAAAACCAACCAAACGCTGTTTCGTGCTCGGACAGACCCAGCCAGGGACGGACACAGCCAGCCAGCCAGCTGGGACAGACATACAGTACATAGCTCCTTAACAGTTTCCGTGCCTTGAATGGATTACTCCAGGTTAATGTCGCTGCCGTATCGGACATACCCGCCTTTTGTTTTATGTGTTTAATCCGCCGTAATGTAATGAATCAAAAGAAAATCCGTCTTCGTCGCGGAGTATGAGACTGGATGGCTTCGCTGTGATGACGAAACCGGAAATCGTCACATGCTGTGGGCTGCTAGGGCTTCTGGGAAATTGAGGCCAATGGAAATGCATTGGGTGCAACGCCTCATTGAAACCAATCTTGTGTGCGTCTTCCGCGTGCACCAAGATGGTGGATGCTACACACAGATCATAACAAACCACGGGAGCTTTTTTTGATGGATTTTCGCGGATTAAAAGCCCAAATAATTCAGCGTATGCTCTAAAGGTAATACAACAATCTCGGCAGTGAAGGGGGGTTGATTAAAATGCGGGTTAATCGTAAAAAACAGTCAAACTGTTAATGGAGTGGTTGCACCACTCAAAAACAACAGTCTGCAAGGACCTTAAACAGTTGCAAAACAATCTAAATTGTTCTGAATACTTGGTAGTTGGTATACTTTAGTAAAAAAAAGATAGTATAAAAAGGGGAGTAATATTGTTGGAAAATATTGTATTCCCCGAAATATAATGTATACAAGAGACAAGACATTCTATTTAATGGTGAAACAAATCATAAAATATCAATGAAGAAAGATTTCTGTCAGCTCTTTTAAAGTGTTCTTACTATATAGATTGTTTTCCCATAAATCCCGGACTGAATTTAATCTTCTTCCACTTCTGATCAATGTGTTGCAGGCCCATTCATAACGTAACCATCAGAAAGGGATCTGTCATCCTTTTGGTCAGTGAAGCTGACACCAACAGAGGGGGACTAATTACACCTGTCAATCATTCTTCAGTGAAAATGAACGGCTTGTTTCCATTAATGAAAAGAAATGTGTCATAATGGGACCAAGTGATAAGAAACAACACTCTTCATGCCCACACAGTACTGTACACATAATGTACATACCAACAACCCAGTGTGAAGCTTCAGGGCCCCAGAGGTCTGCTCTGTTTTCTAGTCTGTCAAACATAAAAGTGTCAGAGGCCACATTTCTTTGCACACATCATCAGGAAAGAGCAAGTGTTATACACTGTGCTACCGTAACATACACACACACACACACACACACGCACGCATGTGCGCGCGCACATGCATGCACGCACGCGCATGCATGCAAGCACAGACATTCCTAGAAACCCAGTAGCCTATACATTTCTAGGTTTTCTAGACTTGGATTTTGAATTATAACCCCCACATTCTTTGAACACATCATCAGGAAAGGGCAAGTGTTATACAGTATGCTACCGTAACACACACGCGCACGCACACATGCACGTGCACGCTCGCACACCATGGTACACATTTCTAGGTTTGCCAAACTTGGATTTTGAACTATAAGCCACACATAACATAGTGAAAATGTAACCCACTGACTTCAATTGAACAACACTAAAGGCCTATTCAGAGTCCAGTTTTCGGTGACCAGTGACCACCGAAACAGTGGTTAGTAAAAACAGAGAGATGTGTTGTGAGTGGTGACCACCGCGGCATGACGTCATGTTTAGTTTTCGGTGGTCACCTCTTCACTGAAAACTGGACTATGAACCAAACTAAATAAGCCTATAGACAAGACAATCCTGACAACAAGTGTGACGCAGTGGACAGACAGTGAAAAGTATAACGGCTGGCTGCCTCTAAAACAATATCATAGAAGGTGACTGTTCTTCCTTCCAAAACACTGTTCCTATTATAAAGAGGACTTACAATTAAAACTCCTATTAATCCTACTGTGTAATCCCTCCTTTTCCTCAGAGCATTCTATTCACCCTGGATGTGGATTAGAGATCACTAGGAGACACTGTGTTGGTGGTCATTGGTGTATAAAACCTCATAAAGATAATATAGGCTCGTAGTGTGTGTGTGTGTGTGTGTGTGTGTGTGTGTGTGTGTGTGTGTGTGTGTGTGTGTGCGCGTGCATGCATGTGTGCCTGCGTGTGCATGCGCGTGCGTGTGTGTGCACGTGCGTGCGTGCGTGTGTGTGTGTGTGTGTGTGTGTGTGTGTGTGTGTGTGCGCATAATGGGGCTCTTTTCTTCCATTGTACTGACCTGGTCAAGGGGAAAATCCCTGCGAGGTGGTCCTCTCACAACGTGGAAGAAAGAAAAGGACCCTGTAACCGAGGAAACCGTGAATTAATAAAAAATAAGCCCCCTGATTCTTACACTGCTTGCAGTGCGCTAAAGAAACGGATTCGGCTCCATAATAAAGCCATGTTATCAACGGTAGGGGACATCATGGGCACAGGCGTCAATTGGGTATGACAAGGTATGGCAGCTGCTATTTAGTATAGGTTACAATCTTGTGAGTCTTTTTTGTTTTTTAATGTATGCCCTATGTTGTTATTTTACATTTCTGACATTGTACGGCAGATTGGCAAGGGTCTGTCTCAAAGACACCCGACTTATTATTTCTAGAAAAATGAAGGGAAATGGAGGAAAATATGCCCCCCCCCAAACAATCGGCAAATACCCGCAAAAATGGAGGAAAATAGAGCATAAAAAGACATAAATAACCGGGTTATAAAATTTGGCACGTGTCGTCACCTTGCCATATCTTATCTTTTGCTGAACTGACGCCACTGATCATGAGTACATTTGAATGGATAAAGCCTGCATGTTATCAACAGTACTATAGAGGGTATGCGCATGCATAAAGTGAATGGCAAATCGAGTGGCAAAGCGACAGGCAAAGTGAGTTTAACATTGTTTAAAATCATTTAATGCAATCAGATGGCATGGGGCCAGAAAGTAGTTTTTTGCCACTCAGTAGGCATTCCTGCATAAATTCCGGGTTTGATGAAGATGTCACGTGCATACCCTCTACAGGAGACATCATGGGCACATATTTTCACCCCCTAAGGTTGTTGTGGCAACCTCTGAGCTCTCCCTGCGATGGCGAGTTACATACTGTACAAAAAACCTGAACGTTTAACATTCAGTAGATTGTCTGTGGTCTGGGGTTTTCTGGCTCAAACAAGTGCAAATCTGCCAGCAGATGTCACTGTTTTCACTGTTTTGCCTGTTTTCATTGCAGCTCAAAAGGCTTCACAAACACAGAGAAAATCGCAGACCACAGAAAGTCCACTGAAAGTTCAGGTTATTTGGGTGTAACGAAGTTCATAAAACCTAAAAGAAAAACGAAAAAGAAAAATGCTGTCATGAAACCTTTAAAGCCTTTCCCAGAGCGCAGCAGACTTGGTGGCTAGGCTAGCTTGTTTCTTGGGACATTTGTGGTCGTATAGTGGCTACATCTGTCATTAAAAGATATTATCTTAGTTTTAACTGTTGTATAATTGCAATATTCTGCGATGTCTTTCAGCATCGCAGGCGTGCATTAATGACGATAAAGAACACCCTCTCGTGTAATATCGCTTAATTCACAAGTTTATGTGAAATTAGGGATTTTTTTTTTTGGCACACCATTTTAATCCATCAACGCCAGTGTACCGGTACCGGTACCACTGCTGTCTCAAACTGATGAATCCAATTTTTTACTTGAACTTGAAGCCTAAAAGGCTTTCAAAATAACATTTTATAAATATAAATATAATATTTTTCCATGAAAACAAGATGTCCAAACGTGAGATCATCATTGCTTTTTAATCAAGAATCCACTCACTTATGTCTCTTTTCTTTTTCCGGCTGCTCTAGATGCCTAATATCTCCCTCAGCCAAGGGGGAATTCCCCTTTAGACTAGTGGATAAGATGTTGGCTTTCCCCACGGGAGACCAGGGTTGGAATCCCGGGCGTTACACTCTCACTTCAGTTCTTCCCTTGACTCTCTTTCCCCTCTCCTCTGTGAAAAGTGCTCTGCTATAAAACTCATTAATGGCTTGCACCATATCCTTATTTGTACTGTTTGCATCTACGCATCTATACAAATATAATTCTTACAAGTCCTGTATTGATATATATATATATATATATATATATATATAGAGAGAGAGAGAGAGAGAGAGAGCAAACACACCTCTTGACCCCAGCACTCGTCATTCCCCCAGATCGTTCTTTAAACGTAAATTGAAAGAGGGAGGGAATGCAGCCGGAGGAGGGGAAAGTGTAACAGTAATAATAATAAACATTTATATCGCTCCACCACTGTATGGGGGGAAGAAATCTATACGATATGTATGCCCCTATACTATCATGAAAAGATATCGGTTGGTGATGCACGGCTGCACAGTTCTCATTGGGGGTTGGAATGAGTGTATTCATCACACAGTGTAGTTGCATTGTAAATGGGGACAATCGTAAAAGGTAGTCATGAATGTAAAAACAGTTTATCTTCATTTGAAGACATGATGCATAGTGGTTTGTGTGCTTGTGTATGCAGCGTATATGTGTATGAATTTATGAATTGTTTTTATAACCATTAAAAGAAAAGGCCCGTTGTCTGTATAATTAACTGATACCAACCCATTACAGCTTTAAAAAAAACATGCAGCACTCTAAACATAAATAGTATTCGTTCCACTTGCTGTACAGAGCATTTACAGTATGTATGTTCATACATGTTCTGTATGATACCACCGTACATATCCATTCAAAATGAGTTTTCACAATGGTCACACTCATGTGAGATAAAAGGAAAACTTGTCTCTATCTGGAGGTGAATTGTACTAATAAATAAAACAAGACACAAGGCAATAACGGCATGGCCTCCTTGTCCGGCGGGCATACGTTAGTCTGAAGTACCAATAGTCCGACATACGTGGCTGGTTAAGACTAACCCGTGGCTTCCTCATGCGATTAGGGTTAGGTGTTTAGAGTTAGTAATGTTGGATTATAGAGCGCCAATGTCCTGGTTCATAGAGAATAACATGGGGTCATCTTAAAATCGTCTCATACAAGAATTGTGGTCCAAAAGTAAACAAACTGTCTCTGCGATATTGCCGGGGAGGTGTCTCTGTATCGTTGACCGCCAGTCAGTCATATTTGATATAGTCTGTTTCTAGAGAAAATTTCTAATTCAGCAGCATTAACATTAGCGTTTTCTCTCAGTCAGTTGATTCTTCATATCCATATGAGTGCAACGGCCGAGTTGATTTGTTTATTTTTCAAGCACAGTTATTATGAAGCGATCTAAAATTCCCCTATGGGGATTACAATGCAAAAAAAGTATGTGACCCTGTGGACGCCAGGCATGAAACGCTACGAGCACTCCTTGTCCAATCTATGGATGGTAAGTTCCTATGTTTGCAGTTTGTGAATGAAGCCCCAGCTGCCCCACAAATCACAATGCTGTGTTAAAAGAAAAATGTGGATGTCACTGTCCCCGCATTGACAAACTGGTCGACTAGTGTGTCTATATCAAAAGGCTCATGGAGAGGCACCGACACCAAATCAATCCAATCAAGCTTGAGTGAATGGCAGGTTGTTCCCTGGCCACGCACAGGTGTGGAAGGCTATATAAGTGGCCTAGCTGCACTCATTTCCTCAAGCCCAGATAACCAAACCACTGCTGCCTGTCTCCCAAACCTAAACCTCCACCTTTCTGCACCTGTATGTCTCCTTTGGCCGCATTGCTATAAAGATTATGTCATTTATACAACATTTTAAATATTTATCCTACAGTAGTTGTATAAATAAATACAAAACGGCCTCACAAGAACAATGTTGATGTAACTAGGTTCACTTAAAAGAAATACATACAGTACATAAATGATCAACTATACGATCCGGCTGTCACCCTCTTCATGAGTTGTACTTTCATTTCACCAGGCAGGCATACTGTTCACGCTGTGTTTGTTTATGTCCGGAGGAGTGATGTCGTGCACATACAGTTGCAGTGCGAGCTGTGTTGGTCTACTTTAGAGAGGACATAAATATAATATACATATTAACACATACATTCTGTACAATCAGACAAACAATGCTCTATAAATACAAGGCTTGTTCTATGACGATTATGCCTGCAGGCACATTATGGTACATAAACTTAGGTTGGGGCTACTGTACAGTATGTAGGGGGAGACCTGGTTAATCCAGTGGGGGGACATTTTTCAGCTTCATGCAGCTGATGGATGATGGCTGCTCAGATGGTTCTGGTGAGCACTAAGGGGAGCAGTTAGGGGTTGGACACATGGGATTAAAACCTGGGACCTTCTGTTTCACCATACATTTCACCATACGTTTCACTTTTCATGCAAATCGGTGCTGCATAGAGCAGTGGTTCCCCAATGTTTTCATGCCAAGGATCCCCAAATATCCATAGCCTCTGGCTGCGCCCCCCCTATTGTGTGTGGGGAAAAGACAGAAATAGTTGCAACAACAAACTCACAACAAATTGCAGCGCCACGCATTATGAGACAAATAGGCCAACAATCTTACGATTTTGGAGTGCTCGCTTTCTTCGAGTTCACCTACCGCGCTCCCCCGTGGACAGAGGACTTCGCAACGCTCTGCACAGCGACTCACTCGCTTTAACTCGGCTCGGCCGTGCCTCTCGCGGCTCTAGTCACGTTCAGGTGGTGCGCCTCCGTCAGAGAAACCAAGTGCACCTTTTTCAATCCGACTACTGATGGGTACAGTGTCAGGTAGAGTGCAGAGCATCATACTGTATTCATAATTATTCCACTAGGCAACTGTCCCAACTAGTGGAGGTCACCCTGCCCTGCTCACATCATCTCTGACAAGTTAACGTCTGGTTTTGATGTTCCTCCAGCATTCAAAACAATCTATGATTATTTCATTCCTTTCTTTAGCATAACCCATCAATTATTCAATCTTTGGTTGTTCAGATGTATTTATGTTTTAACAAAAAAGGTCACATAAAGTATGTTTGCATACAGTATGTGTATTTGTGTCCAGGATGTGTGCCGGCCAGTGTGTCTCATGTTCACAAAAGGGAAAGACAAACCAGATACAGTTAAAAGATTTACTATTCTACGTGATAATACATGCTTTAGATGTGTGATAGTGGGGGAAGGGGAGAAGAAAGAAAGAAAAAAACACAGTACTCTGGCATAAATGATGAGTACATTAGCATAAGATTGCAAAAGCTACTTTTGATTCAGGATAAATTGCCTCCCACTCGCCACTCGGCCAGGCAAATTGTCCATAAAACAGGCACATTTTCATCTGCGATTGTGGGATATTGTAGCTAGGATGAGGGAACAATGACACCTGTCTCTTGTTATTGGGAGGCTCATTATCATATGTGGATAACCATGCCCTAAACTACAATGATACATCCAAGAATAATATATATTTTTAATATAGACATGGTGTGCGTACTCGTACTGCTACAGTATAGCCATCCCTTGTAGGATTTCAAGAATCCTCATTACTGCCAACCATTTTCCAAAGCATACATTGTTTGTTTGATTTATGAGATTGTATTGAGATGGTATGAAAATCAATCAAAATTCATGAAACTTGCTTGAGATACGCCATAGGTGAGCCAACACAATAATATCATCGCACATTAGTTATTTGTTGTCAGAGCTATGCTATCGTTGTTTTAAAATACATTTTAGAGTGTTGATTGATCTGGAATGTCTCGCTGAAAATTGTCTCTGGAGAAATGACAAACAAAGTCTGTGACTCATTAACTGTTTAGATGACACTGACTCAGTTATTCAGGCAAGTTCAGTAACATTTTAATTACTTTGGAGATGTAAACAAATGAAAACAAACAAATGAAATTAAATATTAAATAAAATCACACATGAAATCTAAAACAAAGCCATTTACCATAACGTGTTTTGTTTATAGTATGATATACCGCAAGGCAGGAGCTATGAATAGACAATGATGTATTGATGCTATGGCCCTTTAATATTTAATATTCTAAGGTTTTCCAAGAAGTTCCTATTCCTCTGAAGTGGAGATACTGCACCACAGTACAAAAGGCTTATACAGTAACATGTAGAGTTTCTACTGTGCATCTGTGTGCAATTTTTCAATTGCGTAAGTATTACTCCATCGTTCTTAGCAAGGCAGATCATTACTGTAACTATACAGTAAGCTACTCAGTAAGCCGCAGTTGCATGAAGCTTTCATTGTATCAACATGACAAAACCCTAAAAGTTGTACGTTACTCCCCAAAGCATTGCCCATAAAATGAATTAGCTTCCCCTCATTAATTCATACCTTCATCAAAATAACTAAATGTACTGTATCCTTTACAGTCATATCCTCTATCGCTTCTCATCTCTTTCTCTCTCTCTCTCTCTCTCTCTCTCTCTCTCTCTCTCTAATGCCCAATCTATGCAGATAGCAGATCTATAAGGTTACAACGCATCACACACACGCCGCGTTTTGAGCTCATAGATCTGTTATTTTCGGCGGGCGACAACATTGTACGACGAAGTACAACTCAGACATAAAGCTCCATCTCTTTCTCTGTCTCATCCTCCGCCCTGCCCTCATTTCTCCTAACTAGCCCATTTAAATCTGTGCCAAAACAAAAACAGAGAGTGAACAGAAACGATAGGTGCATGTGCTTACTGGAAGCGCTGTTTGTTTAAGAATTCATTGTATGAGCTGTTTGCGATAAATAATAAATGCAAACGCTGACTTGTGTCTGCAGACGAGACTTCAGGGCATGAATAATGCATTGTTATTCCTGGGTAGGGCAGAGGAGGGACAGGGTGGCAGTGTTCTGTGCTGTGCTGTGTGTGTGTGTGTGTGTGTGTGTGGTGTGCACGTGTCTACTGTACGTACATGTCAATGTGCGTGCATGTGTGTGGTAGATCCCTGGCACACACTGTGACTGTGGTTTGTGCGACTTACAATCAAGACACTTACGTGGACTCACAACTCAGTATGATTACTGCTCTTAAACCGCTGTGTTTTTATGCACAAGTACAACTAAGCATAGAGCCTTAAGCCCCTGGGAGGACCTGTCTGACTCTGAGGTCCAAGTGAGAGCACTTTCAAAGGAACCACATGATGTGGAGCGCAGCATTTCATTTTCATTTCAGTCCTATTAAATCTGTTGATTAGGTGGATGCTAAACAGCAGGGTGTGTGTGTGTGTGTGTGTGTGTGTGTGTGTGTGTGTGTGTGTGTGTGTGCGCGTGTGCGTGCGTGCGTGTCCAAAACGTACACAAACATACTGAACTGCTGAATACGTTTTTATGTCATTAGTATGCTTTCGAATGCCTGTGTGCATCCATGCATCGCACATACAGTACACACTGTTTCATTATTGTGTGTGAGGTGGGCCTCCCGCTACATTTTTGTTTACAGTATTTTTCCCTCGTTTGATCTCTTCTCTCCCTCCTCCACTCTTCTTTTTTCCCCTTTTCCTTGCTGTTCTGAAGTCATTAAGGCAACAAAAGAAACTACACTTTCTATGTTCCACTGCCGAAAAAAAAGAAGAAAGAAAGAAACATGGTTGAACCCGCATCTGCTGCCGAAAGTGTGTATGTGTGCGTGCGTCTTCCTTGTCTGCGTGCACGTATGTCACCAGGGAACGTGACAAAAAAAAAAAAAAGAAACACTTGATTGAAAATCGGGGGGGAAAAAAAGGAATAATTACAAAGACGAGAGCCGCACACACCGACCCACCAACAGCGGCAATCACATGTTCTCTCCCCTGTCATTCCACTCCGCTGTAAATAATTCATCAAAAGGCACAAAGGGGAAACAAATATGCAAATAACCCCCGAAAAGGCCAGTAACATCGGCCTCCTGCCACACGGGAAGAATAATAGTGGATTATTATCATGGCAGGTTGTGACTGTGATGAATCTGAATTCGTCTTGTTTCATCTACCTTGACAGTAACTGAAGTCACACAAAAAACCTGGAGGGATTTGAGGGCTTGATTGAGAAAGAATAGATGGAGGGAGGGATGGATTATAAGGGCGGTGGGGATGGAGGGATTGACAGAGAGGAGCCAGGAGGAATGGAAGACTCATGTTCAACATCGGAGGGAAGGAGAAAAGAAAGCGGGAGATTTGGGAGGGGAGCGAAGGAGGGAAGGAGGGAGGAGATCTTTTGAGGTGGTGTTCGACTGTGCTGTGAAAGGTAGCCATCACGAGCTTTGATGAAAAGTGCAGGCCTTCTAAAGCTTACAGAGTGACAGCGTATGATTTGGTCAAAGCCTGCGAGCTTTTCAAAGGTATATACAGTCTCATTGCCATTCATCTCCACCAGCTTGAATATAACTTTTGGCTAAGCTCTGGCAAAATTCTGGATTGGTTTGACAGATTGACTGCATGTGGTAATGTCCCTGTGTGACATAAAGACAGTGGAATAGCTTGAAATAGACTCCTTCGCGCATTACGACTCACGTTTCTCCCACGTCTTAGAAGATTTGCAGCGATGTCAAATGCAGAAGATATGCTTAGTATACAATGTAGCCTAATGAATATTTTTACACCAGTGCTTTAGTGTCGTTACCACCCAGCTGAAAATATTGTGAGCAAATTAACCCATGGTATCATACGGTATACAGTGATCACAGCCTAAATCCAATGGTGGTCATCAGCGGTCATACAGTAAAATCTTCAGTGTTCGTTTGGACCAAAAAGGGTACATTTTGTTCTATTTTTGTACACTCTCTAGTCTAAGTTAAATCAACACTGAGGAATTTACTGTGCATGTTCCGACTACAGTCGACGGCCCTCTATCCGAGCTTATTGTTTTGTAGAGATTGCAATATCCACTTCTCCTTTCTCATATTGGTTCACACATTGACCTGTGAGCCACACTGCTCTATTGGATGTACTTTGTGCACTTTTTGAACAAGTGAGTATGAAAATATAGCCGTGCTGAGCGACTATATCTCAGATCTTCCTTGGAGGCTGTAAAATGACAGGTTGAGTGCTCTCAGTCCCAGCAACGACATGTCGGGGAAAATCCACTAGCCTGTCTGATGTTAATGTTCTCATTTACACACACACAGACACACACACACACACACACACACACTGTAACTTGTGCACACTGCACACCCATGAATGCAATGTGTTGATAATAGCCTACAATTTCACACCGAGCACAGAGACGAACACAAGCCAAGCACTGATGGAATTGCCTGCACACATGTGCAAGCATGCAAGTGAACACTGTTGCGCACGCAGCGTTTGCACTAACGCACATCTACATGACACAGTTGTACATATTCGTGAACACACACAGGCACACACACACACACACACACACACACACACACACACACACACTGACACACACTGACACACACATAATAGTGGCTAATTTAGGCTCTCATATCTTCCAGTTCTCCAGTTCTCCAGAGGACTAGACCTTATCAGGAATATAGTGGTGACCTACATATTAGCAGCACACATGCACATGCAGGCAGGCACACATGCATACACGTACAGACAGACCGACAGACAGACAGACAGACAGACAGACAGACAGACAGACAGACAGACAGACAGACAGACAGACAGACAGACAGACAGACAGACAGACAGACAGACACAGTGCACCATTCGGCTACGCGGTCATGCACATATACACACCCACATACAAAGTTACCATATCCACTCATACTGTACATGACAACACAAAAATAGCCCTGGCCTACACCATAGGCTGTGTGTGTGTGTGTGTGTGTGCTTGCGTGCGTGCGTGTACATAAACGCTCAGACAGAAGCCCAGACACAAGGACACAAGCATGTCAGCGCCCACTTATGCATGCAGGCCCACACTCTCATATACTGTAAACCAACACAAACACAATCATGCAATCATGCCTGTGAACACTTATGCAAGATGCTGCTCACGCATGCACACACATGCACGCGCACCCACCCACCCGCATGCGCGCGCGTACTCACCCACCCGCATGCGAGCACACACACACACACACACACACACACACACACACACACACACACACACACACACACATACACACACACACACACACACACACACACACACACACAGACACAGATACCAGCAAGCAAGCCCACATACGTTCTGACACAAGTGCACAAACATGCCTGTGAACCCTCACGGTAGCCTGAGCCCCCACCACGCACGCAAGCACGCACGCACGCACGCAAGCACACACACACACACACAAACCTGCCCTACATGCATACATACATACAGTGCAGGCACGCATGCACTGCCCTTGTATCCTCAAGAGGGTTTCAAAATGTATAAAACATCCTTCTGAATATTTATTTATGTTCTATTTATTTATTTATCGTTCAATAATGGGTTGTTGGGTGGGGGACGGGTGGAATATGTAGTATAGGCTATTTTCTGTAACATTTGAAAACATATTAAAAAAAGAAAATACGTAATAATTTGAATTAATGAATATTGAATTCAGTTCCAGATTCCATCCATCCATCCATCTTCAACCGCTTATCCGTAGTCGGGTCGCGGGGGCAACAGCTCCACCAGTGAGCTCCAGCCTTGGCGAAGGCCAACCCCCACCAAAATGAATCCGACTTAGTTGGGATAACATACCCCGGTAAGCCTCCAGATGATTCATATTCATCATTCAATTTTGTGATATTATCATTAAAATCCTTTTTTTGCCACTTATTTGGGGGCCCACTTGCAATATCCTCATGGCCCACCAGTGGGCCCCGGTCCGCAGGTTGAGAATCATTGATCTATGATGTGTCAGTGATGATGTGTGACTTCAAATTTGGACAACGTTTCAACACGATCTGAACCCAATTGACATCTGTTATAAAATCTAAGTAAAATATTCTCGAACAATTTTGACAAAATAGACTTCCTTGGTAATGAATTGGCCTACTGGCAGTGTGCAGAAGGAGCTTGACTTGATCAGTCCAGCGGTTTGTGAGATTTTGTCTCAAACGGACACAAACACCCGGACAGATGCATTTGTTCACGATTCTGCCAAACCGTAAAAATGTACACTTCTCTTGTCCTCAAACGAGCCCTCTAGTCTTCCTGGTTACAGTACATCTGGCCAGCTCATCTATACATTCCACTGCATCTTTCTTGAGTATGTCCGTCCATGTATGTTAATGTGGGACGTTCTCGTAACCAGTGCCCGTGTGTTGGTGTCCTGCTAGTTCTCATTCTCCTGGTTGCTATTTTCTCACACTTGAGGTGTTCCCTCATACAGATTCTTGTTGGTAACATGTTCACTCTTGTTGATATTGCACACGCATTCTGCACGCAACACCACTGAAACCCTATTCTTGGTCGACCGGAGTCCCTCAGGGACCACACTAGTGACTTTTCTGTGCTTGCTCTACATTAAATATCTTTTCTGAAAAAAAGCTGATTTACAATCTCACAATGTGTTGCAGTCCGATCACTCCGATGGATTGTGAGCTTGCAGATCTGCTATTTGCTATCTCTAAAAGATTTACCCACGATGCGAATGCTGGGGGTTTAGGTGGTTGAGATGCAGAGTGGTGGAACTGAATAAAGAAGATGACGGTTTAAGATGCAGAGCAGTGGAACTGCATAAAGGAGATCACAGTATTATTGCTGACGAGTGCAGAATATAAGATGTCCCATGGTGCTAGAGCAGAGCCGAGGACATGGTAGGTCAGTTGAGGTCGCCATCCACCGAAATACAAGTCATCAGGGATAAAGGAGAGTATGAATGCCCAAATACAAGATTTGAATAGATGAATCCTATCATATGGAACGATACCTAAAGAGGAAAGGGAAACACATACTCCTGGGTAGGGCAATTATGTAGTAATTTACTGGCGTCATGGTCAGCATTGTATGTGTCAGATGGGCTTACATTCGTAGAAGAGGAGAATAGTCTCTATGGTGAGTCTTCAATTACTATTCTATGGTTGCTTTGCATCACTACTGTGTTTCACTTCCATATCTTGGTTGCGTAACGCTGAGTAATTCCTGTCTTGTGTTACAAGCCTTCTTTCAATACATCTGATACCTCTAGCTATTCTGACCACAGTGACAGTAAATTAGTACATGAAAAAGCCTGCCCAAGGGTATGGCTTCTCCCTTCTTTGTGTGCCATTGTCTGGAGATTGGGAGGAGTGCTCCTATCATTAAATGTGAGACTCCGTGGTGTGATACCCCAAGTGGCTGGGTATAATTTCATGTTAGGGAACAGTTACAAAATCAAGTCATTTGAGACATAACATTTATACTGTTTGCTTAGCTTTGGAAAGAAATCACACTATGTTACACTTATAGTTTCTGCTGGAGTAACTTTATCTGTGCTGTAGCCTAAGCCTGTAACATATTCTGTTGGCAGTCGACATACTTGGAGTCATCATTAAACATCCAGTCTGACCGTGTTCACACTTGCTTAAATGCATATCGTTGCTGTCGGGTGGAAATCTTGTATTCAGGAAATGGGTAAAAAACAACCTTTGTTCCAATGTTTCCGAGTTAGTTATTATTTAGTGAGTCACAATCTCTTAATACTTTTCATTGGTTAAATATTTATAAAACTATACAGACTTCAAACTTCCAACCTGGTCCTATTTTGGGCATGCAATTATAGACCTTTTTGTTTTATCTTCAAAAGATTCTCAATTATTATTTGTTTATTCAAAAGTAGTGAGAATAGCTGGTCTACAGTGACACAACACACCTCATGGTCATGAGAAATAGGGCATTGCTATTACTTTCAACTTTAGAATTGTATGAATCTAAAAAATCAGAAAAAAAACTAAACAGGAAAAGATACAAGGTTTCTGCCCAACAGCAACGATAGGCTTGACAAAGAGAAGGACAGCAAAGAAGACAGGAAAAGACTTGATGGATCTGTCTCATACACCTTAGTGGTCACTACGAAAACAGTGTGAATCTAGACTGAGACGGAGCAGGAGAGAAATAGACCTGGACCCTGAAGTGTTTAATTGCGACCATAGGTCGTAGTTAACTATGAAACATCGCGTTTTTTGTCACATCATGTCACTCACAATCCCCATACATGGGGAAAGTCCCCATATATTGTGCCCAGGTCTCGTGACAATACTATGACATCATCAGGGATGATAGTAAATCAGGGATCATAAAATAGTAAATGCAACCTGCTGTCGCAGTTATTCCGGCGAAAACTAGAGTTCTCAACAGGCCAGAGAATTAAGGCCCGGCCTGAAACTACCGCTGCCACCCTTAGATCTTCATAATGGAGCTGACCTGTTCTGACATTCCATGTTGATCTGACCTCCTCAAACCATGTACACTCAAGACACGCTCCATATATGGCCGGTGCACGCTTCTCGCCCTCAGGCGTCTTTACTGGTAGGTAGTTAATTATGACCAGGGCCCTATCTCCTGTCTAGTGCAAGGCATCGCAAAAGAACGTGATTATCATTAGTCATTACTATCTTCCCACATTGTTTATATAAGTTTGCGCTTTGCACTAAGACCAGCTTAAAGGTATCAGCAGTGCTTGCCAGATATTTCCTTACTATTTGGGGCCAGTGGTTGTCAATCTTTTCAGGTTGTGAAGACACTCTGATTGGTTTAATGTAACGCCCAAACCACTGTACACAAACCTTAGCACAACATAACACACGGTCTAACTAGTAATACTGACGGGAAAACAACCCCAATGTCTGTGCCCCGTGTCACAGGTCGTCTAAATAGGGCCCCTTACGCCTACAGCCCTACACCTTTTAGGCATTTTTTACTATTTTGAGAAAGATTTTAAAGTAGTTCAAATAACTGATCTACACGGTCACAAAGTGTGGAAGTAGATTGGCAAGACGAGTCTAAAACCCTTCTAGCAGCCCTTACACACTGCCCCTTACACACGCCCTCCTGCATTTGGCCAGAGGGCGGCGCTAGAGGAAAAAACAATGGCTAACCATAATTAGTATAGTTCATTAAAGCTATAAGCCACGAGAGGTCTCAAGTTACCTTGTATTTTATAAAGGCTGAAAGCCATAGTGAGGCACGACACAAAACGGAGTGCCTCTGACTGCCTCTTTGGCTAAGGCGTGATTCATAGTATATTCACTTCTAGTCACCATCCTATGCGCCGGGGCAGTGCTTAGAAGCCCTGCACAACCAGGGTGTGTAAGGAAATCCCCTTTCAGCTACCAATACACTACTGATACACTGGAAGAAAATAACACACCTGTGATTGATATGAACTGATTTAAGCCAGTGTAGATTATAGTTGCGTTTAGTACGTGTTCTAAAAGGAAACCAGCCAATCAGAATCAAAGACCGTTTTAGAACCTGCAGTCTACCAAATCCATTACATTATAAGATGTGGGTAAAGATGACATCATAGGATCACTCAAATGGCCAGGGTTCATCCTCCAGGCAGCCTGAATGCACTCAGCATCTGGCCATTAGATGCTACGGTATTGTGTGTGCAGTGGGAGTTTTGGCCAAAGGGTGGCACTAGAGGAAAGGCAGTGAAGTCCCCTAAAATCAGGAGGATCGAGCATGAAAGAGCATCCTCTGGGAAGCATGGAAGGTGAACCACAAATTCCATGGCAATCCTGCCAGACTTTTCAATGTCGCTATCGGGTGGAAAGCTAAAACCATAACCTTTTCGAGACTTTCTCAGAAACGGCTTTAGCTTGACACTCTTGTAAGACAAAGTAGGGTATGAAGTGACGAAAAAGCATACAACGTTGAAAGGAAATATGAGATTTCTACCCCGAAAGTGACGATATGTTCTTTTTGACCAAAGTGGTGGACACATCAGACAGTCTGTCCACAACAGACAGTCTGCCCACTGTCAGTCAGTGACGCTGAACTGTGTCAGTGTCAGCCACTAGAAAACAGTCAACAGACAGTCTGTCCACAACAGACAGTCTGCCCACTGTCAGTCAGTGACGCTGAACTGTGTCAGTGTCAGCCACTAGAAAACAATTTGATGGTATCAGGGCACGAATACACAGCATAGGATCAGTGTACTAATTACTCCAGAGATGTTGTCTGTTGCGCACACTGCTGCAAAGTGTGCCTTTAAACTTTAAAGGGATACTATAGGCAAGTCTGTGTGTGACTGTGTGTGTGTGTGTGTGTGTGTGTGTGTGTGTGTGTGTGTGTGTGTGTGTGTGTGTGTGTGTGTGTGTGTGTGTGTGTGTGTGTGTGTGTGTGTGTGTGTGTGTGTGTGTGTGTGTGTGTGCACAATAGAATAGTGGCTGATAGGGCTAAAATATTTACATGCATATATTAAAAAAATAGGCTAAATGTTACCTATAGTTTCCCTTACTTCAAAATGGATCACATACATTGTTCTGCTGAGTCCCGACATTTTAAGTCACATTTTCAACGAGCCTTGTTCCCAGATCCCCATGAGGTCCCAGGCTAAAAAAAAGGAACAGAAAAAGGTTTATGAAACCCTGAGGAAGAAAAGATTCATGGGCCTTCAATGGCTGACAGAACCTGACTCATATACACATTGGTGGCTGGAGTTAAACATTAGAAGAAGTCAGTTCTGAGCCTGGACCACAACTGATGTTGAAATAGGCATTCAAACCAGCATAGAGACTCGCTAATTGTTTCTTGGCAGCCATCAACCCCTGGGGGTAAAAGAGAGACAGACTGACGTACAGATGAGAGACAAAGAGTCAGAGGAGAGAGGCTTACCTCAATGACTCGGGCGTGATTCATAGTGAATTCACTGTGTGAGTTCATTTTCAACCACTCGCTAATGCAGAAGATTACAATTTATACGTTTGGATCTTTTCCAGAGTGCAAACTGTGGGACAAGTCAACATTTGTGGGACAATTGGGGGGGGGGGGGGGGGATAGGATAGCTTGTTCTCACAGAATGCAATTACGGTACCTGGATTGGAACATGAGTCTCCTGCGTGGGAAAGCAAAGCGTCTACTGCTCATCCACTTTGGATCAGAAGGAAATCATCTGGGACTTCTGGTCCTCAGGCAGGGCTGCTCTTGTTTGTCTGTTTTTAGGAGCTTTCAGAGCGGTGTGCAGACATATCCTCTCTTTTGCACGCTGCCCTCGGGAAGACATCTACAATGTGTGAGTGAAAGAGAGAGAAAAAGAGAGAGGCATCGTCAGAAGGAATGCAGTGATTTGTTGATATATGGTTGTAATACAACCATTGTATGGTTATTTTTATGAATTTGAAGTGAAAAGGACAAGGAGTGAAAGAGAAACAGATGGAAGTTCTGTTGAGTTCTGAACACCTCGACTTTTCCTGTGTACACACGCTGGAGGCTGAGCCGGTGCTAATGTACACGTATAAGATCACAATGAAACATTCATGAGTGAACCTCATGAATGTGAGGCTTGAATGTGTTATGCACATTTTGTTCCACACATTGCCTGTTGGGAGGGAGACAAACTGACCGACCCGCGTGCCTGGGTGGCTATACAGTCTGAGATTCAATGACGACAAGCAAGTAACATTTGGAAAAACGAATGGTTTGACGTTCATGGATAATGTCAAGAGAGAAAGAGGGAGGGAGTGCAAGAGAGCGTGAGAAAGAAAAAGGAAAAGAGAGAATGAAAAAGGGAAAGGGTATATGAGGGAGACGAGAGGAGACGGGAGGAGAGAGCATTAAGGAGAGAGATGAAACCAAGGGGGGCATTTTCTTACAGGCTCCTATCGTCAGCAGCTGAGTCACACACACGCTCGCACACATGCACATGCACATGCACATGCACACGCATGCATGCACGCACACACACACACACACACACACAGTGATGTGGTTAGCAGTGATTTGGCTCGTGACAGGGTGTTATATGAGATGTTTAGAATGGGCTGTGCAGCAGGAAGCAGGGGCAGATCTCCAACGCCACACCCCATCATGGGAGAGGGGCTTTATCGGGGGCTGGCCTTCTGTTGTGGTTCCTTTATTTCTCTCTTTTTCACTGTCTGCCTGCCTGTCTGCCTGTCTTCCTGCCTGCC
>NC_139698.1:37366075-37368575 GCF_964188405.1 Protomyctophum parallelum
AGTCCACCACTTTTCCCACCCGGAAGAAGGGGTGAAAACGCCTCATGTGCTGGTTAAGCAACTCCATGCAAGTGTATGGGAGGAGAATTCTGGTCTGGTCTCTATGATTTATAACTCTATGGTCCCGACCCACTGTTTGGTAAACAGTGCAGTATAGGGTTAAAGTGGTTAAACCCTCAAGGGAGTCCCCGGACACCATTTTCAGAACCAGAATTTTAAGCTAAGTTAGTTCTTCTCTAACCAGTGCCACTTTACTTGTCTTGTCCTTGTTCTTGTCATGTCCTTTTGGGCTATTTACGCGCCACACCAAAGCATGGCGCATATAGGGCTCCATGAATATTTCTTCAAGTAAAAATACTTGGAAATTGTTGTAAAAGTGAAAATTGTTCTGTAGCTATCTATTTTATGTCAGTAACAAACATTTCATTGCAATTGTTCTCAAAACCTAAGTAGCCTAACTTATAGTGATCCATTTCATTTATATGGATTTGCAAATTACATAACATGAACAAGCACACGTTGCAATTTGAGTTTCGACGCTGACTCTGTTTACAGTAATATGAACGGTGGCATGCTTGGTGATAAACTCACGGCTTTCACAGAGATCCCAATGTCTTAAACTGTCTATACCAGTGGCTCAACTGTTTGGCTGGATCAGGGCCTGAGGGCCAACCTGACAGTGTGACACGGCACTCACAGCTGACAGAATTTATTTTAATTCATTTTAATGATCGTCTTGGATCAATGGAACTAACATAGTATAGGCCTACTTTAAGTTATTATTTCTCTGTATTTCTCTGTATTAAGTTTTAAAGAAAACATACTGTGATTTATGCTTCACTTAATTTGTTTTAAATATTAATGTCATATATTAACATTAAAATCGTAGTGTTTTGTCAATTATTTGGGGGCCCACCATGCAGTGAGCCCACAGAACGGCTGGTCTATACCTCTCGTCTCCTCAACACCAGGATAGTATTACCCTGTGCACTCTCCTCAACACCAGGATAGTATTAAGCAATATTACACGAGAGGGTGTTGTTTAACGTGATTATTGCCACGACAGGGATGCGGTCAGGAACGAGACGAAGTCGAGTTCCGCAAGCATCACTGAAGTGGCAATAATCACGTTAAACAACACCCTCGAGTGTAATATTGCAATTCTACAACAGTTACCCTTAAAACAAAGAAAATCGCTGAAAAAATATATTTTTTTAATGACAGATGTAGTCACTACGACCACAAATGTCCAAAGAAACTAGCTAGCCTAGCCACCGAGTTTGCTAGCGCTCTGGGAAAACAGAGCGGCTGAATTCTTTGTTTTGATTAGGTGGTGAACAGTAGTGGTTTGATCAACGGCTAGAAACCGTTTCAACCAATCAGATTGCTTCCTCTTAACGACCTGTTGTAGAATTACCCTGTGCACTCTCCTCAACACCAGGATAGTATTACCCTGTGCACTCTCCTCAACACCAGGATAGTATTACCCTGCCCACTCCCTGCATCTGTTTACACAAACAAGTCAGGAGTCCAGACGCACGACACTTCACAAGTCTAAAAGAGAGGAAAAGTCTGTGTTTTCCACTTGAAATTAAATGAATGTGTCAATGCGGACAGCTGTGTGTGTTTGTGGATTTGGGTATCTCCACCTTAAACACTACCCTGCCCAAACTCCCAACCCAGTTCCCATGCATGCACTGCCAGAAGCACACTTCAATATCCTTAACCAGGCCAGGCCGTTCACACAAAGTGTCAGTGGTTAAGACCAAAAAGTGCTTTTTCCCCTCAGGCAAAACTCAAGCCTGACCATAAATGAGTTTGTTCTTTCAAGTGCTTTTATTGTATTCCTCGTCAATCTTATTACATTTTTATAGTTTTTTTATTTTTATTTTGTGTGTGTGTGTGTGTGTGTGTGTGTGCGTGTGCGTGTGTGTGCGCGTGCGTGCGTGCGTTTTATTCAGCACTATACTCCATTTTATTGGGCACCTTTTTATGCCTTGGGAAACACTGGGGAAGCACTTATGTGCCAACATGCACTTTATGTTTTATTTTGGAGAGTATTTTATGATCATTGTTTGCCATCATTTAAATGTCACTCATAATTATGAACTATGCATTTTAAAATGACTAATCATAAAGATGAAAATAGAATTGCATTGTTTTAGATGAAGGGAAGGGATGCAGTGATAAAGAAAATGATGGAACCCCAAAAAGGTATTTGTCCGTGGTGGACTTGTAGTGAGCTTGTAGAACTGCTAGTTCACAATTTTGGAAATAGGGTTTAAGTGGAAATTAATAATGTACTTTCCCACCCTTCCTAGTATCCAAACATACAAGTACTCAAGTAAAATACAGCAAAAAAAAAATAAGTAGTCCTATTCAACTACTGTAAGTGTACTTTGTTACTGACTGTCCACCACTGTCCAGATAAATAGCCCTCATACTTGCTTTGCATGGCCAGGGGCCACATGCTGCAGGGCAGGGGCCTTCAATGTTCTTC
>NC_139698.1:37373575-37378575 GCF_964188405.1 Protomyctophum parallelum
TGGTCCTGGGGCTGATCAGCAGTGTTCTCATGGACGCCTGCTCTGTCTGTCTCCACACACACACACACACACACACACACACACACACACACACACACACACACACACACACACACACACACACACACACACACACACACACGCACAGGCCCTGAGCATGATTTGAACCAATGCTGTACACAAACTGTGTGACTGTACACCATGGGAACCCTCCAATCTCGCAATCCTGATCATTTCACAGCCGTGCCATTTGATAACCTTCCATTGTTGGATCAAAAGCTGAGAAGTGAGAGTGTGTGTGCGTGTTTGTGTGTGTGTGTGTGTGTGTGTGTGTGTGTGTGTGTGTGTGTGTGTGTGTGTGTGTGTGTGTGTGTGCGTGCGCGTGCATGTGTGCGCGTGCGTGCGTGCAAGAGAGAGAGAGAGAGACATCGTGCATGTGTGTGTGCAAAATGCAGAGAGGATATAAGAGTCGAGTGTAGACATGAGAAAGTACACTAAGTAGAGTTCATATGAATATAAATCCATTGTGGAAATTCCACATGTAAAAGCCCTGCAGCGTTATATTGCTGCACCTGAAGAGAAGTCAGAGCCCTGCGGTACTAAATGTAATGGAGACACACAGGGTGTGGAGACGTGTACAATGGCTACCTCTGTATTGCCATGGGTGTTCTCATGTTCTGTAGAGCCAGACTCAAATAGAGCATTATTATGAAGTACTGCCACAATCCAATCTGATTGCAGTAAAAAAAAAAAAAAAAGTCTACTCCTCCACCCACCCATTCTGGGAGTGGAGACCGGAGAGATCGCATGCTTACTTGCTAAATCAGGCAAAGGGGAAACAACGCTTTGCACAATGGCCCTGTTGTATTATTAGCCTCCGAAAGGAAGCTTCAATTGTCGGATCAGACTGCAAAGCAAATAAGAAAAGTGGGGGGGGGGAATATAGTCTGAGAAAATATGAGCTTCCTGTGTACGACATACTGCAGGGTTTAGACCAGGTTTGTTAGTTCTCTGTCTTTCTGTTCCTCAGTCAGTCCCTATAATATCATATATGATGTCTATTTGTCTGTCTATCTCATGACCAAATGTGGTTTTCAGAGAGAGAGAGCTTCAGCATTCAGCTGAGAGCAACCAGTATTTTATGAAGAAAGACAGACAGACAGACAGACAGACATATATATATATCATGTGCTTCCAGATCAACTGGTCTTGTATCCCCAGGGCAGTTCAGGCCGTCTTCCCGACCTCGCCTGAACTCAGCCCAACTATTGCTGCTGCTAGGGGGTGTGAGAGAGGGAGAGAAATGGCATAGTATTCAGGGGGGGGGGGGGGGGGTGAAGTTATACTGCCCACCACTGTGACGGCTCGTTGTTCGATGGGGGGGGGGTGGGGGGGGTGAAGTTATACTGCCCACCACTGTGACGGCTCGTTGTTCGATGGGGGGGGGGGTGAAGTTATACTGCCCACCACTGTGACGGCTCGTTGTTCGATGGGGGGGGGGGGGGTGAAGTTATACTGCCCACCACTGTGACGGCTCGTTGTTCGTTGGGGGGGGGGGGGGTGAAGTTATACTGCCCACCACTGTGACGGCTCGTTGTTCGATGGGGGGGGGGGGGGGTGAAGTTATACTGCCCACCACTGTGACGGCTCGTTGTTCGATGGGGGGGGGGGGGGGTGAAGTTATACTGCCCACCACTGTGACGGCTCGTTGTTCGATGGGGGGGGGGGGGGGGGTGAAGTTATACTGCCCACCACTGTGACGGCTCGTTGTTCGTTGGGGGGGGGGGGGGGGGGGGTGAAGTTATACTGCCCACCACTGTGACGGCTCGTTGTTCGTTGGGGGGGGGGGGGGGGGGGTGAAGTTATACTGCCCACCACTGTGACGGCTCGTTGTTCGTTGGGGGGGGGGGGGGGGGTGAAGTTATACTGCCCACCACTGTGACGGCTCGTTGTTCGTTGGGGGGGGGGGGTGAAGTTATACTGCCCACCACTGTGACGGCTCGTTGTTCGTTGGGGGGGGGGGTGAAGTTATACTGCCCACCACTGTGACGGCTCGTTGTTCGATTCTTCCACTGTGCCTCCAGCCTGGTCGGCCGTATTGGCGGGTGGGAAGTCAGCAGGGTCGCTGCACTGCTGCTCACTCGGAGGGCGCCGGTTCCACAGGCAGTGTAACCGGGAGTTATGGTGAGTTGACTGTGTGTTAAAGGGACACTTCACGCTTTTTACTAAATGTTAATGACGTTTACAAGATTTAGAACCACAATATGTGGTTTTAGATATTTTTGATTTTAGCAGTGGGCCCAGTGTCTTATGATGTCATGGACACTGGGCTCACTTACTTCCTAGACTACATGGTGTCTCATTAAGAAAGCCCTCCCCCTATCCACAAGGAGGAGCAGTGCACCAAAGCATTATGGGAATTGTAGTCCAGGAAGGAAGTGAGCCCAGTGTCCATGACATCATAGACACTGGGCTCACTGCTAAAATCTAAAATATCTAAGACCACATCTTACACACATAAAGACCCCCAGGAAAGTGTTCTAAATCTTCTAAACGTCATTAACATATAGTTTTTTTGCAAAAAAGGTGAAGCGTCCCTTTAATGCTCTGCACGCATTACATTATGCCTCGCTGTCAGGTTGAAAGAAGCAGCTGGTGACATCATGTGTATTGGAGGAGACGTGTGGTTGTCTACACACCATCCCCTGCATGACCAGCCACTATTGGTTAGCAGTGACAGGGACTATGCTGTACACATGGGAGGATTGGCACAACTACAACAAAAGGGGAAAAGAGAAATGGTGAAAGGGTTGAAAGAGAGGAATGATGACTGGAATAAAGTGAAAAAAGAGAGGGAGGTGAGGGAGGGGAGAAAGAGAGGGAGGTGAGGGAGGGAGTGGAGAAAGAGAGGGAGGTGAGGGAGGGGAGAAGAGAGGGAGGTGAGGGAGGGAGGGGAGAAAGAGAGGGAGGTGAGGGGAGAAAGAGAGGGAGGTGAGGGAGGGGAGAAAGAGAGGGAGGTGAGGGAGGGGAGAAAGAGAGGGAGGTGAGGGAGGGGAGAAAGAGAGGGAGGTGAGGGAGGGGAGGAAAGAGAGGGAGGGAGGGGAGAAAGAGAGGGAGGTGAGGGAGGGGAGAAAGAGAGAGAGGTGAGGGAGGGGAGAAAGAGAGGGAGGGAGGGGAGAAAGAGAGGGAGGTGAGGGGAGAAAGAGAGGGAGGTGAGGGAGGGAGTGGAGGGAGGGGAGAAAGACAGGGAGGTGAGGGAGGGGAGAAAGAGAGGGAGTGAGGGAGGGGAGAAAGAGAGGGAGGGGAGAAAGAGAGGAAGGTGAGGGAGCGGGGAAAGAGAGGGAGGTGCAGGGGAGGGGGAAAAGAGAGGGAGATGAGGGAGGGGAGAAAGAGAGGGAGGTGAGGGAGGGAGTGGAGAAAGAGAGGGAGAAGAGAGGGAGGTGAGGGAGGGGAGAAAGAGAGGGAGGTGAGGGAGGGGAGAAAGAGAGGGAGGTGAGGGAGGGGAGAAAGAGAGGGAGGGGAGAAAGAGAGGGAGGTGAGGGGAGAAAGAGAGGGAGGGGAGAAAGAGAGGGAGATGAGGGAGGGGAGAAAGAGAGGGCGGTGAGGGAGGGGAGAAAGAGAGGGAGGTGAGGGAGGGAGGGGAGAAAGAGAGGGAGGTGATGGAGGGGAGAAAGAGAGGGAGGTGAGGGGAGAAAGAGAGGGAGGGGAGGGAGGGGAGAAAGAGAGGGAGGGGAGGGAGGGGAGAAAGAGAGGGAGGTGAGGGAGGGGAGAAAGAGAGGGAGGTGAGGGGAGAAAGAGAGGGAGGGGAGGGAGGGGAGAAAGAGAGGGAGGTGAGGGAGGGGAGAAGAGAGGGAGGGGAGGGAGGGGAGAAGAGAGGGAGGTGAGGGAGGGAGGGGAGAAAGAGAGGGAGGTGAGGGAGGGAGGGGAGAAAGAGAGGGAGGTGAGGGAGGGAGGGGAGAAAGAGAGGGAGGGGAGAAAGAGAGGGAGGTGAGGGAGGGGAGAAAGAGAGGGAGGTGAGGGAGGGAGTGGAGGGAGGGGAGAAGAGAGGGAGGTGAGGGAGGGGAGAGGGAGGTGAGGGGGGAATGAGAGGGAGGGAGGTGAGGTGGGTGTTTGAGAGGGTGGTGAGGGAGGGGAGAAAGAGAAGGAGGTGAGGGAGGGAGGTGAGGGAGGGGAGAAAGAGAGGGAGGTGTGGGAGGGGGGAAGTGTGGGAGGGAGGTGAGGGAGGGGAGAAGAGAGGGAGGTGAGGGAGGGGAGAAAGAGAAGGAGGTGAGGGAGGGAGGTGAGGGAGGGGAGAAAGAGAGGGAGGTGAGGGAGGGGAGAAAGAGAGGGAGGTGAGGGAGGGGAGAAAGAGAGGGAGTGGAGAAAGAGAGGGAGATGAGGGAGGGGAGAAAGAGAGGGTGGAATCATGGGAAGGAGAGAATGAGGGCTGTGAGTGAAACTACAGGACAGATGGAGAGAAAGAAGACAGAGAGAGAGGGAGAGAAAGGAGTGTAAACAGTTCAGAAAATGAGAGAGTTCAGCGAAGGCCTTGGAACCAATCAGGAAACCCATTTTTCTCATTTCAGATGGAATCATTTTTCAACGGTCACGATTCAGGGCTTACCATGACCATCTCTGGACTTTGAACGGGCACAGGCTTTGAGCCAAGCACCTCCCACTGAGCTGTGAGAGAATGTTTTGAACCATTTTGAACAAAGAGATTGTTCTACCCCCCCCCCCCCTTTTATTTTTGTAACAATTACCTAAGCCTTGTTTCACCAAAGCCACCACCATTTCTCCATGGAGAATTACCATGGTTGTTATGAATGCAGTTTTGAGCTACACACAAACACAAACAGAGTTGCGCAAACTTGTTTGATATTTTTGCCCTCAAACGTAACTGTGGAAAAAGCAGTTTTGTGACGTGAACATGAGTGTTTTGTGATGAACTTCATATGGGAACAGTTGAACAGTGTTGCAGTTACGCAAGTAATTAAACTGAAACACACCCTAATAATCTA
>NC_139698.1:37383575-37401075 GCF_964188405.1 Protomyctophum parallelum
TTAGTCATATCATCCCTGTGATGCAACTGGTGGAATGCATTCCCCATATTCACATTAGTTGTCTCAACAAACATTAATGTGGAACTCTATTCAACGGACACACTGTAAACATACCTCGCATTCTATTCAACAGACATAAACGTACTATACAGTATGCTGTACTCCATTCAGTAGGCAAACTGCATTGCTTTAAGAGAGTGCTAAAGAGAGTATATAGTATGCATGATTCAACACATTTCAATGGGTGATGCCATTACCCTTTAGAGGGTTGAGTCGCTCATAAAATCACAATAACTCATGCTGTGGGAGGAAGATGACAAACGCTTTGCATTGCTCCTCAGGAAAGCTCTTTCTCCACATGATTCATCTCATATCAATGATTCAGATGGTAAAAGACCCACAGGCCTTTGTATTATACCGGCAATATTCAATGGGCTGAGTAGTGGGAGTCATTACTCATTCTCCTCCATTATCATGTGGGGCATGAACAGTGGGCCGTGGGTCACACGCTCCACTGTTCATGAAATGTTGAATGATTCCTACTGTAATGCAGAATTCACACCACGCTGTATCTCACTTTCCTGTTGTGGGAGAGTGATGATGAGCCACCAAAAAGCAGAGCGGACAAGTTAAGAAAAGTTCAACTTTGCTGCTGTGTGTGGTGGAACCAGGGGGGCAGTCAGACAGATATTTTGTGAAGCCATAAGGAAATCGGGATTTCCTGAAAATTCATATAATGGCCTGTTGTGGCGCTGTCATTGGGCTCAAAAAACCCCATAGCTCCATAGAGATCCATGTATTTGGGCCCAACTTCACCTAGACTATTACCTTAATAAACATGGTCATGAATACTTTCTGCTTCCAGTCACTAGTTTAAAGTCTCATTTCTAATGTCATAATATTATTTTTGGAAAATTATGGTCCCATTTATTAAAAAAATGACCATAAAGTCGCGCATGTTCTGAGGGGTGTGGCTACCGTTACAGTCTATGATCGGGATTCCCCTCCCACTCGAGTCAAAATAAAAACCAACGGAGAAGAAGGGGGGAAGTCCCGCCTCGTGTCTGGGCCAGCCAATGGCCAGCTGGGCCAAAACGGAGCCAGCCAATGGCCAGCTGGGCCCAAACGGATCTAGAAAGATGGCGACTTACAGTGCAGGAATAACAGGCTTCATTTTACGTCCATGTTAGACCCGGGGAACGCTTTGTCCATATTTTTTTACAGTCTATGGTCTAGTCCCATTTTTCTCTGCCTCTCCTCCATGGTTGATTTGTTGTTGTTTTTCACCGCAGTTTTCAGTATGCAATGACTGTAGTCCGTAGTGCAATAGGCCTATACCAAATTCAACCACCAGAGGGCAGCGGTCTTTTCTGGCATGAGTACTGCCGTTTGGTTTCACTGCTTCAGTGAGTCCAACGTCACGGGAAAACTCATGTAGGCCTACAGTTACAGAATTTACAGTATCCGAATCAACCATGAATGGATTGGAGAACTACCAACTACACTACCAACACCAGAACTCCAGAACTACCAACTTAAAGTTAATATTTAGCTAATATTCGACTTTTGATGTACAGTACGTGTCGAATAGCGTTTTTCTAGTTGAATATTCTGTTATTGTACTAGTGTGGACTCTAGGCTGTACACTGAATATTGATAACAAAGTCTTTAAACTAGCAGTTTAGATGTGACCTTATCAAGATTGAACAACCGAAAGGGGTCCTATTTCTTACTTAAAATGCACCTAACAAGCTGCCAGAAACTAGCACTCCCTGCCTGTGAGCTGGACCACAACTTATTTATGATGGTGTCACTCATACCTCAAACACGACCATTGTGCAATAAAACAGAGGGACAGAAATCGCAGATTCAGCATATGTGCTATTGCTGTGCGAGGCCTGATAGTCCACCACGGCGTGAAAGTAAACTGCATGGTGTCACTGGAGATGTCAAACTGCAATATTATACCTTTTAAACCTTTTATACCTTCATGTGTACGACTCACTTATAGACCTTGTTACGTGCCACGTAGGTAGGTTTCTCTGTAGGTTGTCTGTATTCCTCCCCTGTCTCTCCTTCCCTCTCCCCTCTTTCATTCTCTAAGGTCTGAGGTCCATAACCACCAGTGTGGCTGACTCCAGCAGCCCTCATTGGCCAGCCTCTGATTCCCTGGCTCCGCCTTCAACCAATCATACTCACCTGTGCCCTATAAAAGAGCTGTGTTGGGCTCAGTGCATGATCTCTCTTCACCAACACCAGTTTGTTTATTAACCTAGAGACCAAGAAACCTTGCTAGAAATTCAGTTGTTGATTGTGGTTTAATGCCATATTGCCCTCTCAACCCAGCTCATTCATAAAGTATGACCAACGTAAAACCACAGGCATTATCCTGAGAACTAAATTGTATCGGTTTAGTAATAAACCCTGTGCTCCCCCCTTTCACAGGTGCCTCAGAAACAGAAATGGGGGGAACAACCCCTCCCCACCATAGCTGCTCAAGCCTATTTAATACTCCTACACATTTAAGATTGGCTTTGGGTGGAATGGAATGTCTCTTCTTCTTGTCTCCTGGTTTACACACAAGGTTGAAGTCACTTCAACCTGTAAAATTAAACAACTATATGTGCATGGTGAAAATGATTGTCAAAAAAACCTCTCTCGCGCGCTCGCGTGCGCACACACATACACTGTATCATAATGATGAATGCCTCAGCTGGCATGTGTTTTGTGTGTTTTCTGATTAAAATGACTTGATATCAATAACAGTGACAGAGACAGATAGTATAGCTGTGGCGATGATATGTATTCCCATATTACCAGGGCTACGTAAACAAGATGACATCACATAACTGACAGGTCTCTGTGAAACCCTGCACCACAGCACCGCACTGCCATGCGCATATTTCTGTGTGTGTGTGTGTGTGTGTGTGTGTGTGTGTGTGTGTGTGTGTGTGTGTGTGTGTGTGTGCTTTCGTGCACGCAGCATTCTTGTTTACAGCCTGTCAACTAATGCACACTAGTGTCCCTCTTGGTAGAAAACCGCTGACAGAATCACACTCCTGGCTAGTGCTGTGGTCATCACTTCACTCCCTACTGTCACTTTTAGGGTGCATAGTAAAATCCCGGCACACTTTCGTTTACCTCTCAAAGTGTAAAAAATAGACCCTTAGGGGTCAGTTTTACGGATCCGTCAGAGGTTTTGCAGGCAGCTGCAAGAGGTGACCAAGGCATTGGCATCCATTGGCAAACCCAATGGATTTCAATCATTTAGCCTTTGAAACTTTTCTTTATAGTTTTACAACGCCAAAGAGCCTCAAGGAAGAGCCAGTGTAACAAGTTCAACTGATTTACTTCCTCAAATGAAAAACATTTGGAGGGTGGGGGTGCAGCAGTCTGCTCACAATAACAAAAGTTTCAGTTTGAATAAAAAAAGAATTGCCTTTCCAGTTCCACACACAAATGCTACATTTTCCCACAGCGTATCTCCTTACCCCATTATCATTATATATTTCTTTAGTTTCTTTAGTTTATCTGCAGCTTCCAATGTCTCAGAATTATGTCATGAGCCTGAAGCAGTCTGAGGTCATCCTTCAGAAAGTTATTAGATTTGTGCTGTTTCAGTGAAGACATACTTGTGACACAGCAGAAAAGCATGGCTGCTCTTGCAAGCATGGTGAGGTCAGACATTATCCATGGAAGACTCACTGGTCCCCAACATCAAAATGTGTCACTCAACCCATTTTCATTGCTTTTGAACACTCCTGTAGTTCAGGACACATGTCAGTTCTCCATTTGAGAGTTATAGACAACGTCCTACAATTTAACCTCAAAAGTAATTTTCTCTACAACACACTGACATTAATATAAAAACCAACCCCTTGAATACTCCCCTTAATTTTGTACTAGGCACTTCCCTATAGTTTTCCAATTCTTAATTTTACATTGCCGGATACATTTTGATATCTTTGTATCATAATCTAGGGTTCTCCCTGGGTTCCAGCTAAATGATAAGAGGTAAATTAACACTGAGGATTTCACATTATAGATTGTGTCCCAGAGATAGCAATCATATCAAATGGGATTCTGTGGCCTTAAGCATATCAATGTGGGATCCTTGAAAATTAAAAAGCTTGAGAATCACTGATCTAGGGTAAAAGCACATGTACGGTGATTGCTACAGCAAGGACTTTCAGGGTTATCAGATTCCACTTCCCCTCACAGATGTTTACTTTAACTGACGTTAACCCACAATGCCTCAGGAAAAACAAAACACAAAGTTAGTGTCTCGTGACCTCCACACATTGGTCAAACACTGTCCTCAACATTATCATATAATTACGTGTTCTCATCAAGGACAATCTTTTCAACATAAGTGTTTCAAGTCCCAAGGAATGACATCATGCCTTGGATAAGTTCACTTAATAACCGGTGGCACCAGTCCAGAGTTCCCTCCCTCTATTCCATAAACACAAAAACAGCTGACGGTTCCTGTACAGAGGCCCAGATTTCCCATAGCTATCATAAGTTATTGACTTCCACTCATGTCAGTTCTGAGCTCGACAGACTACAGATCAAGACTATTAGATCATGTTTCTAATGGGAAACAGCTGATAATTCCAGAGGAAAACATGGCATGTATATTTTTTCTGTAGGCTACTTCTGAATGCTTGGTTGTCAACGTAATGCTCCTCAAACTGTAGAACGGACCTCAAAATGTGTTCTGTTTCTGATGGTTCCAATCTTAGAGCTTAATTGGCCTTAAACAGGCCTTTTCCTCCCATAGGATTCTTCTATTGTGTTCAATCACTGTCAATCATTTTGAATTGCTTTCCAGATTCTCCAATATAGGCCTGTTTTCCAGTTGCACCCCTCTGTGCTAGTTTTCAAACAGGAATTATTATTTCACAGTCCATAAAGAGACACAACTCACTTATATCAATTTGGTTTAAGATTAAAAATATGTCAACATTAACAGAATGTTGCAGAAGTTCTACATGTACATAAATCATAGATATTGCACAGCTGTCTAACACCATATATAGCTATACCAACCTCTTCGAATGGCAAAGTTCAGAAATTGCAACGTGTGCAGTGACAGCGTTCACGTGGCCTGTTTGTTTCCATAGTTTTTACTTTCTTCAAGTGCTTCATTCCCACATTTTTCCAGTTACACCCTTGTGTGTAAAAACTCAGCATTACACTGGGAATTACAGTATGTCATCCTGCCTCCCTGTCGGCTTTTTCCCTATAATAGAGACTCAGCTGATAACACACGTGGTGCTGTTTTAACTGTTAAAGCCTATGGGTGTGGAGGAAACTCTCCTAACCCATATCAACATGAGCGAGGGTGTGGGTGGGCTGGTGGGTGAGGGTCCTGTTGTTTCCATACACACCCAGCAGTAACACCCATAGCAGTCATTTTTTATCGTATAACTACTCTTTTAAAAACATCCCTGCCCATGTTGCTACAAGCGGTATGCAGCTATGTCCCTCTCTATGGGGGATAGTTATTATGAATTGTCACCAATTTATAGTTTTTCTATTGTATGAAGCTGTAAAAAGAAATTTACTTTATACCATGACATGGCTATAGGCAAGATGTGAGACATTTTAGTGGAATACAGCACCAGTTTGACCCCACTGGGAGATAACAGATGACTTCAGCTGATATAGGCCTTGAAGGAAGTTAGCCTTGTTTATGGGGGAAATGACATCATAGGCTCAGCCCAGACAATGACCTCATGCTGACAATGTAACTATTGAGAGAAAGAGAATGAGAGTAAGGGCGAGAGAGCGGCTGAGTGATGTACAGTTGCAAGAGTAGAGGAAAACGAAGGTTGAGAGATAAAGAGACAGTCAGAGAGAGAGAGAGAGAGAGAGAGAGAGAGAGAAAGAGAGATTACCAAGATTCTTATTTAGCCTGGATAATAAAGCAACAGATCAAAATGCATAGTGGTTGTTTTAAACTGATAGCTAATGTGATGTGTAAACAGTATAGGCCTATCCTGTGCATAAATTCAGTGGTTAGGTGCATTTGTGTGGGCACCATTATTCCCTGAGAGAGGGAGGACTAATTTTTTTTTTCCTGTATCTAATATTAATATCTTAATATTGTTTTAGTATTCTGTGCTAGTGCAAACATCTGTGTTGATTTAACTCGCAGTGTAAATAGACCCTTGCAGATACATCTTTATACTCTGAGTTAAATTAATACTGCAGCGTATGTTCCCAATGGTTCTTCCAGAGTTATTTGTTCACACATGGGACCATTACAACTTTCCACAACAGCATTCTGTTGCCCTGCATTTTCTATAAAGTATGATTGAAAATAAAAAACACTCATGCCAAAAGGATGACTGGAGAGGTTTTTGGAGATGTGGGACCTCCCAGGAGCGGAGTTGGACCTAAGCCCAAAAGCAGAGCTCGCTGAATGGGATAAGACTCTCAGAATGAGCCTTGGATTATGGAGCTCAAGAGCCACAACACACCAGAGGACAGTGGTGGAAATGCTGATTTTGGCTAAAGAAAGAGTGATAGAAGGTTGTGGGAGAGACAGTTTGTGAAGAGTTGTTTAGCAAAACCATCACTATGCCGGGGATAAAAAATAAGGGATTTGCGGGGATTTGGATGTTAGCTACTAGGTGGTTTAAAGTACAGAACACTGTCTCCCCTGCATTTATCCAACACTGGTGGGCTTCCACAACATGGAATCTGCCGCCGCTTCCCAAAAGATGTAACTACGTGAGGCCTGCTTTTGTAGTTAGGGATTTTAAGATCAGCACGTACAGTACTCCTAAAATCACGGATCGACACTGAAGCAAAACCACTCCGTGCCAGAATAAGGCTTTAGCAATATGACTTGGATTATTGACCTAGACCTAGTGGTCTAAAACTAAATACTGATGTTGGCTGAAAGCAGTTAAAATAGTTTGAAAGAGGAGGCTTGTGTAGCGCTGTTAGCATAAAGTCTGTGTGCAATGCATGGCATAAAAATACAGGGCTATTTGGATCTGTGTGCCAGAGAGAGCTGTGGGTATGTTAAACTGTAGGAAAGTTCTCCAAATGAGTTGCATGCAGGCATGTTTCTGGTGTGTCCACACATGACAAGAGGACTGGTACTGTAGGTTTTTAATGAGTCCGTAACAAGTCTGTCACGACTTATTTTAAGTTTGGGGACGGAACAAAGTACTGTATGCATGATACAATTCTGAGCATTCGTTTAACTCTCAGAACAATGAACAGATTTTGTCCAAAAAGGAATGGTCATGTTTAGAGGAAGAAACAAAGTCGGGGGGGGGGGGGGGGGGGGGGGCCTGGCAAGTAGGTTCTTTGGAAGAATGTGATTTGGGCCAGTGCACATTGTTTGAATAGTACACAAACAAACCAAAAATAAAAAATAAACAAACGGTGGCAAAAACGTCTCTCGCACACACACAGACACACACACTCACACACACACACACACACACACACACACACACACACACACACACACACACACCCACACACACACACGCATACACAAACACCCCTGTGTGTGTTCGTTCCTCATTATCTCAGGTGATGATGACTGATAGGAGGAGCTGGGTAGAGAGATAATAGATGCTCTAACACGACAAGCATATCAGAATACTTTTACTGTACACGTGTGTCTGCGTGCGTGTCTGCGTGCGTGCGTGTGAGAGAGATAGAGAGAGGGGGGCATGCTGTGTGTGTGTGTGTGTGTGTGTGTGTGTGTGTGTGTG
Source organism: Protomyctophum parallelum (assembly GCF_964188405.1). NCBI lineage: Eukaryota > Metazoa > Chordata > Actinopteri > Myctophiformes > Myctophidae > Protomyctophum > Protomyctophum parallelum. The sequence goes on from NC_139698.1 coordinate 37,391,321, forward strand.
TGTGTGTGTGTGTGTGTGTGTGTGTGTGTGTGTGTGTGTGCGTGTGCGTGTGCGTGTGCGTGTGCGTGTGCGTGTGCGTGCGCGCGCACGGGCTGATGCCATGCCAAGAGAAATACAATCTGCAGGGACAGGTGAGCATTGTCCTCTGTCCTCCCATCTTTCTGTCTACTTCACCGTCAACTCCGACAGGAAGGCCTCAGGAAACAGAGCTGCCATCCTGCGTGCTATAATGGATGTGTTCTGTGCTGCCTCCAGGTGGCTGTAGGGGTCTCCACCTGACCCCGTTTGGGGCCCCGGGACTTCATCATACTTCACCACCATTCACCATCCCTGTCCTGAGAGGAGTTTCAACTCCCATTATGTGACAAAGGAAGAATGACTGAGTGACATCCATTGTTCCTGGCTGGCCTCTCAATGGCTCCCGGAGCAATTCAGTGGGATGTGGGTCATAGGGCAACGGGATTCTGCTCATGGCCAGAGATACTCCTGAATGCCTGTCTCCTCGTCAGTGGTGGACAACGTATATGCTCAAGTAGGCCTATTAAAAAGTACAAATTGCAAAGCACATTTTCTTTTTAATATCAATGCGTTGCTGTGTTGACATTTAGATCGTAAAATCAGACCTGTCTTAAGTGAGTGGTGCAACAGCACCCCCTGTTGGTACCCTAAACATATACACCAAGACACCAACAGGGACGGACAAAGCTGGGCATTGGAGTGGCTGCACCCTATGGTTGCACCACTTGCACCACATCTACAGAGCTTGTAGATGTGGCTATTTTTACCATTATTTGAAATAGGGCTTAATAACATGATTAATTCGAGTCCCAACTAAGAGTCCCTTCCTAGAAATGTAGTGAAGTCAAAAGTACAATATTTCTATTTGAAGTGGCCATGTGCTTGCAAACAAAAACAAAACAAAAAAGTCAAATATTATACTTAAAGCATAATACTTAAATAAATGTAGGCCTACTTATTTTCACCATTTTCACCACTGCTCCTTATACAACATGTGTCATTTCATCAACTTGCCATTTACAAATCAAAATGGTATAAATATGGTTAGTTTTACTGTATGATCATCTGCAAGGAAGGGAGTTGGCCACCCAATGCCTTTGCCTGGCTAGCACCCAAACTACTGAAGTGCTATTTTGTTTTAGCAGAATATTTTAATTTCAGAGCAGCATCTCTGGAGAGTAATGGCTAACCTCCAAATGGCAATGGAGACCTGAGTCAGCATAAAACTGTACATTTCCTTTGAAAAATCCTAATTGGAGCACAAGAGAAAAGAAACTGCAGGTATCTGCTAATGATGAAGTGTTACTTTTCTTGCCAGTGTTTAATTACTACGTTATTCTACATTCTTTTATATATGAACAAGGTACAAGTCCCCCCCCAAAAAATTGTTTTCTTTTCAGGTTTTTCTGTCGAGGAAGGAAACTAATTCACACAACAGTCACATATGGTCTGATTAGCATACCACAATGTTAACTCTAACTTTTAATGGCATGATCATCTCACACACTCATTTTCACTGAATCTTTAATGAAAGATTACCATATGAGCATCTTGTCTCTCTTGCCAGCTTGAGCCCCAAGGCGAGGTGGCGTCAGGTATGATTTATTTTTTCCTTTTTTACTGCATTCAGCAGCAATTCAACCTGTAAAGGATGAATTAGTCATGTAGCAGATCTACGAGCTCATATCGCATTGAGCTGTGACACATTGTGAGCTGGGACATTATTTTGTTATTTGTAACCATGTATAACTCAGGCTTTATATATGTGCACACAGTACACAAACACACCCTCACGTGTACAGCATGTAATGAAATACACAAGCATTATGTTGAAATTACTTGGACATGGGCGTTATTTTATTCATAGAGATTTTACAGGAAATATGATATAACTGTCAGCTGCCTTGCCCATCAAACAAGTGTGAATGATGAATAAAGTAAAACAGAATGCAACTTTATTGTCAGACCACGGCCAGAAAATAGCCTTTGATCTTGTCTCAAACTCCCAAAAAAGAGAGAAAAAGGAAAGAAAATAGAGTCTGCCCAGGCTCATAACTATACTGAAGCTTTTGAATTGATTTCATACAATTTGAATAGATTATTTTTGTAATTGATTTAGTCTGATTAACCAGCCCTGTATTATACTTATTAACAAAAAAGTATGTAAGTAAACAATATGATGCATTGCAAGGTTGTAGAACCTTTACTTCCCCTGTCAGTGTCCCACCTTCAAACTCTCATATCACAGTTGTCATATCACGCCCAGTTAAGGATAAGTGAAAGCCTGGCAATATCTGTTCAGTAAAGGTAAAAGTTTATCAAGTCATGTGAAATTAAAGGTGAAAAAAAGGTATCCAGGTTTGATAAAAAACATGATGTGAGATTTTCTCTCCGACCTTTGAGATGTATGCAGCACATACATACTGTACTGCAGTCTCATCTCATCGAGTCTCTCTTAAAAACACCTTCCTCTGCAGAATCTGTCGCACTAATAAGTCACAGCATCTCTTCATGCAAGGAAGAGGAAACGCATAAAACGAAAATGCAAACGCCTGCAACAGCCCTTTAATGCCGCTATAAATCAAGGGGGATCATCAAGCTATAGCTGCAGTGGAATACCCCCTCACTCCAACGCACGCACGCACGCATGCACGCACGCACACACAACTTTTTCTGTCACTGCTTGCATTGGAATAATATATATGGCAGCCCAGTGTCCCTCTCTCTCTCTCTCTCTCTCTCTTTCTCTCTCTCTCAATTGCACTCCCTCGAATGCACATACTGTATAGTATACACACACACACACACACACACACACACACACACACACACACACACACACACACACACACACACATGGAGGTGATTAGGTGAATGAGCACCTTGGCAGAGTATTACAGCATGAATCACCATATTAACACACAGCAGGGCAGAGAGCAATTGGACTAGGATGATGATCTATAACACCCCATGGTAACTCACTGTCAGTGTCTGTCTGTCTGTCTGTCTGTCTCTGCTAGTTCAACTTTAAACTAATGCCTGATGTGTAGCCTACTACGTTGTGGACTGGAGTTGTCCATTGAAAATAGATCTACATGTTCACAACACATGGCAGCATGATGTGTTATAGATCTGCTATTTTTGGTGCACGTCACAACTGAGTATAAATCAAGCCTATACGATATGTGCATGGTCCGCGCAGGCAGGGGTGGACCTCCCACTCTCACATGAAGAGAAAAGAAAAGGATAGAGGGTTTGGCTCACGGCAAAGACAAAACTTCCTGTGGGTCTAGATACACACACACACACACACACACACACACACACACACAAACCCCCTGGATATCTATTATACCCTACAATGCCTTGAAAATGACACTGAACTCCAAGCATATAGATAAGGGCTTTGATGAGTGTGGCTGGTATTACCCTACCCCAGACCACCGTAGACGTTGATGATAACTCTGATGATCCCAGCATAGGCCGGCTTTCAGCACACACACACACACACACACACACACACACACACACACACACACACACACACACACACACACACACACACACACACACACACACACAGAGAGAAAGAGAGAAAGAGAGATCGAGGCAGTGGGAGAGAAGGATAGAGAGACCAATAAAGAGAGTAATGGAGAGACACATTGACCTCGGTACACCTGGCCTTTCAATGGCTCCTTTCATTAGGCCTTTAAAACAGTAAACCCATATGTCCCTGACACTGAGCAAAATGGACAAAATCCAATATAACAATATTTTTGACCAAATATCTCAATTTTAGAGATTGATTTGTGACACTAATACCATATTGTGACAATCTTTTCATTATGTTCACAAATAGCAGATCTACAAGCTCACAATACATTGTGACGTGATAAGTATAGTGATTCAAACCAGGAAAGACAGCACTATTATGATATTACAATATCCCAAATCCAGTACATCAGTCTTATACATCATGATATTGATAGATTACCTAGCCCTGCTCGCCCAGACTCTTTTCTTTGCATTGTTTTTTCTCAATATTTTCGTAAGGAGAATACATTGGAGCAAATGTGCAGCGAGCCTCAGGCGTCATGTCTTAAAATAGATCAGCAAGTGATTTAAGGCGTACGTGGTTAACCTGCACCTGCATACACTCTTAGAGAGGAAGTGCTTGAAATAAGTAGCACCTTGAAAAGGTGCCTTTCATCGTGTCATCACTTGTACAAGAGAAGCCCTGTCCGTCGGTTTAGCTTTCATCATTCATGGGTGAAGTTGGTGTACAGCTACTATAAAGTATAACTCCTGACAAAGTTCACCGAACCAGCTTTCATAAACCACTTCTGTTGGGAAGTAGTCTTAAACTGAAGTTCATGACCCAAAATGAGTTGCAGCACGGTGTCTGGAGGTTCTCCACATGCCAAAGAGTGCATTTAATGAGCCTGGGTCCCAGCAGGGCAACGCACAATTTACTGCATTTGGGATTCGGGCTGGAAAAGTTTACAAACCCCTGTATAAGTTAGAGAGGGGTGCTCCCAAATGTACTGGAGCGAGCACAAACAAACAACACCAGATCAATGATATGTTTACCTCATCATCTCTCCATCGATCACCAGGTTAGGTTGAGGCTCCACATCAATGATATGTTTACCCCATTATCACCACCAGGTTAATTAACAGATCAATGATATGTTTACCCCATCATCACCACCAGGTTAATTAACAGATCAATGATATGTTTACCCCATCATCACCACCAGGTTAATTAACAGATCAATGATATGTTTACCCCATCATCACCACCAGGTTAATTAACAGATCAATGATATGTTTACCCCATCATCACCACCAGGTTAGGTTGGGAAGGAATAACCCATGAGGCCCATTCTAAAAATGTATTTTCTGAAAAACGTAAGTTGCTACGTATGTCATTGGCGCTCAAAAGCTTTCATGTCAAGGACCCCTGGGTTCAAGTGGTTAAGACAAATGTAGGATAAAAAAAGTTCCAAAGAAATGAATAAAATGTTTATTACAGGTCATTATTGCTAGACAGACACTTTCTAAAGATCTCTCTTAAAGTAAGGGAATTCCAGTACACTGTAATAATATGATGATGTAAAACTTCCATCATTATTCTGTCAGCTCGTCTGAACGAGAAGAGTCACCTAATGCCATTAATAGTCCTTAGTGCACACAGGGCTATAGGGAGGATCAACTGGCCTCAGCCCACCCACAGCACAGAACATATACAGGCTCAGTGTATTTCAACTCCTAAAGAGTTGTGTCAGCAACTTCTTAGTCTAATCCCACTCTCTCCATCTCCTTCTCAACCTCTTCCTGTCTCCCTTCGCTCTCTCTCTCTCTCTCTCTCTCTCTCTCTCTCTCTCTCTCAGGTTGACCTTTACTGCTATAAGTTCAGGGTGGGCTCACACACACACACACACACACACACACACACACACACACACAGCGCAGCACAGTGCAGCACAGCACAGCACAAACCTCCCATGCATAAACCATCTCTGAGGGTCTGTTCCACAGTTATTAAAAAGTTAGTAGAATGTTTATACTTGTCTTTTTTTACTTTATGGGCGAACCGCCCCTTCTTAAGATCTTCCCATCCGGGTCATCTCGCAGCCGACTCCCTGGAGAGAGTGGGCACAGTACAGAGAGAGAGAGAGAGAGAGCACACACACACACACACACACACACACACACACACTGTACTGTTTTTCCTCACGCTGACCAGAGCTGACAGTCCAGAGATCCCAGAAGCCCCGCAGCCACATGCCTTTTATTGAGCTCTGCTTTATGCCCACATCAAAGCTGCTCTCTCACACAACTGAGCATTGTTGTGTGCAGCAGGCCAACACAATAGCATTGTACTGTGTTATGTATATACATACCATCTGAAGCACAGCAGAATAGCATTGTACTGTGTTATGTATATACATACCATCTGAAGCACAGCCGCTTTAAACCAACCGGAGAGCTGGGTAAGTGGTGAGTAAATAGAAAAAGAATCAACATTTGACGTGTGTCTTCCTTGAACAGAGGTAAGCGGAGCAGTAATCAGTGCATAATGTGTATAGTAAACATACTGCCACTGTCGGGCAGGAACCTCTCATCTTCATATCCTAACTTTTTGTGTTCTTAATCAAATGAATTCCCTACTTGATCATACCACAGCGTCACACTAAAGCATCAAAGGCAGCAGATCCACAAGGAAATGAGGCATGAAGCGAAGCGTCTTGAGCTTGTAGATTTGCTACTTTTGCTCATTTTGAATTTGAAAAGTAACGGTTTTGGACATAAGAGGATTCCACCCAAACAGAGACGATTATACAACATCTTTCAACTAACTGGAAAGTGGGTACGTAAATTGAAAAATAATTAACAGTCTTTCCTTGAACAGAGGTAGGCAGATAGAGCGCCACTAATCACTGCATAGCGTTTATACTAAATATATTTAATTTTCCATCTCAAGTCTGAGATGCATGGCTTATTGTTTGGTAAACAGCAAAAGTGGCAGTTTCCTACAGTATAGCAATCTCATTCATAGCGACAAGAGACAGTCATAGTGACAAGATTGTTTTTTCAACTCGCTATTTTCTGCAAGACATTACTCTAAAGCCATATCTCCAAAAGTGGTGGGCCAAACTCAACAACCAACATGTCAATTTGAAGCTATGATTCCCTGCTTTCACATAACATGAGAAAAACAAACATTTAAAAACAACAAAAACAGCCATAGAGCATCTTTAATGCTCAGCATTGCTGAGCATTAAAGATGCTCATATATGAGATCACATAACAAGTAAGACGCGCAAACGTATATTGTATATATATATATATATTGTATATCGTATATTGCAATAACAACAATTAGTGTGTGTGTGTGTGTGTGTGTGTGTGTGTGTGTGTGTGTGTGTGTGTGTGTGTGTGTGTGTGTGTGTGTGTGCGCTACAGCTGCGCCCTCTGGTGGCGGGCGGGTGGTGTCACAGCGGGACAGACAGACACACACACACAGACAGACACACAGACATGATCTGCAGGGTCTCATAGTTAGTGCTCACTGCATTCGCAATAAACATTTTTTCTACTATTTAGTTTACTTTATTGACCCTGACTTACAGTGTCTGGAAAAAACACACATGCGCACATTTTTAATTTAATTGTTTGAAGACTGTGCAAAAAGGTTAACCATTTAAACCCTATATGGTTAAGTGGAGTCCCTCAGGGCTCTAAACTAGTGTGTGTTCTGTTATTATTGGGCCGTTTGACATGCTCACAACGCGTCACACACAATACGGCTGCTGGGGATGAAGTGGTTAATGGGTTAATTAATCTTGACATTTCCACCTTACTCTGGAAGGAGCCTTGCCAAGTTCACATTTTTATAGTGCCACGTTTTAACACTGATTACATGCATCCTACAAATCAGAAGTTCCCAACTAGTTCCCTCTATGTGTTTGCTGAACAACGCTTGTTTACATATATTTGCCACATTGAAACATAAAGGTTGTTTTTTTCTTAAAGAAAGGTGAAAGTGTTTTTCATAACGTACACTTCAACTGGTTTACTGCTGAGACAGTGAGCAAGAATGGAAATCAGTGTCAGACGTAGTGAAAAACAAAATCAATTCTGGTCTGCAAAAAGGGTAGCCGCAATCCCACAAACACACACACGCAAACACACACACGCGTGTGCACACGCGCACACACACACACACACACACACAGGCACAGGCACATGCACGGCACATTTGGATATGGCCACCCAGGATGAGAAAGTATTGGAAACTTGAACTGTGTTTATAACCTAACTCTGGATTATAGGAGAGAGAGAGAGAGAGAGAGAGAGAGAGAGAGAGAGAGAGAGAGCAAGGAGTTTAGACTGCTCAGCTGTAACTAATTAAAACACAGCTGCCTCAATCTCTCTCTCTCTCTCTCTCTCTCTCTCTCTCTCTCTCTCTCTTTCCAAGCACACAGTAAACCCTGTTTTAACTACCCTTCCTGATGTATATTAGTTGTTAATTTCACAGAGGAAAGCCAGTGTTTTTCTATTTTTTTCCTCCTATTTTTTTAAAGACCAAGCTCAACAGGCACGTCTTGTTAAAGTGCAAGGTGTGTCTGTGTGTAGTGGTGGCGGCTGCAACCTGCCAAGAAGGACATTCCTGTCTACCTGACATAGCTGCAGAACCCACACAGACACACAGTGTGTGAATAATTAGGAGCCTGACAGTTCAGAGGCTTCTGTGTAGAACACCACTTCCTCTCTGGCACTTTGGCCGTGCTCTTGGAAAATAGTTCCCATTTTACAGTCAGCTGACCAAACTAAATAACTTTGAGCATTCTTGGCATGCAGAGAGGGTGGGTTTTAGCAGCACATGGACAAACGCTGACCCTGCATGGGCCCGTCTGGGTTCTTCAAAGTTGCGGAGCATGTGTAGCCATCTGTATATGCATTGAGCTTGGTTTCACATTATATAACCCCCCATTTTGACCTGAGATCAGTTTTCTGAAAAAGCTATGTTTCTATGTCAGATTGTCAGTCATTCTTTGATTTTTCAAAAATAGCAGACCTACAAGCTCGTAGCGCGCCACTCGGTGGCACGCTATGAGCTTGTAGATCTGCTATTTTTCAATAGCTAAAGCATAACATAATGCTAACACCAAAAGGGGTTAAAGACCTGCATGGGGACGATTCTACAATAAATGGCTTCATTCTAAATCAGTATAGTTCTCAAACGTTTTTGTGCCATGGACCCCCAAAATGGCATTTGCCCGCAGATTCCCTATCTGAAAATATGTTGTGCCAGTCCGGCAGGCATTAGTCTAAGAAAGTGAAAGCAATCCACGGCGATGCATCCCCTGTAATGAGAATCTGGCTCAAATATGGACAGCTATCACATCCGGGGGCAGGCGGAAATGTCGCGTTTTGTAAGCTCATAACGTGGATTTCTTTGGCACTGGCACCACGGTGTGGATTATAGTGGTGTTAACTGGTATTTGTTTGCTCACTTCTTTGACAATAATAGCTTACTTTGGATACAAAGTCTATGTAGACGCCTTAAGAGACGACATCACACTGATAAGAAAACCCTTCCTCTCATAAGATGCAATGGAAAAGTTCAGATGCTGTTTTTCTCCCAGTGTGGAGGAAGAATGATTAGGATTTTTATTGTGATCTCTCGCCCTTGAAATATATAGTCCTTGGTTTCTGTTGTGTTTGAACAATAATAGCAATTCAAAACAGTTGTCCTCAAAACCACACCTCCAGTCGACGGGAGGTGCGCTCATGATCACGGCAGCAGAGCCTGTTTGTCCACGGCTGCACGAGCACCTGCAGCCCATCAAGTATAATTTATGCTTCGTCCCGTGATTGTGTCGCGCACGCAGACCTCTACGCTCACAACAGTCGCATCTGTGATGCGTTGTGAGCTTGTATATCAGCTGTTCTCTGTGCGCAACACTGTTGTGCTTTGAAGTATAAATGTCTCCTACGGTGCATCTCACTAGCCAACTCACAAGAGGAGGTTGAATGGACTGAAACCAGCGCTCCCCAAAACAACAGGTTTTGAGATCTGTTGGGAATTGTCATGATTACATGAAACAGTCACCCGTGCGCCCAGTCCCAATATTTGTAAACAAATAATTGGTCTATAGAATCATATATGAATTCATACAAGAATTAAAATTTTGGCTGGATAGGGCTGCATAAAATTCAGTATGTTA
>NC_139698.1:37403575-37468575 GCF_964188405.1 Protomyctophum parallelum
TTTGGCTTTCAATTACTATTAGCTTTCATTTCATCCACAACAAAAGGCTCCTATGTTCATAATGGCCCGATAAGGATTGATAATAGCCCTTATCGCTCATTGTGAGTAATGGCAATACTGCACTTTGCTTTCGTGCATTTTATGCCGGGTGACATAATACTGTTTTGATAACCACGGATAAAAACAAAGCTTCTCTGCCTCCCAGTGAATTGGACCGGCGCACTTTCATTCCACTCAATTCAAGATCTAGAGGAAAACTGCAATTTGTGGCATAATAATAGAGCCCTCATGATCTGATAAGGTCTGTGCAGATTGGATTTATTAGTTTTAAAAATGACGGAGAACTGAAATGACCCCTATATACTATCCTGACCGCAGCCTAGATAGATCCATCTCCTTATCTGCACCGGGAATGTCATGTTCACTGGGAAGGGCTTCAAAACAGTGTAGGCAGAGGACAACTGAGAAACTGTTATTTTAATTACTATAGAATAATGATTGGGTTATACAAAGGCCACGGAGTCATTTCTAATAAATCAAAGCTATGCTGATCAAACCTAATCCCCCAAAGTTAAAAACTGTTAGTGTTATTGATGGTTTTGGTGATTTCTTTTATTTTTGTATTTGCTGGAGTAGCTCAGATTTGAACATCACAGACCAGGACTTACTTTAGTGTTTATTTTGTCCCAGCAATTGAAAGAGAAGTTCATCTATATGATTGATCTACACATAAAGCATTCGCAACTCTGAGAATGTACCCATGTGCCCTTACGGGTCCATTTGGTTGCATTTGCACACTCTCAAAGTAACTTTTACTGCATGAATCTGTCATAGTAGTGGTGTTCTGTGTGTTATACCGTTGGCATTCACCTTTAAGAGCAGTTTAAAGTGCAACTGAATCACTGTAACAGGTTGTGACACCGCTCACCACGGCTGACCAAAACAAAGCCTCTCTCTGTGCTCCCTTATCACTGCTATAGTCCCCCTTATCTCACACATGGGCCTCTCTCTCTCTCTCTCTCTCTCTCACACACACACACACACACACACACACACACACACACACACACACACACACACACGGACACACACGGACACACGCACACATTAACGACACTGCACTACATCGTTTTACTGGCATCCATTTGCCGTGAAAGACAAAACATAAAAAAAAGAGAAGAGCTTTTTTCAATGAAATGAAAGGCTGGTGTTGCAGCGATCTGTCAAAGCTATAGCACAGGTTCAACGCTGGGTCAGACTGAGGGGCTTTTCCCCCGTGTTCCCTCTCAAATTACTTGGTCCAGGAGAGCGATATGGGGAGAGGGCTATGGGAGGGGGGCAGAGAAACACGGATAAATTAAGCGAGAAATACACAGAAAAAGAAACGAGATCATGGCAACACACACGCACACACACACACACACACACACACACACACACGCGTGCACGCTCGCACACACACACACACACACACACACACACACACACACACACACACAGACACAGTAGCAGTGTGCGGCAAAGAGTGGCAGGGAAAATAAGTATTAAGTACGAGATAGGAGAATGCTGTATATAGACTGGCTTTGACAACGTAAACGTAATCTCATGGCAATAAAGCTCCTTTATATTTAATTTAATTGTATTGAGACATTGGGAGAACGAGACAGGGATGCAAGGGAAGAGCAAGAAAGAGCAAGGGGAATCGAGAGAGAGAGAGAGAGAGAGATAGAGAGAGAGAGAGAGAGAGAGAGAGAAAGACAGAGAGAAAGACAGAGAGAGAGAGGGGGGGGGGGGTCAGGCCAGTGTGAACATCAAGCTCTGCTCTCTCACCTCTCATACCTTTCAAACACACACTAACTACACACAGTCACTCCAATCATCAGCTGGAAAGCACTAGGCAATAATGACTGAATGCTTTAGTCTGTTTAACTCAGTGTGTTTAACTGTGTGAGTTACAAGTTGGTAAATGAACACTGGGGATTTTACTGCATATAGACTAGAGTGAAAAGTGAGTACGGGAGATGAGAGAGGTTACATGGGAGGGGTGTGTGTGTGTGTGTGTGTGTGTGTGTGTGTGTGTGTGTGTGTGTGTGTGTGTGTGTGTGTGTATGTGTATGTGTATGTGTGTGTGTGTGTGTGTGTGTGTGTGTGTGTGTGTGTGTGTGTGTGTGTGTGTGTGTGTGTGTGTGTGTGTTTGAGAGAGAGAGAGAGAGAGACATAGACAGAAAGAGACTCATTCATTCATCCAATGAGAGCCGGGGTTAAAAAGTCGGTAGAGCGTCATAAGCATCAAAGGCCGAACATAGAAGCCATTATTCCAGCTGTCTCCGTCCTCTTACCAAACATGAGGCTTTAATATGGGGCCTGAAATATGCTTAATTCCTATCAAATAAAGTGCTTCCCCTATATTCATTCAGCAGAGGAGTGCTGCCTTTGTACACGCATTGCCACCGCCACTAAGGGAAATGAGAGAAAATTCACACAATTCAACCCAATTTCCGCCCTAATCACAGAGCTTCAGAGTGGGCCATTCAGTAGACCACTATCCCAGGAACGGCTGCCAAATGACTTTTAGCACAATTGTCTTTGTACAACACATGAAGATGCACACGTGTGCAACAGCATAGCCTTCTCAAACACTACATGGAGGAAACCCAACAGCATAGCCTCCTCAAACACTACATGGAGGAAACCCAACAGCAGAGCCTACTCAAACACTACATGGAGGAAACCCAACAGCATAGCCTACTCAAACACTACATGGAGGAAACCCAACAGCATAGCCTCCTCAAACACTACATGGAGGAAACCCAACAGCATAGCCTCCTCAAACACTACATGGAGGAAACCCAACAGCATAGCCTCCTCAAACACTACATGGAGGAAACCCAACAGCATAGCCTACTCAAACACTACATGGAGGAAACCCAACAGCATAGCCTCCTCAAACACTACATGGAGGAAACCCAACAGCATAGCCTCCTCAAACACTACATGAGGAAACCCAACAGCATAGCCTCCTCAAACACTACATGGAGGAAACCCAACAGCATAGCCTACTCAAACACTACATGGAGGAAACCCAACAGCATAGCCTCCTCAAACACTACATGGAGGAAACCCAACAGCATAGCCTCCTCAAACACTACATGGAGGAAACCCAACATGGGAGTGAACCCAGAGTGTCAGGTATTGAAGTCATGGGCGGGGACAACGCCTCAAACAAAGAGAGGCATTCTGGATGTATGCCCTTAAGGGCGCCAGTTACCCTGGTCTCAGCGAGGTCAAAGACCTCTCATCTGTCTTTTTGTTTTGGTCCTAAAATATAGTCATTGGTTTTCTTCCCCAAATCACAAAAACATGCTCAAATTGTTTTCCTCACAGAGGGTATACAATATATATATTGTTATTGATTTTTCTTTTATTTGTAGGTTTTATTTGTCACATGGTCATATACCTGTATGTTCAGTGAAATGTTGGTGCACCAGACCAGCCAGACTGTGCTACAAATATTTTCCAACATATGATGTAGAATAGAAAGTAAGTTGATTAGAAAAGCTATAATACAAGTAAGGTACTACTGATAGTAATAAGTAAATCTAATAAATATGTAGTGAATGACCATAGATGGTGATGAAATCTGTAATGGACCAAAATAGTGCAGTTTTTGTTTGTTCCCAGAGCCTATTTCAAGGTGCCATCTAGATGTAGCCAAAAGACCCTTTGGAGGATTGGCAACCAACGTAGGTATGATTACTTCTAACGCGACTAGCGACGTGACTGCGATGGGCCGTCAAAAACACAATCTTTGTTTAGAATTGGAATCATTGATTTAGATCAAGAGTAGTTATTCACGCTTTAAGATGGATAAAATGGAGGGAACATTTTGGATGACGTTCCAACCGGAAGTGACATCGAATGTTGCTCAATAGACGCTCCCAGGCTGTAGACTGGTGCGCTCTGTTGCTATGGTACTAATGTTCCGTCTTTTGATTAATCTCCGTCCCTGGCGATGAGTGGGATTATTTGATAGGGCGGAGATCTCCGTCTTGGCCCCTCAGGGTGTTAACGGGAAAATATGAGTTTTAACAGCCTGTGAGAGGTACTTCTTTTTGTACTTCCTCCATTGTGTGATGCCCCTCGAGGCCAGACACACCTGTGGTGGTGACTGCAACTAGAATGACTGTTTCCTTGTGTCGCCACACCCTGAAGGTGACACGTGTTGGTGTATCTTCAATGGTTCTGTCCAATTGGATTGAAGGCCTGTAACTGGATTATTTATGCCAATTTGTTTTGGTCCTGTGTTTGGACAGTAGTCCCTTCCATGGTTCGACGGTGGTTTGATGGACACCGGTAACTTGTGCTTCTCCTTTATCTTACAGAAATATGTAGTATAGGCTTCAAGACCGTAGTGAGATTTTTTTTTTTTTTAACATTTCCCCAAAATTAGTATGGAACAAATAGGGAATACATTTTGAAAAAGGAGGTGAGGTGTAGCATAATAATAACTAGAAATGCACTCTGTCGAGTGCCAAATTGCCTGTTGCACACAAGTAGGCCACAAATGGCCTACTTGTGCGCAAGCAGAGCGTGCAAGTACTGTCGACCACTACAAACGCTCAAATCTCAGCCTCTCTGTAAAACGTTGAAATTAAATACTAAAGTCGGGTTATAACTGGCTGTCAATGGTGACGTAATTACGATATGTTTCAATATTGGTTGGGTAACAGGTAACGTATGTATGTATGCATGTATGTAAGTTGTAAGTTGAAAGTACTATACTGTGGTCGGCTGGCTTTTTATGCGTATGCTCGGAGAAGGCGGGATCCTATTGGTTCACTGTTCTGAGTGCCCGCCCCCAAACTAAAGAGTATGGAAAAGTGAAAAGGGCAGAGAGAGAGAGGGAGAGAGAGAGAGAGAGAGAGAGAGAGAGAGACAGAGACAGAGAGAGAGAGAGAGAGAGAGAGAGAGAGAGAGAAAATAAAGTGCAGCAGAGAGAAAGCTTAATAGGGAAGTGAGTGAAAAGGGATGAAAAAATATGAAATGATAGAGAATAGGGAGAAGATCAGGGGATGACAGAGGGAAGACATACAGAGAGTGACATATACGAACATCTCACTGTTCAACCTCAAATCAGGATTCCCTACTGAGTTCAAACACAGTTCACGTGTGTGTGTGTGTGTGTGTGTGTGTGTGTGTGTGTGTGTGTGTGTGTGTGTGTGTGTGTGTGTGTGTGTGCGTGTGTGTGTGCGTGTGTGTGTGTGTGTGTGTGTGTGTGTGTGCGTGCGTGCGTGTGTGTGTCTGTCAGTCTACAGTCACTGACTCACTGCACACTGGTGAACTTAAAACAACACATCCATCCTTCCAGCCTCATCTACACACCTTGAAGGGAAATCGCTGATTTAAAGGACACCCAGTGACAGCAAACGACTGATTCCTTCACAATGTCTCCGTCACTGGAGATGGGAACACACCACAGTCTGACATCAAACACCTACAGCAAAGGTTCAAGGTGTTATAGTGTACATAAGCCTAAAATTTGTAATGCAGTGATGATGTCACGGGAGTGTCATTTTAAAGGCTGTCGCGTACACACATGTATGCACATTGCGCACCCATGCACGCACAAAGACACAGTAAATGTCCAGTGTTCAGTTGTTAAAGATTTAACCACATGGATACTTAAAGATGTGTACAGTTACTCTAAGAGTGTACAAATAATCCTACATTGTCTACACTCAAATGAACACACACACACGCACGTGCACGCACGCACACACACACACACACACACACACACACACACACACACACACACACACACACACACACACACACACACACACACACACACACACACACACACACACACACAGGAGCCCTCCCAGCTATCACTACATACAACGACACGGAACACAAGTTATTTACGAGATGAATGGTCAGTAATCGTGGGCTTTGTTGTTGCTGTCGTGCTTATTGAGGTAGTTATTGATGACACGTTGTTGGGGTTAAAAGCAAGAGGAGGACATAATAGAACACAGCCTGATTTATACTGCACGCCGATGTCACGCACCCAAAATTGCTGATATACAAGCTCACAGTCTGTCGCAGTGCGAGGCATTGTGAGCTGTGTCACCAGCTATATAAGTCAGGCATAGTATCCACACAGATATAACTCAGTGAGAACAGGGGTTAATCACTGTGTGTGTGTGTGTGTGTGTGTGTGTGTGTGTGTGTGTGTGTGTGTGTGTGTGTGTGTGTGTGTGTGTGTGTGTGTGTGCTTCCTTGGTCTTCAGATACGATCTGACAGAACGAAACACAAATGTTAATGTACACCGGCCCACAGAGAGAGGGGGGGGGGGCTGTTGGTTTAGGTTGACAAAGGGGGATTCACACACACACACGCACACGCACGCACACACACACACACACATACACACACACACACACGCATACACACACACACGCACACACACCCTGTCCTGTCCCACACAGAATCATACATTATCGAACCTTTCATTTGTCACCTATACATCACTTCTCTCCCTGGGATAGCAGAAGGAAAATAAAAACAAAAAATCAAGAAATGATGAAAAGTGAGTGTGTATCTCCCCCTTCTCTTTTCCGCATGCAGTGAGATTTGTTCTATTGTATTTACCAATAGGCTGTTGAGTGCTGTAGCAGGGGGATAGTCACGCTACAGCTGCTTTGTATGAATAACATTTCATGTGCAATAATCTGTGGCTTTCTTGTTAAGGATGCAGACCACACATGTGCACGTGCACTCGCACGCACAAAGATCACAGCCATTGTGCAGCATACAGCACACGCACGCACAGACACACTCTCTCTCACAAACACAACAGCTCTGTCATTGGGAGAGATAGAGAGACAATGTCGCAGAGGGAATTTGTGGTCACTGTAATGCAGGTGTGGTTAAGAACAAGTCTCTATGGAACTCTCTGTTACACTGACCACATATTATGGTGGACATTATTTATATTTCATATACTTTATAATCTATCTCTGTGAGCGTGTGTCCCATGAACCAGAGAAGCTGCAGGTAAATATGGTCTCTATTACATAGGCTACAACATTCTTTGCCTTTGTGGCACCCCCTATGGGCAGAAATGAAAGTGCTTTTGGCAGTGCCTTCTATAAAGGCACCTCAACATGCCATTCCAAAGTTGTGTTCTATTGAATATCATTGTTGTTGTTTTTAAGAAATAAGCCCCTCCCACAATTTTTCAATTGACAAGCGAATCTCAAAACAATGTTTGATCATCTATCTATAAAACCACGGGAGTGTGTGCGTCTGTCTGTCCGATAGACACCAACTCTGCATAGCTCGAGAACCAGCCAAAATGATTGACTTCTCACTTGCTGTGTGTGGGAGCTGGGAGGACCCAGACACACACAATTCTTTAACCTGCGGTTAAAGAATTATAGGCCAAAACGTAAATCGGCCTGTTATAGCGCCATCAGGAGGCCGGTTTGAAAAAGGTTTGTGTGGAGTAGTGTCTTCCTATAAGGCTACTGGCAGTATGCATACAAAGTGTGACACTGATTGGTTCCGTGATTACCTTCACAGAGATACACGCATACAGGTGCGAAGATTTCTGCATCCCGGCATTCTGGCCAAAAAAGAGGTGTGTACCAGACGGAATCAGTGAGTCGCTGGTTTGATTCCAGAGTCCTTTGCTGCATTATAGTCATATCTCCAAGGTATAAAAATATCTTTAATTAAAAAACAAACCTATATGATAGGTATTTCTTTTTAACTTTCCCCCACATATGACATGTCCAAAATAGGGAAACCAGGTTGAACATGGTTAAAGGTGAGTGTTGCACAGTTTCTAACAGATAACAGATAGTCTACCATTTAACACAGAATAAAAACTAAAACAAAACAGAAATCTGAGAGGGCTAATTATTTCATAGTTTTCTATTTGCATGCTGGCAGTACTGTTCATTTCTGCAGACTTCACTTCTGCTTTCTACTTGGCTGGTTTTCTCACCACTGTGGAATAATGGAGCATGCATGTGCAGTTGTGCGCGTCTCTCTCTCTCTCTCTCTCTCTCTCTCTCTCTCTCTCTCTCTCTCTCTCACACCACACACACACACACACACACACACACTTGACGGCGGCTCACACCAAGAGAGCACATGCTAAATAAATCAAACAAATCACATCACAATCATGAGATCACAAGTTTGGGATATAATATATCACCTGTCAACACTGAACCTGTTAAGACCCATTTGAGGCCATCTTTACAGTGTGAGTTAAATGACCACTGAGGACTTTACTGTGCAAACGCATCACCCATTTATGATGGTGAAGTCCGCTTGACACGCATAAACATATTTGTCACTGTCGGGCAGAAACACCTCCACCTTCTCTGTGTGTGGGTTTTACTAATTTTGAAAAGTATTACAACTAACTCCAGTTGTTTTGTCCATCATTGATTAGAATGATGAAGTCAGACGGGGGGGAAAGAAATCTCTCCACATTGATGTATAAAGTCACCATAAAAGGCTAATATTTTGCGCATGGTTTCTGGTATTCTAGTCCTCATCTCTGTGCATTACTACCTGCGTATACTTTTGATGTATTAGTAGTAGTAGGATTTGTTACTGCTATAGTTGTGTTTCTTTTTATGTACTGTTTGTCTGTCTGTCTGTCTGTCTGTCTGTCTGTCTGTCTGTCTGTCTGTCTGTCTGTCTGTCTGTTTTACAACAAGCTGCTGAACATTAATTTAGAGTGTCACTTCTCACCTGCTCCTTATCTTATTAGCATGGTTCTTCATGCAAACAACCTGTCAGTGACACTCGTACAGCTCACAGGCTTACATTATGCGTAAGAAATATATCAGCATCGTCAAAAGCTAATTAAAGAGATATCAGTGTAATACATGGAAATGTCACAGTAAGGATCTCACTCAAATTAGGAAAAGATCAACATCTTTGTGTGTGTGTGTGTGTGCGTGTGTGTGTGTGTGTGTGTGTGTGTGTGTGTGTGTGTGTGTGTGTGTGTGTGTGTGTGTGCGCGCACGCGTGTGTTGTGTGGCATTGAGCTCCGTGCCTATAATTAACAATCAGAACTGGAAAAAAGGTAATTAATTAAAACCTAAGAGGGAGACTTCAACACATACACGCATGCACGCACGCACGCACGCACGCACGCACGCACGCACGCACGCACACACACACACACACACACACACACACACACACACACACACACACACACACACACACACACACACACACACACACACACACACACACACACACACACTCATTTTCAAATCAGGCGTGAATAAAAGTGCCTGTCAACCCTTTGATAGCAAAGAACAGTCACAACAGAGACGCATGACGACTAATACATTCATTGTGACTGGGGCTTATAGTTACACTATAATATTGTAACCTTCAAATTTGGACAGTTATTACATTGTGGACAGTGATAAGAAGAGGCTGTGTGATTAATCCGAAGGGAAACAGCTGCCAAAAACACTTAGAACTGTATCACAGACAGCACTGGGAAGGAATGACGTCTGATTCTTTAATGTAATTAAACTTGGATATAGGATAAAGGAATGTAGGAAATGATTCACTGACAGGATTTAATGATTTAAGTGGATTGTATGGAATGAAAGCGGGAGAGACTCGGGTCGAGAGAGAGAGAGAGAGAGAGAGAGATTAAAGAGATACATATATCCAATAAGAGATACAGAAAGATTGAGATAAAGGGAGAGAAGGCAAATGGGTTATTCGCATTGAGATGGAGAGAGGCAGAAAATAATGGAAGGGAGGGAGCAAGGCAAGAAAGGAAGATTTAAAATTGTATGGATTCTCATGGGAAGACTGGACTGAATGTGATTGATGAAGAAGCATTAGCAACTGTTTACTCTCACACATTAAAATCCTCAGTGACCCTCCGGGCCCATTTGTTTACTGCTGCAGACATGCAATTTACGCAGTTTGGGTATAGCATTGCATAGCCCTATAGAACAGCACTAGAATAACTAGAATGTGTTCAAGAGAACACATACAGTAAGCATGTGTTCTGGTCATTGTCATGGCTGCTGTTCTACACACACACACACACACACACACACACACACACACACACAAGCCATTTAACCGAATTTTGCATCACACCTTGACAAGATGTACCTGATTAGCAGGTTGTTCAATGCTTGAGTTACACTCAGACCATACAGATGTCTCACCTGTTCTCTAACTGCCAACTGCCAACAGTAAATCCTGGTTGACTGGTGCCTTGTGTCCGTGTCCGTGTGTTTGTGTGTGTGTTTGTGTGTGTGTGTGTGTGTGTGTGTGTGTGTGTGTGTGTGTGTGTGTGTGTGTGTGTGTGTGTGTGTGTGTGTGTGTGTGTGTGTGTGTGCACGCAAGGACAGGATGCAAATCCTGGATGCAAAGCAGGCTTGAATGATAACTGAAATAACTGCCTGACGTCAGAATGCTTCTACCAGTCTAGACTAGCCCAAACTGGTCCAGTTTGTAGTGACCCGTTGGGGAACTCTTAACCACATGAACCCCTAGCGTCCCTAGTCTGGGCATGTCATACCAGCAAACATTCAATGGAAATGTCAGATATACAAGCACACAATGTGTCGCAAAGAGATTTGGGCAGAGTGAAAAAGGGAGGGGACCATAAGTATAGACCTCTGGGGTCAATTATACTCCTCTAGGTCTAGGCCTTTTATCTCACGTTGGCCAAGGGGAAGCTTTCCAGCTTTGACCTACTGAAGGCAGAGGATCATGTCGAGTTCCCTAGACTAAATTGTGCCTGTAAAATAGTAAATAAAAACAATTCCCCCTATATCAACTAACTTCTGTATTTCAAGTTTCAAGGTGTTTTCAATGTTGTGGTCCCTCCTGTGAAGGTTAACTTAAACCTTCGACTTTGGATGCCTTTATGCTCTCCCAGAGAATCTTAAGAGACCAACGTTGCTTTAAAATGTAGCTTAACAAATTCGACTCCACTCGTGAGTCGTGCTCTTAGAAGATAATAAAGTGATAAGAAAATACTAGCCTATAGAATCATTCTGTCTTCTCTGTTTATTTCCAAAAAGCTATGGAGCCTTATTTTATTCCTTTTGACCATGCATTTTCATAATCTGATGTGTGATTTTATTGAATTAGTGCTGAATAAATCAAATGATCACGTGATGTGGATGTTTGTCAGTAATGACCATGAGGTTGTCTGGGATGTCTCCCCTGAGTCTAACATACAGACATAATGGAGCTTTTTACATGACACAGGTGGAGAGAGAGAGAGAGAGAGAGAGAGAGAGAGAGAGAGACAAAGAAGATTAAACACTCTCTTCCTGCACAGATGTTGATCTCTATACGACTGTCTCGCACTCCCTCTCTGTCTCTCTTGTTTATCACAGCTGTCCTATGATCATTGCGGGAAAAGGAAAAAAAGATCATGACAAGTCTGTCATTACTGGAGAAAGAAAGAAAGAAAGGGAATGCAACAACAACAAAGTAAGCAAACAAGGAGATGTGGAAAACATTATTAAGAAGGAGAGTGAGGAAAGAAAAGCTTCACTACCATTAAAAACAGACCCAAGCATAAAAACACATCTTTCCTTCAGTTCTTTCCCCTCATATTGTTTCTTCTAATACTCCCAGCTCACGTCTGCCATCCCATTTTAGCACATTTAAAAATCAATAGGAACCTAACCAAATGTAAAAAAAAAAAAACAGCCACGCCATGAATACATATTGCAACGATGTCATCTCCCTCTAGTTCTCACAGTTGCAAGGCTGCCGCCGCCACCACCAGGGTGACATCCCTCGTTGGGATCTTGTCGCATCATGGCGGGCGGATTTCAATGCTAAACCCATTAGCCAAGCATCACTCACAGTCAGAGGCGGCGATGATAAATAACCCAACCGGAGAAATCTGATTAGGGGATGGAGGCAGGAAACGGAGGGAATGAGCAACAGCGACGATGCCGCCGTTATCAGGCCCGAGTCAGATTGGAAATCACATACCGAGAAATGTTCATCTGCAATGGTGGGTGACACAATGTTTCCTAAAATATGGACCTGAACCCTCCGCACAGCCCCAACAAGACATCACAGTCACAGGCCTCCTGGACCCTCCGCACAGCCCCAAAAGGACATCACAGTCACAGGCCTCCTGGACCCTCCCCACAGCCCCAAAAAGACATCACAGTCACAGGCCTCCTGGACCCTCCGCACAGCCCCAAAAAGACCTCACAGTCACAGGCCTCCTGGACCCTCCCCACAGCCCCAAAAAGACATCACAGTCACAGGCCCCCTTTCCATGGCGAGTCTTGATTGTACCACGATGCCACATTTTGTTATGTGCAGGTTACGGCGCTCTGACACGCAAAGGTCACCTGAGTCTACACATCAAACATCTCAACGGGCCGATCAATAAGAATACTTTAACCTGCTCGAGCCTAGAGGGACGGCACATGGGCTGCCTTGTGGTTGAGGTTGTGGTTGAGTCGATCGTTATATTTGCCTGGGATGTCATCCTTAAAGGAGCATACATGTCATATTGTCTATTCACAACTTTGACCATATACATGTGTAGCCTACTAGCCTACAACATTTTCCAATTAATGGCTTTATGTTTTAATTTTGTTTTACATTTACATACATACATACCAAACTTCCTAGAACAATCGATCAGACATCACCCACTTCCTTTCCACAACACATGATAAATAATCACAAGGTTTACAACACAAATAGACCACCGCTGCCTAGAGCCTGATAAAAAGGTCACCCTTTGCCATCACTGAGCCCAAGCTGCAGTGGACTTTCCACAACACAAGGTGCCCCTATGTGCATTCTAACTTTTTGTTGCTCTAGTGTTGGTAATGGATTAACTACAAACATAGCCTACTACTGTGCGGACTGATTTGCTTTGCTCTGCTGTAATCGGCGCCGGAGGTGGTGCTGAACCAATCGATGCATTTAGAGCGATGTGTGCTGTCCATGGTTTGCCAATTGTATCACGTCCTGGCAACCTGTTTTCTTTTTTTTGTGCCAATCTTGACTTGTGGCTTCCTTGGCTCAATGAGTGATAATTAGTTTTTATGATGGGATAGCAGAAGGGTCCTCAAAGTGTTTGTGCATCAGTGGTGTGACTACCCACGTAAAATACTGTTTTGTCAAGGCGTTTAATTGTTTATATTTTAATATTGATAACATTAGACAGACAGACAGACAGACAGACAGACAGACAGACAGACAGACAGACAGACAGACATGACAGATTGACAGGGGTGGGCGCTTTCCCAACCGCAGAAACTCAAAGGTCAACGCGGCTGATCATGCAACATCTCAGTGTGTTCAATCCATAATAAAAGTTATCATGCAGAGAGTTAAACATGGTGCAAGGTCTTTCAGTGCAAGACGCCTCAGGTATCTCTTGGGTGGCAAGCAGATACAGTACACAAGAAAAATAAAAAGTACTTCTAACCCATCTTTCTAATATACCCCATCAAAAATAGCAAAGGATTTCAAATAAATGTATTCTATAAAAAATAAGTATTCTTCTCAGGTTTTATTTCTGGCCCCAATTGGAATCATTGCCATATACTGAAAGGTCAAACAGACTCAACATGCAACATATCAATGAGACAATCAATAGCAATTCAGATAGTTTTACATTGATTATAATAAACCCTGAGGTCACACTGAATACAATTATATGATTTATCAGTCAAATACTCATGTGTGCACAGGCTGTGGCGAGTCTGGAGATACTTTGCAAACTAAGGTTTCTCAGTGTTTACAACATATTTCATTCTACACATCCCTTCCCACACATTACCATATTACAGAGCACAGCAGTTCAGCAAAGTGGTCATTAACCACTAGAAGGCATTTGGCATTCAGGGATAACTTCTGACCTGGCTTGAACCACGCAAACCCTCCTCTCAGCTCAGCGTTCAACATTCGCTCAGCGTTCTCCATACGTCTCATCCATTTTGACATTTGGAAAGGAATAGAATTCAAATGATGAAATATGCAGTGAAATATACCACGTTAATTCACTATTCATTCATTCTGAGAGTGTACAGATCTATCCAAATGCACCCGCAAGGATTCCAATTGGTTACATTTGTACATCCTCTGTGTTACAAAGGCATAAATGAATACTGAAGATTATTATATTAATATACAGTAGCCTAGATGGGGTTCTTCCCTAGCCCTAGCTCCCTGGTCCCAGTTAATGATCAACCACTAACAACAAATTTCTCTGGCCAATTTACTAACAAGCCCATGCATGACCTATAGGTACCACGTCCTTATATGTTACGTAAACATGTTCCCTGTGACACACATTTGCACCCCTCATACGCACGCACGCACGCACACACACACACACACACACACACACACACACACACACCGCGGTTGACCTTTTCCTCTGAGCGTTATTAATCCATGCAGCGTGTATTAGGAAAGGTTAACGAGCTGAAAGGCCAGTGCCGCTCACACAGAATACAAATAAGGAGAAACAAGACCTTTCCACGGCCAAGGTAAAAGGGAATGGTCATCCACTGGGAACATGACTTTTACTACTGTAACATTACACAGTAAAAACTGAATCTGGACAGATCCATTCTGTACACTATCTGGGTTAAATGAACTCTGACGATGTGAATTCCAGACAAATACCGTATCAATAGGAGCTTGATATTTTTGAACTTCACATTCAGAATGCAGTTTGGTGGCTTTTCCATGGTGGCTCAGACAGACAGACAGACAGACAGACAGACAGACTACATCCCATTGCCTGGAGGGACGACTGATCAGCCATTGGCTAGTTAATAAAGGCTAACAGATGGTAGCCCGGAGGAATGATTGTTATGTGATTGACATTGTTAGGCCAGTGCAGTAACTTCACAATGCAGTCAGTCAGTCAGCAACATTCACATGAATATGGCTAGCCCATGGGCCCAGACAAACAATAAATAACAAAAGTTTGGTCGTGCAGATGACAGATGACATACATCACCAATGACCTGAAACTGCCCTCTCCCGCTGTCTCTCCTGCCTCTCTCTCGCTGCTCTCAAAATAAAGATAATATACATGACTCAAAGCTACGTCGGGGGAAGAAATGTCTAGTCTGACGTAACGGACAGACCTGTAAACACTCTCTGTCTCCGTGCACAGCCGCTTTCCTCCACTCTTTACAAAGTAAACACTCCCTTTCTCCTCACCATGGAGCTGACTTGGCTCAAAGCTCTGTAAACTTGGAAGCTACTAAAAATAGTTGCACACATTCAAGAAAAGAAAAATCCCCTACATGACAGCATGATTTAGAACAGAGCACTCTCTTTCACCCGCTAGCCTCTCTTTCTCACTCTGTTCTTTTCCCTTGCCCTTTCTCCATTCCTGTTGCTATAAGTGGGTCACTGTGTTGATGCCGTCAATGTGTGGACTCAGCAGCAACATATAGGCAGCGGTCATAACAACTGGACCGTGGTGAGAAGGATTTCCCAGTGAGTCAGTGAAACTTACACTCTCTCCAAAACCCTCCTGGACTGAAAATAAGCTTGAGGGAGATTTTTTTAAACCACTAATGGGATGAACTTTGGGTTGTTTGCTTGTGGCACTGGAGATACATTTACAGTATAAACATAACATTACACATATACACATGCTATGTATAGACATTGCGCTTGTATCGAGGCAAGGTTTGTTATGGTGGAAGATGCTTATGTTCTGGTGTACACATGTTGTCAAAGCATGGATGCCTGCTTCTTAACGGGCCTGGAAATAATCACAGATACATTATTTTCCAAATAATCATAATCCTCAGCGGTATTCCATTACTGCTTCCTCATTTCGGTAATTATGGTGGAACTAAACAATTATTATGAGTTACTGAATAGAAACTACCAGAAAAACCGGGAAACGTGGACAGATGGCTTCTCCACATTTGCATACATTAGTTTTTAATAATTTATTTTTAAGCTAAAACAACCCACCTGACCAGTGAACATCCAGTCAAGGTCTGTTGAATGGTAGATAAATATTCTCAGCAACAGAACCAATCCTGTCAGTGTCCTCTCACTTTATAATTAGCTAATTATAGAGGGTAACAAAGCCAATGCTGATTATTTTCATGGCATTTCTGCTCCGTTACATAGTACACAATGGAGAGTCACAACAAGGACACTATAGAGAAGCAACATGAGGATGTGAGCTGCGTTCGTTCTCATGACAGCGCATGCAGCATACATGCACCCTACTGCTGAGATAGTCCACCGCTGTGCTTTTAAGGGTGGATGAAACTTTAAAACCGTAAACCAAATTCAACCACTAATTAGGCCCACTCATCCAAATTTAGAGTGCTGTGGTGAAGGTTTCATGTTTTGCGTAGCCTTGAAGCATCCCCAGTCCCCATGCAGTCAGACATGAGCATTTGGTTGGTATGGCAACTTTGGGGCTTAATTAGCCTCAGATGTCTTGGAGGTCATATTAAAATAAGTTGAGATGGCATAGCAATATTGTAATGAGATTTGAAAATGGTTCATAAAAATTGAGAGCGTACTGTAGCTATATGTGTGAGTCAAAGCCTCCGAAAATGCTGCACATGCAGGGCTATACACATCCTGCTGTGGATGTGCAATAACTAACATCTCCAAGTGGTGTCATGTCTACACATCCATACATGCTGGTCCACTGGTGTAATGCGATTTAACAGAATTAAACTGGTACAATTAACAGTTTTCTGAAAATCTTATGTTGCTATATTAGTGTGCTCAAACGTTTTCGTCTCAAGGACCCCCAAGATTATATGTTTGGCCACAGACCCTCATCTTAAAACATTTTGTTCCAGGGACACCGAGAAGCAAATGATTTGAGTTAAAAAATAATGTTCAAGCCAAAAGACTGAAACTAATTAGATGCACCCTTCAACAGCCTGGATGCCCCATGCTGATTAATGATATGCAGCTCAACACACAAATGAAGTCAGAAGCACATGGACTTCACTACGACCTTCTGAAAACCAGATTTGTTTGTGCTGGTTTTTAACTACCAGCAGTAATAAACACTGTGTAATCCTTTTTCTGTTTACCTCACTGACTCTCCCATTAGCTTCTCTTTCATCTCGCGCATGCACGATCTGCCTCTGTCACTCACACTGTTCCACTGAACTCCATTTCTCTATTTTCCTAGCTTCTTTTCCATCGCCCTCTTTGGGTATTAGTTTGCAAAGTTTGAAAGTGATGTGTTTTGTTTGTTTTGTATTTTTTAAAGGAGGGGTGTGTGTGTGTCTCTGTATTCCTTTGGCTGGATGCGGAGCCAGCCAGCGAGGCCTTGAATCTAAGCTGCTCACACGGACAGATAAACTTTAAACACGAAAAGACCCCCATGGCTTCTTTCAACTCGTCTTACTACCTCCTCCTCCTCCTCCTCCTCCTCCTCATCTTCTTCAGTCCCATCTCTCTTCCTCCTCCCCTAGCATCCAGCTGTGAGGCGCTTTGTTGATAAACCCACTTTGGAGTTCAGGAATCCGGCTGAGGTTTTGCTCGACCCTCTGCACTAGAGAGGGAGGGAGGGAGACAGAGAGACAGTGAGACAGATAGAAAATCAGACAGATAGAAAGACAGACAGACAGAGGAAGTGGTCCACTATTACTCTCTCTGAATGTCTGCACGGGTGCGGTGCACACATGCCATAATAAAGTACTGCATGTATTCTGTTACGGTTGTTTATTTAATTTTAGTTTGTGTTTTATTTTGACAAGATGGGAATTTATTGTTTCCTATGGCAGGTAGTATCTCTTTAATGAATATAGGAAGTGGGCTTCAGTTTTGTCATGTGACCACTTCTAGATTAACCTGACAGTATTGAGTTCACCAGTTCCCTCCTCCTGCCTGCATCTGGGATCTCTCAAGCAGAAACGATGAACCCGGAAGCAGCGGGACAAACATTTGATACCTCCATAATCATTTCGAGTTGTAGTCTTGTTAGGTTGTGTTTACATTTGCGCTGTGGCAGCGCTTCAATATGTCATGAGTCTCTCGTTGATCCCGCCTCTAGCGGCCTCATACAGCCGCATATCGCTCCGGACAGAATTGGAGTACATCATCTCTGCCTGAGAGTTCCCAGACTCTCCCTGCTGGCAGAATGCAAATGTTGTCCAGCAGGGGGAGTGGTTTCACCAGGATACTTCTAGATTCCATTTCCATTGCAAACATTTCATGACACCAGAGCCATAGAGTAAGACAGAGTTACGACAACTCCGTTCAATTCAGTCTCTTCTACATAGACTTCTATTGGAAGTTTACAGAATGCATTGGAGTCTATGGGCTCGTGCAAGTACAGTCATGAACCACGTCTTACTCTATGGCTCTGCATGACGCATGCTAGAGCTCCTGTGTTTTGTTTCTGCTAACTTCTGCTCAAATCTTCTCCTAGTCGTAGCATTGCTGGTATGTTTTGTCTTCTTTTCACCTGGTCTTTCATAGTAGTTCATTATTTTTGTATGAAAGTTATGCTTGTGAAGTTTGATGTAAAAGGCATTACACTGGACTGGGTGTCCATTTCTGATTGAATTATGTAAAGTAGTTACGTTTAGCCTACTTGGTTTATTTCAAGTTGATTCACCACACTTATCTGAGTTTGTTGTACTGCTGCAGAATGTTATTTTTGTAAAAAAAAAAAAAGGAAATAAAATAAAGGTAATTTATTTTTGTATTATTATTAATTATGTTATCTAACAGCAACAGTGTTGAGGCCTTTGGGGCTAATTTATAATTGGCCGTGACAAGCAAGTTGTTTACACTAAGCACAGTTTTTGATCATGACATGGCTTTCAGTTTTACACTTCTGACTGTCAATAAACCTGATGGCTAAACGGTCTGCAGAGTTTTTATGGAAGGAATAGTGCCAAGTTATTCACTCTACATAACAGCATAGTATGTGTGCATAAATGTGTGTATATAGCAAGTATTTAACCACTTAAAACCTCTATACAATGTATAGACTGTCCCCCCTACACCAAATAATTTAACCAAAAATAGCCAATCTACACACACTATAAGCTCACACCGTGACACATTGTGGGCTTATAGATCAGCTATTTTTTTCAACTGTTCCCTAGGGCATAAGTGTGCTGTGGTGGGTATATGCGGGGTGTGAAAAATATCCTCTTTGTGACGTGTGTGTGTGTGTGTGTGCGTGTGCGTGTGCGTGTGTGCGTGTGCGTGTGTGTGTGTGTGTGTGTGTGTGTGTGTGTGTGTGTGTGTGTGTGTGTGTGCGTGCGTGCGCGTGCGTGCGCGTGCGTGCGTGCGCGTGCGTGTGTGTGTGCGCTTGCGTGACATCAGCCATCTATTTACCTCTGTGCCAGACAAGGGCCACATATCTATCAGATCTCAGCGTAAACACTTCAATGCCTTTCTACTGTGGCATCTGGATTCTTCTGATCAGTAATAGTCACACAGGTTCAGCAAAACACACACACACACACACCCTCAGCATCTCATCTTGGCTAATACTTGAGTGCCTATCCTATGTCTTCCGCTTGCTTAGCACTTCACATACAATCTGTTGCACTGTATGCATAAGGCATGATGCGTGTAGGCTATACACAAGGGTGTGTGCGTGCGTACGTCGTACGTGTGCGTGTGCGTATGTGCATGTGTGTGTGTGTGTGTGTGTGTGTGTGTGTGTGTGGGGGGGGGGGGGGGCATATACAAAGTTCATGTCAATGGAAGAAAAGAAAAATGGCAGCACACGAAAAGAATGCTGACAATGTTCATTTGAACCCATTCCTCTACTTACAAGCTCTCACATGTCCACTGAGGAAACTTATTTTAAAATAACTTCACCTATCGGCACTTTAAGCTGTAAACAACAACGCAGCTGCCCTGAACACATCAACCTTACAATATTCGCTTCGCCACTGATCTGGAGTGGAAACCTACGCCCTCTAGTGGCTGCGTTCATACCGAGAAGGTTTCATCAGCGGAGGCAGTACTCTCTGGCTAAGGAAATGAACAGTATAGAAGGTTTCATCAGCGGAGGCAGTACTCTCTGACTAAGGAAATGAACAGTATAGAAGGTTTCATCAGCGAAGGCAGTACTCTCTGACTAAGGAAATGAACAGTATAGAAGGTTTCATCAGCGGAGGCAGTACTCTCTGACTAAGGAAATGAACAGTATAGAAGGTTTCATCAGCGGAGGCAGTACTCTCTGACTAAGGAAATGAACAGTATAGAAGGTTTCATCAGCGGAGGCAGTACTCTCTGACTAAGGAAATGAACAGTATAGAAGGTTTCATCAGCGGAGGCAGTACTCTCTGACTAAGGAAATGAACAGTATAGAAGGTTTCATCAGCGAAGGCAGTACTCTCTGACTAAGGAAATGAACAGTATAGAAGGTTTCATCAGCGAAGGCAGTACTCTCTGACTAAGGAAATGAACAGTATAGCGAAAGTAGTTTACGACTAAGATTGCAATATAAATAGAATTTATTTTTAAATTCAGCTTGAAGCTATAATAGGTGGGGTCTCAGTGAAATATCACTGCTTAATAATGGCTCGCAGCTCAGTGAATCCAGTTTAGCGCTAACCCGTTTCTCATTCAAAAGAGCCCCAAAAACGAATGATTTTGCAAAAAGAAAAACATATTTTCCTATATACGATACATAGATAATAGATATGTTCACAATAAACTAAAGAGGAATGTGGATGTGTGTTTAGATGATTGCCTTTTTTATTCTTAACCCATTACAACCGGGAAAGAATCATGTCATGTCATTTAAAATTCTCTGTCAGGAGGTAGAGCAGCCGCGTTATTTTATTTCTGTGGCTCTAGCTAGCCTAATAAGACTCACGTGCATATCCAATAACAAAACCCCTCATCTGTAGACAATAAATATAGAACCACAAGTAAAAGTCATGCACAACATTTCGCCTTCATTCATTTCTCCTTGATCGTGCTGACACAAACACAGCTTCACGCTCCACAGACACAATGTCATCACCTTTCCATACGGTATGTGCACAGCCACACACCCATCACACACAATGCTTAGATGACATACTCACACACTCAAGACTATAACATACCCCCCCCCTCTCTCTGTCATATATCGTCACTGTCGGGCAGAAACCTAATTTCTTCATATTTCGACTTTGTATCGGTTTTTATGTTTTATTTCACGACGTGATGCATAGTGAACTAGTGGTTAAGTGGCTTTTACAAATGTTGAAGCATTAGGATGAAGTATTAACAAGAGGCTTGTGACTAATAACTACATGGATTGGATCATTTCCATTTCCAGAAAAGTAACGGTTTGGGACATACATGGTTTCCACTCCACAGCGACGGCATGCCTCTCGGGTCTCAGAGTAACACCTGATGTTGGCAGAGTAGAGCTGAGAGCTACGAGGTGCAACTTCTTGTGCCTGCAGTGAAAAGCTGAAATCACACTTCGTTGCAACTTGCAGCCGGGTGGAAACCTTGTATGTCCATAACCGTTCCTTTTTTATTACTATTAAAAAAGAAAAAAAAAAGAAATAGTGACCATAGCCGATCTACAGCTTTTTGATCTGCTATTTTCACTACTTGTGTGCGACACTCTTGTATGATGAATTTAGGGCAATAATTTACAAAAACAAAAACTTAAATTAACACGTTGAAATATGGAGATACAAAGTTTCTGCCTGACAGCAATGACTCGCAGAGTGAGTGCGTGCGTGCGTGTTGACAGCTGGTACTCCTTCATAATAGGAACTGGGTATAGGGGTTAGGTGGCATGTGACAGAGTGTGTGCACTGTCTCACTGGAGTATAGGGAGATCTGCTCTCCTTTCTCCTCATCTGACAACAACAAGCCCCCACCCGCTGTGCTTGTTTGTATGTGTGCTGCCTGCCTGCCTGCCACGAGCAGACATAGAGAGAATGTCATTAACCCATCCTTACATCACATGATATATACGCTACATAATCAGGCCATTGACTGACTCGCTGCTTGTTCTGACTTAATTATACGTCTAGTGTAAATAGGTGTGCCACGACATAACATGTACATAGTATAGCTATTAGCTAACATAAGCATTTTTCTTTTCACTTTTGTTTAGTTTTTATTGTTTTGTTCAAGTGGCTCAAGAAAAAAAGAAAAAAAGCAAAAGCAAAAATAAGAGGGAGTGAGATTTTCTCAACCCCATAGACGCATATACTGTACATCATGAATGGCTTATAAAATAATACATCCACTGACTCACATTAGTGGAGGTACTTACTACTTCTGTGGCCTACTGGCAGAGTGAACAAGAATTCTGGTCCAGTGCTTCACATTTCACAACAGTAACAGTATTACAGACGGACGGACGGACGGACGGACGGACGGACTGACTGACTGACTGACTGACTGACTGACTGACTGACTGACTGACTGACTGACTGACTGACTGACTGACTGACTGACTGACTGACTGACTGACTGACTGACTGACTGACTGACTGACTGACTGACTGACTGACTGACTGACTGACTGACTGACTGACTGAAAAGAAAGGACAGGAGGTGAGCTCATACTGTGCACTGTGCAGACTAGTTGTACGTGGGAGTTTGATGAACTCATATGGAGCAGTTATGCACTCTAAACATCAATATGGAGCAGTGTTTGGATAATGTAGGAGGGAACAGAGCTATATGTGTACCAGACTGTCAGTCATTTGTAGTCTTATTCAGCAGTGAACAATGGGCCCGACTCCACCGATCAATAAGGACAGACACATGTGACAGCTAACTTCAAATGATTAAGACTGCCTCAGGCCACGCTAAGCCCAGTGCAGAGTCACAGGCAGAGGCACATGCGTAAGCACTCTAAATAAGCACGCACCCACATACACAATACACACACACACACACACACACACACACACACACACACACACACACACACACACACACACACACACACACACACACACACACACACACACACACACACACACACACACACACACGGGTGTGCAAACAGATGTCAGAGATCCCAATGGTATTCATTAACTGTCAGTCAGTGACTCACTTCTGTTGTCTATTATTTATCGCTTTTAATTATTCCAACACAAGTGGCACCCATTGTTGTGTGTGTGTGTGTGTGTGTGTGTGTGTGTGTGTGTGTGTGTGTGTGTGTGTGTGTGTGTGTGTGTGTGTGTGTGTGTGTGTGTGTGTGTGTGTGTACGTGCGTGTGTGCGATTGCGCGTGTGTGTACTCGTATGTGTGCGTGCTACACATATCCTGCTTTATGTAATGAGTGATTGGCAGTTTTATCAGAAGGAGAGAAAGTGAGAATCGATGTGATGATGAATTACATTTAAATAAAATACAACACGCTCGTGGGATGTGGATCTTTGACATAGGAGACAAGCCATGGCCTGGGAAGGTAAACATGGTCTTCTATACATTAGGAGACAAGCCATGCCCTGGGAAGGTCAGATCAACATATGGACCTTAATTTTCGGGCCTGTTGAGAACTGGATGGACAGGTATCAGTCAAAAGGGAGACATCGAAAGGAAGGACGGGTGGGGAGGGATCAACATATAGAATGTCAGAACAGGTCATATAGGCTATATGGAGATCTAAGGGTTTGAGGTTTGTGGTCAGATGTAGAGTTGTTGGCTGGCTCCATATGCAGATCTAGATGATGATCTAGTCCTCCTGTATGGCTATCCAGGGTTTGATGAGGTCAGTGTCGTGATCTTCATATATTGAGACGGCCATATATGGTGGCGTGATGGAGCGACGGACGGGTTTTTGCAGGTTTTCATAGTAATCTACGACCTACGGTTGCAAAGAAAAACTAAATGTAGGAAACCAAAAACATATGGACCCCAAAAAATGTGTCCAGGACCCAGGAATTGGTGTTTGTGTGGGTGTTTCCCAAACACCCAGTGTTTGGGAAACAGTGCTAGTATGCTTGTACTTGCCTGCAGTCATATAGCAGGGAGCATACTGTACCTGCACGCAGAAAAGAGAGGGAAAGAGGTGGATGAATGGATGGATAGAGGATGGCTGTAAGAGAGAAGGAAGGAAGCAAGGAAGGAAGGAAGGAAGGAAGGAAGGAAAATGAGGAGATTGGGGAAAGAGACTTGAACAAGCCACGGCATATTCTCCCTCTAGTCTAGTCATGGCGGATGAATAAACAGATTTTGAGGAGGTACTGTATAAGAACTATAAAATAATCTAACTAGTAACTGGTGGATTGTAATGAAACTTGCTGAGCACATTCAAGCTCTCCAGAGGATGAACCCAACCATGTGGGTGACCCCTGCATAACCTTTAATCTAATTAGCAGATTGCAGGATATAAACCCTACTGACTTTCGTGACCTCATGGCTTTCCTTTAAAGGTATATTCAGTGATTTCACTCAAAAAACCTTAGGTTTCATTTTTGGCTGTGGGACCCAGCCTTTCGTCCAA
Source organism: Protomyctophum parallelum (assembly GCF_964188405.1). Lineage (NCBI taxonomy): Eukaryota > Metazoa > Chordata > Actinopteri > Myctophiformes > Myctophidae > Protomyctophum > Protomyctophum parallelum. The sequence continues at coordinate 37,428,052 of NC_139698.1, forward strand.
TCAGGATAGAGAGTCAAAAACGAAACCTAAGGTTTTTTGACCCCCAGGGGTTAACTGGGGACAGGGAGGAACTCCTTATATGGCCAGCACACTCTATAGTAGAGAGGACTATCACAACAAAACAAAAAAATACGTGATATTTGAATTAAGTGAAATCAATTAATGTACCTTTAATGTTACATTTTAGGGCCAATCTGTCGCTTTTTTGTTAAGGTACATAATTTTATATCACCAAAAAGCTTTTGCTGTTGTTTACAATGTGTTAATCCTCCAGCAAAAACACAAAAAGTCTGGCACTCAAAAATAATTAAACTCTCTCTCTCTCTCTCTCTCTCTCTCTCTCTCTCTCTCTCTCTCTCTCTCTCTCTCTCTCTCTCTCTCTCTCTCTCTCTCTCTCTCTCCTCTCTCTCTCCCTCCGCTCCCCACTAGTATGAGCACAGGGCTGTTCGATGGCAATGTCAGTTGTTGCAATGTGCAAACTAGCCTACTTCAACCGGATTGGGTGTAAAGAGCAGGACAGCCTCTAGGGGCCACTAGCAGGGCTTTTAGGCTGTAGTGTTCAGGGAATATGAAGGCTCTTGAGTCCTGTTTGCTTTCAGAGAACATTATTTCAAAATAACCTTTTTAACAAACCCCAAAATGTGAATATGAAGTTTATCCTGTGTTAAGCTTAAACACACACACACGCACGCACGCACGCACGCACGCACGCACATTGAGATCAAAGTTGAATAAAGGGTAAATATATTAAATAAATAAATGTATTAAAAATAGCCAGCTTCCCAGATGTGACTAATGAAGTGAAGGTGTTGGCTGACCCCTCCAACCTATACACCAAAGCTTTATGACTGAGAGCTATGGAGCCCTGGGGCTGTGTGTGTGTGTGTGTGTGTGTGTGTGTGTGTGTGTGTGTGTGTGTGTGTGTGTGTGTGTGTGTGTGTGTCTGTGTGTCTGTGTGTCTGTGTGTGTGTGTGAGTGCGTGAGTGCTTGCGTGCGTGCATGCGTGAGTTTGTGAGTGCGTGTGTGCTGCACGTTTGCGAGCACATAAGCCTATGTGTGTAGCAAGTGTGTCTCTCTGCACACTCAAAGTAACATGCCCTTAGGCTGTGACAGACGGACTCTGGCCCGCATTGCCCACACACCCCACTGCCTCGCTTAATAGTGCATGAGATGAGAACATTTGGACTTCAAAAGGGCCCCTCTCTATGGGAAATTGAGTTTTATGGCGTATGTGGCCTTCCCCGTTTTGAGACAATGGCTCCGACAGTTTGGACTATTGAGGGGAAAACCCGGAGTTGTCCTGGCTGGTTTGACTAATAAACAAGTTAACACACACGCACGCACGCACTCACACACGCACGCATGCACGAACGCACGCAATGTATGCAATCCAACTGTTAAAACAGTAACACACACAAGTGCACACAACCTCACAAATGCAGGCACATATGCCTGCACACATGTGCTTACACAGACAAACACACTGACATACATTCAGTCACAGATGCATAGAGGCATTAGATAAATTGCACACTCATAAACAAACATATGGATGGACAGAGGGACATAATAGGCAGGACCACTCCCCCAGCCACACAGGCATGCACACACACAGGCATGCACGCACGCGTGCACACGTCACACACAGACACACATAGGGGTGCATATTTAAGACATGAAATGCCAACATTTGACATACCAGTAAACTGAAATGGCTTCAAATGCGATCAGTCTCACATTTCTGACAATGTGTTAATCAAAAGTTACCTTCTTCACCTTGACCTTTGACGACCACGTTGTGGCATTCATACGTATATGACGGACACATTGCAATAGTTTTCCAATCGCTAAGCAGTTCAACTATAAAATGCATACAAAAACAAATTAAGAACAATATATCGTGTTGATGCAAACGGTAAGATGTGTCCGTCTTTCTCATAGTAATCCACAACCAACGCATTGTAACACACTCCAAAAAAAACCAAGACACAAAACATAGGGCCATCTAGTCCACTTTTCCAAACAATGGGTCGGGTGGGATCAGGTGTGAACAATAAATGAGCTGGCCCTGTCCAGAGCCTCTAGAGCGGTGCCTGTTGGGCACTGGCCTACTTGGAACGACGCAAGTTGGAAATGCATGCCCATATATGGAGTTATTTGCCAGGCCTGCCCAAATATGGAGTCTATGCAGATGTCAGAACAGGCCCATATATAGAGATATAGGGGTGCCCGACCGACTCGACACCGGGTACTCCCTGTGGGTGCGTGGAACGCATGTGTCGAATTTGAAGTTGAACGGTTCTCGAATTACGTGGATTACAGACGTACACGTACGTACGCACGTACATACACAGACTTGGCGCTTTTTTTTAATCATAATTTTTATCACACGATTTTGCAACCCATGTTTTTCACCCAGTGCCAATTATCTAATGTAATCCTGGGCGCTACGCTTCCTCTGCCAACCTGGGGGGGGGGGGGGGGGGGGGGGGCAGCGGACTGACCTCATCATGCCTCCTTCTATGCATGCGGAGTCCAATCTGCTTCTCTTCACCTGACAGGGGGGAATTTCCCTGGACGGACGTAGCGCGTGGAAGGATCACGTTATTCCGACCAGTTCCTTTCCCCTCCATCAGGCGCCCCGGCTGGCCAGGGAGATGTAGTTTTAGAGACCAGGATTACTGCATGTTTTTGTGAGGGTACCTACCCTAGGGGACACGGGGAGAACGTGCATGCAACACTCCACACAGAAAGGCCCTTTCGCCAACCCCACCTCCGGTATGGGCATTTATACTGTAGATTGATATATAAGATACAGTGGAATATGTTTCTTTTCATGTCCATATACTCCAATGTGAGCAATGTGTGAGGGGAAGTAGACAGGTCAGACTGCAGTGAGAACAGTATGAGAGCAGCTAGGGCAACATGGTTCCAGGTGTTGCCTCAGCAGAATGCTGGCAGTGATAGACACTAGAGAGTAAACCAGTGACTAAAGCAATAGGGTGGTTTGTCTAACCAACATACCGCCACGGTGACTCATTAGTTCTAAAAACAACACGTGTACTGCTAATGTGTGTGTTATAACGTTAGTCAGAGCTGGCAAAATGTCAGCAATTTGGGCAATATTTTACACTGGAAAACCCCACCAGTGAAACAGCTGAGTGTACTGAATTGCTCCTCAAAGTGAGGTCCGGAGACCCCCAGGCTCATTGGGGGGAGGGAGGTACCAGGGAATCCCCAGTTGAAGTAGTTTAGTTATAATGTAGCATCATAATCATGTCAACCACTTCAACCATATTGTATGTGTTCAAACATAACAGATCTACAAGCTCATTAAGCAAATATTTTAAATTCAAATCTTTGCTTCTGAAGGTCCCTGGCACAAAAGGGTTCACAGCCAAATACATGTATTTTTGGGGGTCAAGGACCCATACTTAGTTACACTTTAGCTGTAAAAAGAAATCACACGTGTGAAGTGAGGGGCGCTCTGTCTTATCATCATACATCATCATACATCACATTCCATGCTCAGCCAATCAAATCATCACAAATGCCATTCCGGCCAATCACTTTTGGCGTTTTGGAGTTTTCTTCCCTCACTTTTATCCTCAGTACTTTGCTCAGCCAATCAGATTATCGCTATGGGGTGATCAGTCAATCAAATCATCGTATTTGTGTTCACACAAACAGACAAAGCTGAACAATATATTTTTCCATCAACAGCCCATTATGGATTCCTGAACACAAATCATAACTTGATGCATAAGAAATGGCAGATTGATATTATTTTAAAGAGCAACAGCATTATTGTTTGTTTTTTATTCTGTGGTATGTTAAGAGAATCATTAGTCGGTAATTGAATTGGCCCACAAAGGTCAAAAGGGCAACTGAAAAAGGAGTGCACATTAAGGCAGGATGTGTGTGTATATTATTATTTAAGTATCGGCATATCAAACTTAATGCATACCAACATTAGCATGTAATGCCTGTTAAGGTCACCATTCCTCACCTCTGCAGAGTCAAGGCAGCTAGGGTCTACATTTCAGCACATGATTTACAGCACAACACAGCAATGTTAATAATATATTCAGCAACATGAATGTGGGAGGACTGGCTGTCTGACTGTCTGGAAGCCTCAGTCTCAGTGCAGTCTCAGTGCACAGTGCACTCTCTCTCTCTCGCTCTCGCTCTCGCTCTCTACAAGGCTACAAGCCCAGCCCACTCACTCCCCCTCCACTGGATAATACTTATTTATACTTTATCTTACAATGGTGCTGCACTGGAAGGTCACCGGTTCACCCCCTGGCCCGATAAGTCTATGTGTTGAAGTATCCCTGGGCAAGACACTTAACCACTAAAGGTTCCCCCTGTGCAGCCAACTGGACCATCTGAGCAGTCTTCAGCTGGGTGAAGCTGAAACGGAACCCCCCCCCCATGGGGTCAATAAAGGTATAATTATTGTTTCCTTCTCTATGACCTCAGTTTCCTGCTTCTTTGGTCTACACTCTACTATCTAATGAAGCAAAAAAAAGCAAGCCCATATGAGAGAGGGACCTTTAGCAACACACTGGAGACAAACGTGGAAGAGAGAAAGAGCCCTAGAGGCAAGCAGAGACAGAATATGTCTACGTGTCTGGTGGCACAGCTAGTCAGCGTCTGTCTGCATGCTCCCTGTGAACTCCGATGACCTTATAGTTTGTGTCCTGCTCCTGCCATTTCTCTTCAAATCCCTCTACAAATTTCCTGCCTCACTACCCCCTGAGTCTCTTGTCTAATGGAAACGTTGAAAAGCCCTAAACAATATGTACTAAAAACATAATGAATACAGAAGCAGACAGACAAAATTGCATGCAGACACATGGCATTTCTGCTGTGGGAGGAAGTTGAGCATGTAAATTGTGAAATAATAAAGGAGCACACATTATTAGATTAGAAGGAAGAAAGACAGCTAGAAAGACTGCGAGGGAGAATTAATTAAAGACAAAGAGAGCTAGGCAGAACAGTCAAGAGTGATTTCCTGCATTTTTTCTAATATTTGGCTAATGCTTTGAGTCAGTTAGCAAAAGAAATAGAGAGAGAGGGAGAGAGAGACAGACAAACAGAGGGCACAGCCAATATGAATCAAATTCTCACAGGCCTTACTTGCAGGCCCATGGGCCTGTAAGAGAAGAAATGACTGCCTATGACAAGGACAACTTGTCTTTCCCCCACAACTTGTGCTGTGAAACAATCTGTGAGACAAACAGCTTGACAGTCATTCACACTGTAAAAAATATCGGGAGCGTAAAACATTGACTCGCCAATTTACACAATTCGAATAACTTTCTCACATAAAATTACCAACATGTGTAGGATTATTAAATCACGCAGCCCGCCAGAACCGTAGAAAACTGTGTTAAATTAATCGTCTAGCCTGCCAGAAACGTAGCTAATTATCCAGGGGTTTATATTCTTTAATCCATGTTTTAATCCGATCGTATCGTTAGCCACCGTTCATTAGCACAACAGTCCAATTAAGTGGGACAGTGGCCGCGGCCATTTTGAAGATGCGTGCGCATTCACTTGCATTCAATGGTCCGCGTTCAAATGCCTGTATCTCCAAATCGCCGCAATGAATGTTGTTTCTGGTGAAACTAAGGTTTTTCAACGGCTGACAGCAGGCGCTGTGATACTCGCGGTCTGTTTATTTCTGCACCGAGAGAGAGAACAACAACCGGTCAAGACACCACACACAGCATGTTGTCATTGTAACATGTGGTTATGGATATTTGGCTCTTCAAAATAAGTGTTATGGAAACCGGGAAGGTGTAACATACTGTAGGTGTTCTCTCTAGCCTCGGCTGGTACTATGTCTGAGACTGTATGTAAAGCTAAATGGAAGTATATCCACATTGATAAAGTTGTAGCCATTTACAAGGCTCGCCATGCTGGCCGTTTTCCACTGTGTTAAAGAAACTTTCCTGACCTTATCAAGTGTGTGAGAAGAATGAATAGCCTCAGCAATTTCACACATCACGCATCTAAAACACTGGAATTGCCATTATTAAAGGTGATGCAAATTGGCTTTCAGAATAATGTTAAAAAAATAAGAAAAAGAATGTTAGCATCACTGCTGTCACTGTCAAATTAGCATTTGCGCCTCTAGCATATTTTCTGTCAGAGCAACAAAGAATGAACTGGCAGTGAACTGAAGAGGAGGTTTGCTCAGACTACTCTTCCTCTCTAGTGAGGCAGCATTGAAATCAATGTGCCAGACAGATGCGTGTGCCTGTGTGTGTGTGTGTGTGTGTGTGTGTGTGTGTGTGTGTGTGTGTGTGTGTGTGTGTGTGTGTGTGTGTGTGTGTGTGTGTGTGTGTGTGTGTGTGTGTGTGTGTGTGTGCGCGCGTGCGTGCGTGTGTGTTTTTTGAGATAAAGACAAAATCAGACACAATTTAAGTCAAGAGAGGACAGAGAAAGCAAGTCACAGATGAGGAGAAAAGACCTACCATAAAAAAAGGAGTGAGAGCGAATGGGAAAGACAGGAAGAGAATTTAAGCCAGAGAGAGAATACAGACAATTTAAAAAGAGAGTGAAAGCCTATATCTTTCAGCCTCATCTGTGTGCGTCCGTGCATTTATGTATGCATGCATGCTTGCTTTCGTGTGTGCGGCGTGCGCGTGTGTCTGGCAGAGTTGGAACAACCTACAGTGAAAGTACGTATCACGCACGGTCCGATCGAGGGCATATGAGAGCATGGTATGAAAACTTGACGCTGGTACTGTCTACTCAAACAACACAAGGCAAGGCACACACACACACACACACACACACACACACACACACACACACACTGTGACGGTTCCCTATATTATGATATATATTATTCTTAGGTTGTCTGGTTTTGGTATGTGTTGTGTTTACCCTATAGTAACCTCTGTTTCTTTTATCCAATAGGATTGGGGAGCAGAGTTACTAATGTTGATCAGCTCGCACCTGGGCCCGGGTGTCGACGCCCTATAAATGCCTGCTTCCCCAGTTCTGTTCTTTTCATTTGCCTCCTGCACCTTTTCCACCATGCACTCTTTTCAACATATACTGGGTACCCAATCCAACTGGAAAGAAAGTTAGACTGGTACACTGGGGCAGCTGTGCAAATGCAATGCCAGTCTGCAAATGTCGCCTCAGTCATTCATCGTAGTAGTGAAAACTATGCTTGAGAGATTGAGGCTGGCTTTGGGGTAATTTCTTCAAGAATATTTAAATCACTTTGAAGCTCATTTTATTGGGAGCTGGGGACACTTACATTTCTTACAGTCTGAGGGGTTATGTAATCAGATTAAGTCCAATTAAGGAGTTTTCTGACGAGTAATTTGGTAACCTATTAAGCTCCATGTAAGCCCATGCAGGCCCCAGGCTCATGAATGTTTATGTTTATATGATTAAACCGTTTGGGGTGCAACTTAATTAGTACCACTAATGTTGTTTTAAGCTTCATGTAGATATTAATATCATGTCATGGGTCTAGATCTCGACTTTGGTTGAACAGCCACTATGGAAATGGAATATTAGGCCACTTCCTGAACATAATCTCTGACAGCTAGATGAAAGCTATCATTGCCTGTGCATGTAGAGGCTACAGTATATGAGACTAATGCATACAGTAAGTGACACCAGGGCATGATTCAAGCACTCAGCTTGTATCACAGATGCACAGGCCTCAATTTAGGAGAAATGTGTCAACTGCTATTGATGGTTGGTCGTCTTTATATAGCTTCATGTTGATTTGTTCTGAAGTGTGTGTGTGTGTGTGTGTGTGTGTGTGTGTGTGTGTGTGTGTGTGTGTGTGTGTGTGTGTGTGTGTGTGTGTGTGTGTGTGTGTGTGTGTGTGTGTGTGTGTGTGTGTGTGTGTGTGTGTGTGTGTGTGTGTGAGAGAGTGTGACAGTAGCTACTGTAACTACAAATCTGTCTAACAGGTCCACATATGAATCATAATCTAATTTTATTCAGCAAGGGAAGGGCATTTACATGTACCATGACTTTGACCTCGTGAACCAGCACTGACAACTCACAACCATTAATAGCTTGCGGCCGACGCCGCATAATATAATAATCGGATGCATAAAAGGAGAAGGGCATGACTTGGCCTTATTCAACCACTTTCCCACCAGAGATTACATAGTGACCTAGTATGTGGAAACCTCTCTCTCTCCCCCGCTCTCATGAATGGTACTCGTTTTTAGATGTTTGTCAATCAATTTGAGATTGACATCTCTAATGTGACTTTTTGCTTTTTTGTGGTGACAACTTGGGATAATTTTGGACCGACTGTCTGTGCAAAACATCCACTACTGTATAATTCAGCAGAGGACCTAGCTTGGATTTTATTCAACCCATTTCCTGGCACCCAGATTATCCTCTGCATTGGACTGTAAAATTATGTCATTCCCCCTACGGGAATACTGCCTTTAGTCTGAGACATAATCTGTATACGGTAAACCAAGTCTTTTAGATTTACTGGCAACTGGCTAAAAATGGCTGTATACGAACAAGCACACATACGTACATACATACAACAACAAAGAGCTGGATACACACTTAACAGAGTCAATGGGACTGTAGCCTGAGCTAACGTGTTAGGTTTCTGGTCTAGAGGGGCGGGTCGCGGCTCAGATTTGCGCACGCCCTGATTGGATCTCATCGATCTGTCCGTCACCCCCGGCCCCTCCTCTCCCCCTAGTGCAGCGCTACGTCACATCATTTGGAGCGACGCCCACCCGGAAGGGTTGACTCCCACTTTTAGACCAGAGCGGCCAATGCGTTCCTCCAGGCTTTCAATTTTTGCACCAACAAAAATGAAAGCCTGGTACCGAGGCTAATGGGACTGTGTACAAAGGCATTCTAACCACTTAAACCCCATATGGTTGAGCGGAGTCCCTCAGGGCCGTGTGCTAGTGTGTTTTCAGTTTTTTTGCTCTGCCATAAATATCTTTGCTGATGTTGTAAGCTTGTAGATCTGCCATTTTCTGTGAATGAAGGTTAGCCACGTGAACAATGTTCTGGGTCAAACATTAAAATAGCAGATCTAAAAGCTTGTAGATCAGCTGTTTTCTGTGAGGGGGGTCTATACCCCCTATATATATCGCATTTAAGTTGTTAACACCTCCAGAATGTGTTTATCCACATACATTTTAGAAACATACATTGTGTTTCTGGAAGCTTTAAGGACTAAATAAATATGCAATCATTTTCTAACTCTATACTACATGATAGCCTAACTGTAACTGTAGTGTTTACAAACACCACAATTACAGATAGGGTTTTAAACAGCATTTATTATGCTATCTAAAAAAATGATCCCTGCATAGTAGACAGGTTATCAGGGACCAGCTGGTGTATGATAATAACTGATAGGCTACTGGTAGCTTATGCCTTATCTGTCTGCCCTGCTGTCTAAATCAGAGTTAGATAGAGCAGTAAACCACAGGATGTGTGGACCTTTATTCCAACAGATTCAAGCACAGCCATAGCTACTGTATTTGTGTTATCTATCATCTTAATAATACCATATATCTAAAATAAGAGTTGTGTGCTGTGCACACGTGAGTAAAATAAGGTTTATTGAACCGACAGCGAGAGTCAATGTGGTTGCCCCTCATACAGGTGGCAGACAGACAGCACCAGCACTACGCCATATTTCAACAGGAGGCTGAGCAATAAAGTCACAGTATACAATATTATTTCATCGTACTACAGTATATTCACACTGACTCAACACAGTGCATTCAGATGAGATCGATCTCTACCAAAGTAAATCTGATTCAGAGTCAGTTCCCTAAGACATTTTAGATATTACATTTAATTCGTTTAAGAGATGCAAGCGTCGTGAATGTGGATTTGTACATGTATTTCATATCATTAAATATGCTAAGTGGAAATGACAATCATCACAGTGTTTATTCTGGCGAACAGTCGACGCCAGCGTCCTCACTTCCCACATTCACACACCAATGGTGGCAAGCTCACACCGACCGACGCATTGGAGGCAGTGTAGTGCCCAAGGACACTTTGACATGTAGACATGAGGAGCCGGGATTCTAACCACCGACCCACGGATCAGTGGACGACCTGCTCTACCTCCTGAGCCACAGCCGCTGCAGTAGATATAGTAGTAGATATATCAGCTGTTTGTCCGAGGTATCGGTGTGTGGTCAGATAAGTATACTTGACCATAAACACTGAATAAGATATAAGAATAAAATGTGTATAATTCTTCAGTCTATTGACAAATCTATAGTCTAAAACATGTAAGTAAATGCTTACAGTCACACAAGAGCAATATGCTGTAAAGAAGTAACAGCATGTGATAACAACAGGAGATGCAACATCATGTCAGCTATGCAGAGGTATTTTAGGAAAAAAGCAAACCACAGAATTAAGGTTGTCCCGATCGGATCGGGTGATCGGAAATCGGGGTCAATCACGTCATTTTCAAATGATCGGAATCGGATCGGGAGCCAAAAAACGTGATCGGGACTTCCCTAGTATCAATATTATATCCATATCATGATATTAGACTGTAAATTGTCTGTGATTTTGGATATTGTACTATTGTGATATGGGATAAACGTGTTCTATAAAAAATAAATATCGGATCAGGAAAAATCGGTATCGGCAGATGCTTAAAATCAAATGATCGGAATCGGATCGGGAGCAATAAAACATGATCGGGACATCCCTAAGCAGAATGCAATTTGGATAAGAGTTTGGAGGGGTGGCAACAGCACTAAGTTGCCCCAGCCTATCCCTGAGTTGATTGTTTTTTAGTTCACCAGCACGTCTCTATTCTTTTCTGTGAGTGATAGTCAGTTATGATTATGTAGCTTTGGCTGTGGGCATTCTGTTAAGAGCTCTTGTTTATGTATTCAGTCCTGATGTTTGAGATTCATTAGTTGGTTTAATAACCAACTTTTGAATTAAAACTTGCCTGCCTGCTTGTCCTGCGTTTGGGACCTACTCCACTCTCATACCATGACGACGACAAATCTCTTTGACAAAAATAGCTCTTGCACGTGCATAGGTCAAGTAATAGACCATTTTAGTTGGTCTATCTGCTCCCTAATCTCCTAACAACCAGAGAATAACAGATTTATCTCTGATAAAACCAGTGTTTACAAACTGCACGTCTGTCTGTCTGTCTAAGCTGTGTCTGTCTAAGCTGTGTGTGTGTGTGTGTGTGTGTGTGTGTGTGTGTGTGTGTGTGTGTGTGTGTGTGTGTGTGTGTGTGTGTGTGTGTGTGTGTGTGTGTGTTGCATCAGCCTGTGTGCATCAGCTTTGGCCAAACCCCACTCCTTAGAGGGGATTAGCAGTCCATCCCCAGACAGTGGCATGGTGTGAATTTGTGGTGGTAATACATTGACCTCCAATGCACAGACAGACAACTGGCAAAGGGAATTGAATCCCTACATCCATGACTGGGAAGAGGCAGGAGAGAGAAACGCCTGCCTAGTACACATAGTAGAGCAGGAAGAAGGGGATATATCATGCACCCCCAGAATCTACTTCTAAATAGTGTTTCTAGGTCGGAAGAAATGTGTACAAAATGATGAGCTATGTTAAAAATGTGTCAAAATGTACCATATATCATTTATATGCCCTTTATCGAAAAATCTTTCACTGTAAATGAGCCAATATTGCACTTAACTGAACAAATACAATGTTTTGAGGGTCGAAAATCATAATGAAACTATTCTTAAAGCGATGTACCTGTGGCATGCTGGTGTGCAAATGAGTGCTGCATTACAATATAATCACATTTAAAAAAAAAAATGGTATGCCAATTATTATTATTGTTTAGCCATTTGCAAAATAATTGCTTACCAAGAGCTTTCTTCACCAATGTGTTCATAATGGTGTCTACTAACACCTCTCAATTACTTCTAACTCAACTCTGGGAAACTATGGGATCCTATCAAAATTGAGAATAGCTAGTATGAAACATCTGACGGATATTCCGGAGGATACGTCCGCAGATAGCTTCTCTGCCTTAGGTTGTGACCAGGATTTTCTTTTCGCAGATAAGTAAGCCTGGGACCGAGGCTACTATAAAAGAGGGCTTGCCAGCCATTATCTGTGTCCCTCTCCAGATGACAGCACCCTTCTGTTTGTTTCCCTTTACTGTTTGATTTGCACATGACATACAAGCTCCCACTGTACCTTCGTCAGGCAGCCTCTGTAGACATTTCTAAAGCACAGCTCAAGACCCACTTCTACAACATTGCTTTTAATTGATCTTTTATTTTTTGTTATTCATGTCCTCACTGTATTGCATTACTGCTTGTTTTTTTAATGTCGTTGCCTTGCTTTTCTTTTTTATTCGCCATTGTTCTGTAAAGCACTTTGAGCTGCATTTCATGTCATGAAAGGTGCTATACAAATAAAGTTTTATTATTATTATTATTATCACACCTTCACCATATTAACCACTGCCTTCCACATCTCATACATTCTGAAGCATTCTTTACATATTAAGTTCATATTAGTTATCACTTGTAAATAAATTATTGATATTTTGAACACTGCTACTGTGTCCTCCTCAATTTGTCATGGCCCAACGGGCCGGGTTATGACAGTGAGGAACAAGAAATAGATAATCAGTGCACTTGGTAAGGTCATGGCTGCAGCCTTACCAGGGTTCCATGCCTTCTCTGAACATTTTGCTGGTGGGCATCAATGTTGATGAGGAAGACGGAGATCCTTCAACTTACATGGTTACAAACATCTGTGTCATGGAAGATATTGGCACCATCAAGATTAGTCTTTATTAGTGTATTTGTATTTTGTTTATACATATACAAGCCCAATGCAATTAAATGAGATATTGGCTAATTTTGCTACCTGGTCGTTGATGGCTAAGCCTACTGGGGCAGCTCCTAAGACTTCATAATGATGATTGCATGTCTCCCATTGCATGGGGTTTGTCCTAAAAGGTCGTGTGATGCGCAGTGCTAGATGAGTGGTTTACAAACCTGACCCAATACGGGTTAAATAAAAGTTTACAGCTAAGCTTTCAGGGCCTTTCAGTGTATGCGGCTTACACTGGTATGAGGCATGAGTCGCTAACTACAGTTGGCACTAGAGCTCTCTTGCTCTCTCACTCTTCATCTCAGCCTTTGTTTGCAATCTCCTTTTCTCTGCTGTCTGCAAACTGCAATTGGTTCTATTTCATTCTCTCCCTCCTCCTCCTCCCTTCTTTCCTACAATTTTCCCTCCCTCCTTCCTTCCCTCACCATAGTCTCTCTCCATTCTCCTGCCCTTCCTCAAACAGTCCCCTGTGAGCGCTCACAAAGACATAATGTATTCCTATCCCCTGGTGAAGGTATGTATTAGCATGCAAGCAGAACACGTTAACTATATCTCACTGCTACAGGCACTGAGTAGTAAAACTAAGCTCTGATAGTTTCCAACAGGATGACCGCAGGATGTCTGTAGCTTGGAGAATTAGGCCTGTCGTAACGATTAGTAATGCTAGACCTAATGTTTTATCGCACTCTAATTTACTGTACTGTGCTCACAGTGTGGTACAGCGCATTAATACCTCACAGATATGCATGAATAGAAAATCAACTCAGGATCAACTTCACAGGGAACATTTTCTGCAACACAATGCCAGTGTTTACTTGCTCAATTGGTTAAACGTTAAGGTCTTAATATATTATACATGAATCTTTGTTAAAGCTGGAGTGTGACTTTAAATGTATAAACAAGAATTAGGCTATATATGCAAATCTTTATTTGATCTTTTTTACTTTTGGTATTCTGAATTAAACTTTTAGATATAAAATAAAGCATTTATAAATTCATCTGTGATTCAAATCAATTTCACTATGCTGTTTAAAGCACCCATATAAAGTATTTTGATACAATATAACTAGCACATCTGCTGTTGTTGGAGTTGGTCTCCCTGTAGACATTGGAACCCTAACTGGTTGACAATGTAAATAATGTTTTTGTTATCATTTTAATATATTCTTATTCTTATTATTCGCCACACTGGATTGGACACTATGCACCGTCATCTTTATTGTAGTTCTGACATCGTGGCAGCTATTACCTCTCTCCATTGGGAGAAGGAGACAACAGACATACACAAATTCAACAGCTGTTGAAATTTGATTCTTGGTGTGTGCGACCTCCTACTTATTCTACTGATGGGTAATATAATACATAGAGCTAAAATAATACTTTGTACATAAAATGAAATTAATGATCCCCCTAGAGGCTTGGTTTTAAATGTCTGAAAACTCCCCCATAATTGCTGTAAGCTGAGTTGTAAAACTCAACCTGATTCCTGACCTTATTCTGTATAGTAATATGAATACAGGAATATAGTAGAGATACTGTACTTTCTTTTTTTACTGGGTCTACTAACGACATGGCTTCCCTGTGGATCTCTAACATGTTGATGATGTTGATTATGTCAGTCTTGCCCTAGTTGCCCCTAAATTCGGCACAAACATGGGGGAAATGCCTTCTACTATACTGTCACCAAAATACCAACAGACACACAACTTCTCGATTCCCCATCCAAATTTAAATCCGACTTAAAATGGCTGTCCTCAAAATATAATTGGACTTAGAGAAAAGGTTATCCCCTACTAGCTTACCCCTAGATGTAAACAACGCTCTCCCTCAGCAAGTGAAAGAGCCCGTATGAGTGACATGCTCTGCCCCCTGCCTCTGCCACCACCCCACCTTTCCCTGTAAATGTATCTCTTATTTATTTTGGTGTTGCTGCTGATATGTTATGCATTGTACAGTATGTATTGATGTCATGATGATGAATTCAGTACAATGGGCCACAATGGAAACAAAAGCAATACCTCCTGGGCTTTTTGTCTCCACCAGGCCGAACGCATTGTGTGTGTGTGTGTGTGTGTGTGTGTGTGTGTGTGTGTGTGTGTGTGTGTGTGTGTGTGTGTGTGTGTGTGTGTGTGTGTGTGTGTGTGTGTGTGTGTGTGTGTGTGTGTGTGTGTGTGTGTGTGTGTGTGTGTGTGTGCGTGCGTGCGTGCGTCCATCAGTCCGTCCGTCCGTGTGTCCGTCCATGTACAGCTAATCTCTGGCACCGTTGGCCTGGCAGGTGCCAAACTGTGCACACACTCGCTTGATGCCAACGACAACGGCCTGTTATAGCGCCACCATGAGGCAGATTTTTTCAAAACACATTTCTTGATATTACTCATACTACACATCTTATCCGTACATCACGCAAATCGGAATACACTATCTCTATAGTCATGTGACCAACACAGACCTCATGTCTGCTTCCACATATTCCAACCCCATTGGCTAAGATTTCCTTCCAAAGTTTGCAGGTTTGTTCCGTTTTTAACTAAATGCCTCAAATCATGAACGCAGAGCGCAATTTGAGGGAGATTTTGCATGCACATTCCCACTAGGCAGAGAAAGAAATGCCTCTTGAAAATGTTCACATCAGCCTCATGGTGGCGCTATAACTGCTCCATTCGTGTTTTAACCTATAACTGCACCTATCTGTGTAAAACTTGGTATGCACAGTCCCCAAGGGAAAACCTTTGATCTGCATTTTTTACATCTGCTCTTTATAGTGCCACCAGGAGGCCCACTTATGTAAAATGCATTTTTTCATATTACACATGATTGATCTCTATAGTCATGTGATCAAGACGGGTAAGATTTGCTTCCAAAGTTTTCAGGAGTGGCCCGTTTTGTACAAAATGCCGCAAATCATTAACACAGTGTCCGATTGCTGTGAAACTGTGCACGCATATTCCCACTAGCCTGAGGAAGAAATGCCACTTGACATTTTTCCAAAAACGCTCCTATCCTGGTGGAGACCTGTGCCCTGAGGGGCACTTTTTATAGTTGCTTTTAGATGATTCTTCATTTTACTTTATTTTTTACTGTAGGCCTACTACCATACCGTTTTCAAAATTGTTTATAGACTGTTATACACATAATTATATGTTGTTGAGACCAAAACCAGGAGTAGGACCCGTGTTCATGGGTATTTCTTCTTAAGGGATGTTGAGATTCTGAGCTGGAGGCTGTCACAAAAACAATAGTGCTACTGTGGACTGCATAGTACTTGATTACACAATCACCGATATGTAATGTCTTTAGGTTACACATAGTTATACTAGCAGAGAGAGCTCTGTTACTGTGTGATGCTTATGAAGCTCTCAGTGCTGGGACTGTCACAACAATTAGCCATGCTCAGCCTGATGTTTCTGTTTAACTTACAACTTAATTAACTGGGTAGGAATTGTACTAAAAGCCTTGCTCCCAGTTGTGCAAAATGAGGTGCATTATTATAATGGCAATTTACAAGGTCACCAAACGTGCAGGGCTATACTGTATAGATCGTGATGTACAGCAGGACTTGCTTAAACGTCAAATGTGAAAGTTATGGAATGGGCTACTACGGCCTATATATTTTTTCTAAAATAGACCTATTAAATAAACACTCTGGATTTGACTGTTTTTGTCTCCACCAGGCCGAAGGCATGGGGAGAGAGTATGTTTTGCACTCCGTCCGTGTGTGTGCGTGTGTCCCTCCGTCCGTCCTTCCTTCCTTCCGTCCGTCCGTTACCAGCTTATCTCCGCCACCGTTAACCCGGTCGATGCCAAACTTTGCACACACACTCCCTGGATGCCAACGACGAACCTCTGCCCCAAATATTCTTCAACGGCCTGTTATAGTGCCACCATGAGGCCGATTTAGGCAAAACACATTTCTGTAGATTACTAGTACACATTTATCCATACATCACACAATTCGGTATACACTATCTCCATAGTCCTGATTGGCTAATATTGGCTTCCAAAGCTCACATGATTGGTCCGTTTCGAACAAAATGCCACAAATCACAAACACAGTGTGCAAGTTCCGTGGAATTATACACGCACATTTCCACTAGGCCGAGGACGACATGCCACTATTTTTTTCTCATGGTGGTGCTATAACAGGCCAATTCCTGTTTTTAACTATAACTGCATCAATCTGTATACAATTTATGTATGCGCACTCCCTAGAGGCCATGGACAAACATTGTCCCTGCATCCCGCCACATCTTCTCTATTTGCACCATGTGAGTATGACCCATTAAACCTGCAAGCTATTTTATAAATGCCTTCTAAATCAATAGTTCTCACACTTTCAAGATTAGACAAGAAATTATGACATAGTCATATTATTACCAGCTATTTGCGGCGGTGGTGGTCCACAGTAAAGAAATAGCAGATGTACAAGCTCCCAACATGTTGAGATATGAATAGGATGCATTGTGAGCTTGTAGATAGTAGCTATTTTTATTTATTTGTTATCATTATATATTTTGTGAAGGAATGGTTTTGGTCATACAAGGTTTCCACCTGACAGCAATATATGGTTCTGTATCAGTATCAGTCAGTTTGAGCAGATTCCATTCAAATTGGCTACTATGACTGCCTATGAATTTCACAGGCCTGGGTACAACCTGGCCTGGCGGGGATATGCCACTCAGGGCTCACAGCAAGTGAGTTGTCTCTGTTGCGCACCGAAACCGGCTTGAACAATGTCAAACTGTTGTGATTCTTGCAAGATTGTATAACCATGGGCAGATTTACTGTATGCAAAGTAAGGCAGGTGCCTTGGAAGCATGGCAAGTATGCCTTGCCTTGGCTACGTTTCTGCCTCCCCTCAGACAAAATGTATTATTATTAAATGATATCCGCTATGCAAGGCCGACGGACAGTGTATCAGACAAAAGAATACACATACAGTATATTCTCTCTGTGTCCTGCATGTCTGGAGGGGTTTGAGTCTGAAGTCTTTTCACACCCTGGTGTGAAACATATCTGCCGTGCCTGCATGGCATCCCCCCATTCACAGAACCGCTTTTCAAGTGACGACATATAAACACGACACACACGTCCCGACCATATTCTTCATTTGATTGTTGAGAAAGCAGAAAACTTGTAGGATAGGCTATACCACCACGGCACTGCTTACAGCAGCAATCACACCTGCAGCCCCGCTCACCACCGCCCACCACGCTGAGGGAGAACCAGAGGTCTCTACAGTCAGAGTCAATCGGGATTCTATCAGCTATCGAGGAGCTACCAACACAGCTAACAAAATTCCTAGCTACTGACATCAATGGGAAATTACGCACATAACAACAGCTGGTATCTTGGCTTCAATATACTGTAGAAGAAAAAAACGAGACTCTGTTTTGACACTGACACATTGTCTGCACATGCAAACAATGTGCAGACAATGCACGCCCAGGTTTGCATGCATACTACTGATCCAAGACCAGTGGGCGTATCCACCCCACACACTCATGTAGGTGAGGTGACACCACAGCCGCTTGCATGTATGGTCAGACAATAGAGCACCGAAGTCTGACGTCACTTTAGTTGCATTGAAATCGCCATATGGGGATTTTAGATCGCTTCATATAAGAACTGTGTTTGAAAAATAAACCGATCAACTCAGCCTTTCGGTCAGGGGGGTGGCTGTGTGTCGTTAATGATGTTCATTAATATTTGATACAGCCAGTTTCTGGAGAAAATGGAATTAATGTGGCCGCAAAAGCCTTGAAACTACATATGAAGGCAATGTCGCTGCTAATATACGTCACGCCCAGCCGTCAACACATTGCGTTCCTGAGATTCCTCGCTGACATAAGCTCAGCTGGTGGAAACATTAAATATCAATAAAATACAAATAAATCTAATTTAACATTCAGTTTATGTTGTGCGACAGGCAGATGCAGCCACCCGCCTACCCGGAAATGTAGTCTCTGGGTTATTTGACTCGTTTCTAACGCTTATCTTGTTACTCTTTGGGTATATTTGTACATTTCCACCTTCAGTCGATGCTTCATATCCATATGAGTGAAAAGGCCGGGGTGATCGTTTTATTTTTCAAACGCAGTTCTTATATGAAGAGATCTAAAATCCCCCTATGGGGATTATAATGCAATTAAAAAGTACACGAACCTGTGGATGTGCGCCCTCTACCTATATTGACGTCAGACTTCGGTGCAGATATACAAGCTTGCAGCATGGCACAACGTGAACACGCTGTAGGACCTATATCTGCTATTTTAGAATAGCACAGATGCTTTCCCAGAAAGTAGGCATATTCCACCATGTTCCATGCAGCTGAGCTGACTAACCATAAAGCCAAATTCAGTCTGACAACTTTCAAATTCAGTAAGAAGACAAAAGTCAATTCAAAACATCAAAACTTGTCTAGAATATATAACGATGTGTCTCCTGAGTGTGATAGATGTCGGCAGGCTCCCGCAGACCTCATTCATACGTTCTGGCTCTGCCCTTCTCTGCACAAATATTGGACCGATATCTTCAATTCCTTATCAAGGATAGTCGGGCAAAGAGTGGAGCCCACACCTTTGGGGGCCCTGTTTGGTGTTTTTCCCTCAATACCGTCGCTCTCCAAACCAGAGAGGGATGTTTTGGCCTTTGTCACTTTGTTAGCGAGGAGACTAATTCTGACCAACTGGAAATCGCCCACTTCCCCTTCTCACACTCATTGGGTTAGGGACACCTTGTACTGTGTAAAACTGGAGAAGATTAGACACTCCTTGAATGGTTCTTCCGATAGGTTTGGGAGGATATGGGGTCCATTCTTTCAATTCATTCAGGATTTGAATCCATCTCTGCTTGGGGATGAGTGAGGTCTGCTGGACTTTTGTTTTAAAAGTAGCTTAATATACTGTGATTGGATTGTATGGATTGTACTGTATTGGATTATGGATGTATCATGTACCTATGTTTCTTTTTATTTTTATATAGGATGTTGTGTACTGTTGTTTTGTCTGTTTTTGTCTGCCTTTTATTTTTCAACTTTTACTGATCATGTATTTAAGGTTTGTTTGTCTTGTTTTCTGTTGTCCTTTTTCTTTGGGGTGAAAATTCAATGTGCTTACTCTTTTATGTCATACTTGTGGGGTTTATTTAAGAGAAGCTGTTAATGTTAATTATTCTTTTCTCAATCTCAATAATGCTTCTGTGAAAAAAACCAATAAACAAAGTTATAAAAAAAAAACATCAAAACTTAAAACGCAGAATTTTAAGTCTGTGGATTTCGGTAAGAAAACAAATGTCATATCCCCATGCTCTTCAAATTGCTTCCTTCTAGGTTATTAATCATTTCTGTAGCTTGTATGCTGACATAACATATAGTGCTAAACTGCTAAAGATGAATTGTCAACACGCACATAAGATGAGCCTCAAGCTGCTGCTGCAGAAAGCCATGTTGAAAATGTGATGCTCTCTCTTAGTATTGTAGTAGTAGACCATGTGCGCTTGCATGCGCGTGGCTAGGGGTCTGGGGGCGGTGCTTGGATGCCGACAAACATCCCTGCGAATTCTCATTGGCCATCAATGACATCATTGATAAGGGCTGCGAGGTGAGGTAATTGCTCTCTCTCTCTCTCTCTCTCTCTCTCTCTCTCTCTCTCTCTCTCTCTCTCTCTCTCTCTGGCTCTGCCGTCTCCAAGTTACAAAGTTGAAAAGGACACTTGTGTATAGGGTATTTCCTACCAGTGTCTCTACACGCTGTGGCGTTGACATGCAGTGACAACAATAATGCATGTAACCACTTAAACCCTCTTTTAGGACCTGAGTCTCACACAACAACTGGAGTTGGACAACTCTACGTCTCTACGTCTACGTCTATATTGCATATCGAAATGCGGTCTGAATTATAGCTTAATTAAATGTAATCTAAAAGCATTTCCTCTATCACCTCTGGCGCCGCTATAACAACTTACTTTAATAATTTGTACTCATCATGATAGCCTATACAACAAATATAAAAGGACAAACAAAGACACCTGTCTTGAATGTGTATCCAATTCAGCAGGCAACTGATTAATTTCCCAAATTTTCTTTTTTTCCCCCATTAATCAAACTCAAAGACCTGGGCTGGTTGCATCGCCTCAGTGCGCAGCGGGAGCGCACGAGGGCTGACAGACAACGCGAGGCTCCACACTGACAGCATTATGTTAACCAAGCGCTTTTATGTCAAGTCAAGTGCAAGTGCATAAAAGCAATCCCTGAAAACTCGCGGCTCCACAAACCTGCCAATAAATCAGTGTATGTGCTCGTCCTGCAACAGGAACCAGTCCAAAGGTGAATTATTTATGGGCAAACCAAAGTGCGCAAATTAAGGACAGCAATGCCACCCTATCACCTCATGGTAGAATGCACAGAGGAAGGCATACCCTCCGTCGTACCACCTGCACCATGCACAGACCAGTGAGACCACCTACCTGTGTTGTCGACAGACCGGATAATTTTGCTTCTATCCGGGCGACTTTGGAGAGGACGTGATGACGGTGGACAGACAGGCCGCGACATATTTATAATCCCAAAGTGTTTTTATATTTATCCATTCCAAAAGTGTGTCGGAAACTGCAGTTATATCCTCAAGAGTTCAGTCTTCTTGTTCGTCAAACGAAAAAAAGAAAGAAAAACTGTATTCGTTATTTCGTTTAATCCTCTTCCAGTCCTCCTCGTCCTAAATCCGATTGGAAAGGTGACGTGCATTTTTGATGTGAATTCCTTGATTTCCCTCTGCCTCTTCCTGCAAAGAGAAGAAGCTTTGCTGCTTATGCTGACAAATCCCTGCACCTGAGGATTCACAATAGAAAACCATGAAGATGTTAATGAACGTTTTGCAGTGGGAATGATGTTTCAACCCTTTATAATACATTATTGTGAATAATTATAGGCTACTTTGTGGTGTAGGCCAATTTTGTCTTCAAACCCTCGAAGCAGCAGGGCATTCTAAAGCTGTAAGAAGTTGATATCAAGTATATCTGAATAAAATAACTAGCATATAAGTAAATAAACTAAGATTTAAAAATATATTTGACCTTTTAGCCTCAAAGGGATTATTTGGTCCATATTATAATGGCATTTTGGATACAGCCAATTAGATTATAAATTCATTTTTTTCCAAATCTGTGTCTGTGCCTATAAAGCTGCGTTATAAGTGTATTTTGTTTTGTATATTCTATCCTAAAGTTTGGCTACTAGTTTGCAAGAACCATATAGGCCTATCCCGCCTATGATTTTTGACAAAGCCACTGTACAATGGAATGTAGCAAATTCAAACAAGTTGTTTGGCCCCTCCTTAATTAAAGGAATACGAAAAATGATATAAACAAATTCATTTTATATTTAGGTCTATAAATACAAAATAAATTGTTTCACAAATCCTCAAATTAGAATTACTTTTAGAGTAGGGATACAGTTGTCTGCATTGAAAAGATGCAAACAAAATAAGTTTATTAAAACATTTTTGAAGAAAAAATAATAGCAATATACTCGAAATTTATTTATGTCCCATACATAACTATTTTTTAAACATGCATTTCAATTCGTGGTTGTTTTCTGTTGGTTTGCCATGTATGGACTATGGAGTGAGAACAAAGGGAATCGATGGAGTCTCTGGCTGCTAACAAAGAAGCTGCAAGGACTTTTTACCTGTTGCTCTGATTGCCACATACGATATCTAAGTCTGTGCCGATGTTCAAAAACTGTGCCATACAATCACATACGCAACACACTTTACCCGCAAAACTGTAATTATTCAGTGACAAGTTTCACTTTGTCACTGTTTTGTGTCAATTAGACTTAGACCTTACACCTGATTGCGTGGGTCTAAAGTCTGACAAAGTATATTGTCAACTCGATACGCATGAACATCAAATTCACTGTCCTGCATATGGAAAATATGTATTTTAAACAAGTATTTGTCCCTTAAATGGCTTTATGCCTGCGTGCGTAAATTCCCCTCTCCGACAACTTACAGCACCATCCAACTTCTGACAAGCAGCTGCTTTGTCTGTACGCGGCGCAACATCCCCAAGAGACAAAGACGAGACAAGTACAAATTTCGTTTCTTTCCCGCTATGGGTAATTTCGAGTGAATTCCTGATATTATATTTTGAGGTATTATGAAGCTGCGTGCCTATAAGCATCCCCCAAGTTGTCTCCTCAAAGCGCCCCGCATCAGACAAAGGAAAAGGGACCGCTCCTCTCTCTCCCGCTCCGCTTTGTGCTCAAGTTTGAGCGCTGACGCACCAACTATCAGCAACTTTTTATGGGAATTGAATCCCGAAAATCATTGCAGAGATGCAAGTGAAGACAGAAATTACCTGGAAACAACTCACCATTGCACACCGGAGACTGCCGTGTGTCGTCGTACGTCGTGGAAAAGTTTTAGAGGGCATATTTAGCTTTGTGTTGTTAAGTCCCCTTTGTCTACACGTGTGATAGATAGGGCTCCTTGGCCGCGCCTTGTTCATTTCGCTCTCTGGGAGTCCCGCCCTCTCCAAATAAAAAACTATACACACAACATAATATAGACGGGGAATTGTTCTGCTTCTGCTATATAACCAACCAAGATATAGCCATCATAGGATGTACAGCGTTGATTGTCGCGGTGTATGGTTTTATTTATTTATATATTTATTTAGTTTGCCTTTGTCTGCCTCCGGGCCAGCATCTTGTGCGCTTTTCCGTTAGTTTGGGAACTCTTGTTCTGTTTGCTTATTCCTGTTACCTGGAGCACTTAATTATACATGAAGTAATGTTTCATTCAAGTACTTTTTTTAGACATGATATCTCGTTACAGGCCGAGTAACAAAAGTTTATTATACCGCTGTCAGTATAGCCAATTTATATATAGACTGACTGACTGACTGGGGAGCATGGGGAACAAAGGAAGATACAATACAATACAATACAATAGCATAAGGTTATTATCCTTGACTTGCACATTGTAATTGATAGACATTTTTAAAGCATGTAGACTTTGTTTACCATATATTTTACATCAATTCTGTATATATGTAATCCTTTCCATTTATACCTTGGAAAAGTTATGCAAATTGCAAGTTATGCAATTGTTAGATTTTTCTTTATTATATTCTCAAGTTCAGAGAAAAGAAAATATTCTCAAACATAATTCATACTAGCCTATATAATTTAACTGGAAAACATGAGCCATAATTGGTTTTACTCATATAATTGTGTAGTTCAGTTAAGCCTAATTTATTCTTCTTCGCTGAAAGTAACTGCTTTTCAAAACTACAAATGAAGAGACGACTAGGTAATACTAATACTATGCTGATAACACTGAGCGAGCGGAGTCCATCCCTTAATCTCCTGTCCTATCCATGACACATAATGATGTGCTGATGAGAGTCATTTTGGGGCACAGACAGGCAAGGCAGTTATCATGCCTCTCTACATTCCTCACTCAGTTAAGCTGACACACAGTCATTGTGTCCTTAGCCCGCAATCCTTTTCCTATTGCTAGTCATGATATAGTTGTTAATAGGCTAACACAATGACGGCAATGCCTGTCACAGAGTTCAACCATGCAGGCTCTTAGCAGGCAGATCTATCTGTCTTCCTGCAGGAACTGCAATTGGTAAATGCATGGCAGAGACAGAGTGGCAGGTGGCCAGACAGACAGACAGACAGACAGACAGACAAGCAGGCAGGCAGGCAGGCAGGCAGGCAGGCAGGCAGGCAGGCAGGCAGGCAGGCAGGCAGGCAGGCTGCAGGCAGGCAGGCAGGCAGGCAGGCAGGCAGGCAGGCAGGCAGGCAGGCAGGCAGGCAGGCAGGCAGGCAGGCAGGCAGGCAGACAGACAGACAGACAGACAGACAGACAGACAGACAGACAGACAGACAGACAGACAGACAGACAGACAGACAGACAGACAGACAGACAGACAGACAGACAGACAGACAGACAGACAGACAGACAGACAGACAGACAGACAGACAGACAGACAGGAAGTACAAAAGAAGGGATAGAATAGAAATACTTGCCAGACATAATAGGCTGGCAGGCGGAAACAGGCAGATAAATAGACACTTTAGCAGACCTGCGTACGGACAGGCAGACATTTTTGGGCTCAAAATGAAAGTTGCACGAGACAAATCTATTTGTATGCCTTGCTGTCAGAAAAGCTACATTGTAAAAGTGTCAGTCATTATTTGGCTGTGTCCAATTGTGCACCCTGAAAGTTAAAATGCCACTGATTATTTAGCTGTGAACAGACAAGCATGCAACAAGCACATAATGGTGTTTTTGTGCCCTTCACCCTCCCCCTATAAGTACAGGAAAGAGAGTCAGCCCCACCACCCTATAATGTCTGACAGCAAGATACACAAACAGAGAAACACTTATAGCTTATTTTGTTATGATGATCCCACACCAAAAATATAGCAGATCTACAAGCTCACGTTACATCGGATATTTGCTTTGGTGATAAAATATCATAATTATTCTTTTGGCTGGATTTTGGCTCATTTTTTACCTGTCATGTTTATTATAGCACTGAGGATTTCACTGTGATTACAATAACAGACGGCAAATAAGGATAACAAAAGGCAAGTATAGACCATGTTCATTTTGAGTTCAATTAACACTGATGAGGATTATTATTTTGATGTCATAGAATAGATGGAATACGAGAATGCTCGCCCCAAAGCACAGGCCCGGGTCAAACCCGGGGACCTTGGAACGGTCAGACCCACCAGGTAGGTCTATTTATGGTCACCAAAGTTCACTCACTCCAGTCGAGACCAGCGACCTCGGAACGGTCAGACTCACAAATCCAGCAACTCGGAATGTTCAGACCCTATAGGTATTTCTATGCCTGAAACTCCTGAAAGTTCATATAATGGCCTGTTGTGGAGTTGTCATTGGACCCAGAAAAACCCATAGCCCCATAGAGGTCCATGTATTTGGGCCCAACTTCACCTAGACTGTATTAACTTAATAAACATGGTCATGAATACTTTCTGCTTCCAGTCACTAGTTTAAAGTCTCATTTCTAATGTCATAATATTCTTTTTGGAAAATTATGGTCCCATTTATTAAAAAAAGGACCATAAAGTCGCGCATGTTCTGAGGGGCGTGGCTACCGTTACAGTCTATGATCGGGATTCCCCTCCCACTCGAGTCAAAATAAAAACCAACGGAGAAGAAGGGGGGAAGTCCCAGCTGGCCATTGGCTGGCCGCCAGCTCCCAAACGGATCTAGAAAGATGGCGACTTACAGTGCAGGA
Source organism: Protomyctophum parallelum (assembly GCF_964188405.1). Taxonomy (NCBI): domain Eukaryota; kingdom Metazoa; phylum Chordata; class Actinopteri; order Myctophiformes; family Myctophidae; genus Protomyctophum; species Protomyctophum parallelum. Next base: position 37,454,175 of record NC_139698.1, read on the forward strand.
ATAACAGGCTTCATTTTACGTCCATGTTAGACCCGGGGAACGCTTTGTCCATATTTTTTTACAGTCTATGATCCCGCCAGGTGGGGTGAGTTGTCCCCCGGTGGTATGGTGCGAGTGTTCTGGCCGAAACTGGGGGGGTGTTCCTCCACTGGGGGCGAGCCCGCCGAGCCGTCTGCAAAAACAAATGGGGACGAACGTGTTTTGGGGCGAGCGTTCCCCACATACCTTTAAGAGCAGACACAAGAATATGCATGGACACTTACAGGTCCACTTGGTTCTTGCCTCTCAGTGTTAAATGAACATTGGGAATTTGACTGTGCACCGTGCCCCTCCCCCAAGCATCAGAGCTGACCCCTCCTACCCCTACTGTGGTTTTGCTGGCCCACTGACTCCAGCAGCAGTCAGCCTGCTCAGAGCTGCTCTGGGCCAGTGGCTTTACCTCCCACTGAGGAATCAGCTGAGCCATGCATGAGACTGCACACTGAACAAGCTGCACACACACACACACACACACACACACACACACACACACACACACACACACACACACACACACACACACACACACACACACACACACACACACACACACACTACACTACTGAGCTGCTAGATATACGCACAGGCAATGAAGCTGAAAGTTCTAACATTATACTGCATACCGAGGACATGATCATCGATACATATTTATGAGCGGCAGGTTAAGACACTGAAAAATAAAATGCTAATACAAGCATTTTCAAATGCCTGACAATGGTGACAGTCAGAGAAATTTACTACAGCGTGCATTACTGTATGCGTGTAGTCTTTGTGTTATAGTTAATACCACTAATTAAGCAATTTATTCATGTTCATTCATCAGCTTTTTTATTTCCCTGTCAAAATATCTCCTGTAAAATGGTTCTATTGTGACAAGAGTCCTCCACTGTCCATTAACATTGTTCTGTTGTATCTGCACTGAAAATTCCTTTTCATTCGTTGCCATTTTGCCAATTTTGGTCCTGAATTATACTTTTATGAAATTCATAGAGAAAGAAACTGAATAAATCTCTTAACTAGAATCATGGTACTAAAAACGGTTTACACTATCCCAAAACCAATTACGAAAATCTGCATAATGAAATCCTGCATATAGCACCTACAGTACAATTAAACATTTATGACATGTACACTAAAAGCCTTGCTATTTATTTTGTTATTACATTGTAAGTTCACATCCAATTAAGCCATTATAACATGTAAAGGACTGCAGACTGAAACGTCTTGCTACCTATAATAGCGACAGTAAAATACACTAACACATGTACAGTACATACAGATTGACATTGACAATCTGATCTATATACAGTTTATTATTATTAAAATATTTAAATATACAGATACCGTGTAAAGATAAACTGATGTGCACACATGCATGTGCGCGTGCACACACACACACACACACACACACACACACACACACACACACACACACACACACACACACACACACACTGCAGACAGACATGCTTGTCAGCTACGCTGGAGGGTCCTTGGTTGACTGCTTGCTAAATCAGCCCTTCCCCCAATCCAAGAGTCTGTCTGGAAGCGGGGGAGGGGAGACCATGACTGTCTGAATACCAGACAGCATGCATACAGTACAACAGGCTAGAATAGAATAGAATAGAATAGAATAGAATAGAACACTGAATCCATTCTCTTCGGATCAAATAGTAATCTCAGCAAGGCAGATGGCTTCTTGGTTAGAGTGGGTGACAATATTATCACACGAAAAGATCAAATTACCTACCTAGGTTCCATCCTGGAGGCCAATCTTTCCGGTGATAAAATGGCCACCAACGTAATCAAAAAAGTCAATCAAAGAACAAGATTCCTTTACAGGATCTCCTCACTGGTCAGCAAAAACACCTTGAAGACCTTAACAGGAGCCCTCGTACAAGGTTTCTTTGACTAAGCATCCACCTCTTGGTACCACAGCACCTCAAAGGCCCTTAAAACAAGGCTCCAGACCTCCCAAAAAAAACTGGTCAGGCTCCTACTTGGCCTCACCCCCCGAACCCACCTCACCCCTGCCCACTTTGACAGGCTGGGATGGCTTAGGGTCGACGACAGAGTACAGCATCTTGCAATGGGTCTGGTCCACAAGATTCGATACACTACCAAGATACCCATGTACCTGTCTAAATACTTCCTTAATGTAAACGAAGTCCACACCCACACCAGAGGGAGTGCAACAAACCATGTAGTACCCAGATTCGGCACTAACAAGGGACTAGATTATTTTCGCTCCTATGCCACCAAAATGTGGAACGCCCTACCAACAGTCATTAAGACATGTGAATCCCTTGACTCCTTCAAAACCACTCTCAAAGGGCACCTACGGATGGCTGTAATTCGAAACTGGCCTCTGTAAAATCTGAATCCCCCCCCCCCATTTCCCCTCACTGTATATGTATCTTTTCCCTTTTTGCTTCCTATATGATGAATTCCTGTTCTGTTCTTTAGCTACATAGAAATGTCTATTTGTATGTCTCTAAATGTTTTGATGAATTGAACAATGTGGACCCTGTTGTAAACAAGTGTAATGCTTAATTGGGTCATCCACTCACAGTTAACAGTCTTTGTATTGAGTTTGTGCTTGAAATGTACTGTAAATTCTGCAAACTGTTAATAAATATTTCAATCAATCAATCAATCAAACACATTGGCAACATTGCAAACATTGGCATAACTAACTATTATCACTAAGTCAATCCAGGTGGTCCTGTGACAGTGACACCATATGGGCTTATAGCTATATAAATGTATACCCCCCAACCTGTCATGTACAAATATGTTACTTATAACCATATACTTCTGGCTTTACATGAGAGGATGTGGATAAAATGTAACCTAGGTTTATTTCAGAGGGAAGGAAGGAGCTAGACATACCTCTTAAAGCACATGTTATTGAATGCATCCTTTTCATAATGATATAGTTTCTACATACAATCTGGAAAACATCTTTACTCCTGTGCAGCTATTGATCCTAAAACTCCTGTCCTGTGGTCAGTGGCGTCAATTGGTATGGCAAGCTATGGCAGCTGCCATACCTTGGCTCCAAGGGGGGGACAAATGGAATATATGACCAAAGAATTGGCAAATAACGGCAAAAATGGAAATGCAAGTAACCGCAAAAATGAAAAATGCGCCGTGAGCCTGCCAAACCTTAGCTTTAGCTGAAATAACAGAAGATGTATAACTATAGAAACAACGTCAGCTTGTTTTGACTTGTAAAGAAGCATCCCTATTCTACTCATGTCATAATTGGCAAACATTTGGCAAAAAAGGCAAACATTCGGCAAACATCTACTATCTACAAGCTCACAACTCGTCACACTATACCCCAGCCATCGAAGTAGGATATAGGGTTTAAGTGATTAACATACAATTGACAGCCTTGTTCAGATCCTTCTCATACAGAGTTACTGTACAAAAGTGTTAATTTGGTGGTAAATCCTCAGTGTTAATGTATCCCTTTGTAACTCTCAGAAATGTAACTAAATGGCTGTGAGCTCTCAAAGTTAAATGAACATTGAGGATTTTATAGTATACCTGCTGATCAAGTCAGGTCAAGGTCATGTCACATACTATATATGGCCTTACCAACACATGGCTCATGGGCTTCCTAATCAGCACACATGTTCCTATTTGCATTATGCATGCATATACATGCATACATACAAACGCACGCACGCACGCACGCACGCACGCACGCACGCACGCACGCACGCACGCACGCACGCACGCACGCACGCACGCACGCACGCACGCACGCACACACACACACACACACACACACACACACACACACACACACACACACACACACACACACACACACACTTGTACATTCTTCGTGTTTAACCCTGCAGGATAAATGTGAAAACATCAAATCTGGGTCATGATAGGGTTAGAATCATATTATTGCTTTGTTCTTATTAACCACATGAATCCTAGCATCTCTTCTGGTCACGTCATAATGGGCAAACATTCTGCAAAAATAGGTGAACATTCAGTGAAAAATAGCAGATCAACAACACGTCACAACTTGCAACACATGTGAGCTTGTAGATCGGCTATTTTTGGACAAAGAGATTTTGTGTAGAGGAAAAAAGGAGAGGGCCAAGTGCTTTAACAAATGTAGTCCTGAATAGTACACCTTAAGTGAGCACAATTTGTGGCTTTTCCCTAGTGACATTTGTAAAGCTGCTTCATAGCACATGGCTCATGTTTACTTGAGGTCACATGTGCAGCCAAGATCCAAATCAGAATCGCTAACACTTCTTTGCTTCATGTTAACATCTATGGGATTTTTCCAAAATGTGACCAAATGTATAGGCCTACAGTAAAATTCTTACTGTTAATTTATCAATTTGTAACACAAATTAACTCTTTGTGCACTCAACAGTAAACACAAGTTTATCGTTATCGTATGAGCACGGGCAGGATTTCCTATAAAGCACACCTTATCACTGAAACCACTTTATCTCCAGCATAGAGCAATAAAGCAGTGCTACTTTGATGTTGATCACTTTGGAGACATGACATCACTCTTTGCTTTCAATTGAGATAACAGCTCCCACCTGCCTACTTCCCCCTTTTCATTTACATGGGAGCCAGCATGGTGCTAATGAAATCAGCCATAAAGCTGGATATCCCAAAAAGAATCTTCCAACTATCTGCCGGTGTTTCTATTAGGTTCGTTCAGTTTTATGAGTATCTAGTAAACCCACTCGTTTTGGATCCAAGTTGAATGAAACTGTAAACTTTGATGGACACAAAAACTACAGCAGAATAGCTTCTTGGGTCGTGGTGTTGTCACATTAATGCAGATGATATCTAGTGTACATTTTCAAATTAACCTCATATAAATGCAATGTTTAATTTGTTTAACATTTAAGGTATGCCTATAGTTCTGTTTTTATATGTATGGTTCATTTTATGTCTTGACATAAACATATATTCCAGGTTTCTTGCTAAACAGAACTGTTTTTTATTCAGCACTATTGTGCTTTTTGTAGAGATGCTAATGGAACTAATGTGGTCTGCTATCAAATAACAAGAGCCGTCATCCTCTTTAACAACATTTTGTGTGTATTCCATTAGAATAACTATTGAACAGATACGTATAGAAACTACATTGACGTTTATAATCAGCAAACTAATCATCAATAAGCACTAGTTTATCCGTAAACTTCATTTATACTGTCAGTAGTCAGTCCACAAGCTCGCAAGCTTGTAGATCTGCTATGGGGGGGGGGGGGGGGGGGGGGGGGATGTAGCTTTTTTTTTTAATTGCATGCCCAACATAGGGAGAACAAGAAGTTAAAAATAAAAAGAGTCAAGAGAAGAGTTGTAGGGTTTCAGTTCCAGCTGATATTTATTTCCTTCCTTGAAAAAAGTTCTGTACACAAGTTTTATATCAACAATCTGACAGGCAGTGAATGGACACAATTTAGCTGGCATGAGTTTCCCCCTTACTCGCCCTTTCAAAAAAGGATGGTTGCTTTTTATGGCATGATTAGAGACAATAAAACAATAATTCTACACAGCATATTGCACAGGATGGATGAAAAATAAAGTTAATATATTTAAAAATGCTTTCATATATATATATAAAAAAAGAGTCCTGAACGACCACCTTAAACATAAGTAAGGGTGTGTAAAAGATAGCAGTTCTAGACAGTGCCTGTCCTTGATAGCAACGACATACATAAACACACAATCTTTTTGCTTTATGATACAGTCAAATATACAAAGATCGATTTCACGTTGAATTTTTCCTCATTTTTTTCTTTTTTCTTAAAAACACAACAGCTAATAACCTGAATCTGAAATACAAATGCTATTCACCATGCCATAAAGATACTAAAACAATTATTAGCTAATAGTTAGCCGACAAGTAGAAAAGATTATATATCCAAATACAATGAGAAACGCAGTACAATTAATTGTTGCGGAACTCAAGTCAGCAATTTGAATAATGCTTGTTGCTGTATGCTTGCTTTGTTGATTGATGCCCCCATTCAATCCAGTGGTTGCTTACCAAATTTTGACATCAATAGAAAAAACACCAGGAAATAATTCAAATTTAAAGGAAATAATTCAAATTTAAAGCTACAATCTCCTCATTTGTTGTCATAGGCAAAACATCTGACAGGAAATGCACTAAGGAGTGGCTGCTCCAGATACTGATGTTGTTAAATTAACCCACATGTTCCACTGTGTAGAATAAATGTGTTCCTGTGTCTTTAAGAAGCCTGCAGATTTCTATTGTAAACGTGAACGGTAGGCTGGCTGGCTCAGACTGAGAACCAGCCAGCAGGGTATTTAAAACTAGGAAATCCAAAACAGCGGTATTAGTAGGCTACACACCGATTGTTGACACCCCCTTTTTGATATAGATTTGTACAAAAATACACTGAGAAAATAATGAAACTGTTTCCTCTCTTTTTTAAGTGTCCAAAGTCTACATTTAAATATAAAAAGAACTAAAAAAAATGGTTTTTAAAACTCTAGCCCTTCGCCTGAGAAGGAAACGTGACAGACAAACAGAAAACAACATGACTTAATGCATACAACACAGAAAATGATAAGTCAAAAATGCTTGGCCCAGTATATAAATACAACATCCCATATAAAAATGGCATCTGAATAAACGTACAAAACAAAGCTCAGAGGATGAAAAATCGGTGAGGATTTCTCTATAATATCTGAAATTAACATAAAACGAATTTTGGTCCTGAATTGTAGAGGATAATAATAAGTGTATAAAGTTCAGCACAGATTTGAAGTTGAGTTTGAATCCTGAAGTTTACAACAGCTGGTGATACTTTTTCATGTCCATTTTAAAAGAGAGGAACCGAACAGAGCGCCACCTATCCATTTAAATAACCCTAACACTACTTAACTGTTCGACAGTCTTAGAAAATATCAGTACAAGACAGGAACAGAGTTGTAGGCGGCTGTAGGAGGCTATCATGCGTTTTTGCGTTTGTGAAAATATTCGACTTTTGAAAACCCACCTTGTCATAAAAAATCCATTTCGCTGACACCACAAAAACCGTCGCACAACAGTCCTATTTCTGTACCTCTTTAAGTTATGATGAAGTTCACTTGGCGATTTGTAAAAGTTGTGAAAAGTCCCTTTTTCGGTAACATTGATTAAGTAAATGGCAGACCGCGGACTGCCGTCGCTTTAACGTGCAAATCAATCACAGTTGTTCAGTTCAAAACAGTTCAAGACCGAGTGTTTGTTTCAATAGGAACTCAGTCGGTCCTAATCAGAGCATTCACTGATCTCTCTCAGACTCACATCGTGGCAACTGAGCGCCCTCCTCCTGCTTGTGACCGAGTCCCACAGTCCACGATCCAAAGAAATCGCTATAAACGCATGTTATTATTCGCTTTGAAGTTAGTTCATAATCGCACACAGCCCACTGTCTGTGTCTGTATCGGCGATGGGAGCCTTGTTAGGGGGCAATAGTGGTACTTTACTAGTCTGGCATTGTTATGACACAAACTATAAAACTCACTTTACCGAGAATCCCGGTCTCTCCTGTTGTTTTTGCTTGTATTGGACAACATTAGGTCAACCTGTCATGTTTACTCAATACGTAAAGACCAGATTAGAGATGGTAGACTCCAGCCAGTCCCCTGAAATCATCTCGCTGACCTCAGGCGTGCAGTAGTCTGGGAACTCGAAGTGTGAGCCCCCGGAACCGGACTCAAAATTAAAATCCAAATCCCTGTCAAGAACTGAAGATCCGAAGCTTCCCAGTGACATACTATCAAACCCGGGGCTCTGGTTAACATCAAGCAAGTCGTCTTCGAACTCCTCGTCCTCCGAGGAAGACGAGGAATGCGACGAGGCGGACGAGTGGGAGCCGGAGGGGGTAGGCGAGGAGACCCGCCGACTGGCGTACGTGTGGCGGCCGTGTCGCTCCGAAGGCGCGCCGGTGCTGCTGCCGTTGCTGCTGGGAGACAGCCCGCCCTCCTCCTTACCGCTGGCCGCGTCTTCGTACAGGCTGAGCGGGTCGCTGGAGTCCGCCGAGCTGCTGAGGGTCGGACTGGCCGGGACCGCGGCGGAGGATGCGGGGCTGACGCTCATGTTACCCCCGCTGCCGAAAACGTAGACCCGCTTTGGTTTCTTGCTCTCGGGGATCTGCTTGGCCGCCGAGGAAACCGATTTGGACTTGTAGAGCGAGTGGTGGTGCTCCGACGGGTGATCCGAGGAAAATGACGATGCTTTGGTGCCGTTGCTGCTGCTACTACTGGTCCCGAAAAGTGATTTGTGGGGTCTGCTGCTGCTGGGTGATTTGGATCCGCTCTTCCTCGAAGAGGATGATTTAGTGCTGGTGTTGTTGCTGTTGGGACTGTTGCTCAGTTTCTCTCCCTTCTCCCCGTTACCTGGTTTTGAGGCGCTCGATTTCACCTTCTTCCTTGGCCGGTATTTGTAGTCGGGGTAGTCCGCCATGTGCTTGAGCCTCAGCCGCTCTGCCTCCCGGATAAAAGGGATCTTATCGCAGTCTTTGAGTAGCTTCCATCGCTTCCCCAGACGCTTGGAGATCTCGGCATTGTGCATGTCTGGAGACTGTTCCATAATCTTCCTTCTCTCTATCTGCGACCACACCATGAATGCGTTCATGGGTCTCTTGATGTGCCCACTGGGGGTTTTGCACCACGCCGGGTTTTCTCCCAGCTTTTCCCCGGTCGAGGAGGCAGTGGAGCCGGGGGAAGGAGGCGACGCGGCCGCATCCAGGTCCATGCACGCGCCAGAGTCAGAGCTCGAATCCCCGGTGAAAAAAGATAGCGCCTCGTCGGTGTTTTCCGCGTGGCTCATCTTCTGTACCATGCTGCCCAGTCACACAGATACAGGGAGAGAAATGCGTTCGTTCTCTCTCGGCTTCACTTTAGAGCAAACTCAGCTCTTTTTTTCCTCTTCGGCTCTGGGTTTGGTAAATTCAGAAAAACGCTCAAAAATACTTAAGTCCTGAGACTAAGTTAATAACTCAGTCCAGTATCCGCTGTTGGCCTTTGAAAAAGGCTAAATGCGTAAAAAGTTAAATGTCCAGGTTCTGCTGGTGATTTTACAGCGCAGACAGCAAAGGTGATGCACTCTCCACTGTGCACTGTGTACCTCTATCTGTGTCTCTTCCTTCTGGCCCTTATAAAGTCTATTTAGTCGTGTGGGACCGAACATATGCGCGCACCACAGCTGCCGAGCGCAGTCTGAGTGCCACACTGGGCGCACTGGCGCTGAAAAGGCGTCCAAGTTTCACACAAAGTATCTAAGGTAACTGCTGTTCTCTGCATAGCCTTGTGCTCTCTCCTATAGGAAAAGCCATGCGTGGGGAGAGTGAGAGAGGGTTTCAAAAACCTAGAGCGAGTTACAGGTTCCGCCTTCCATCTGCAGTAGAGTTGAGTTTCAAGCAGCATTCAGTTTCTCCTCTGCTCGGCTTTATCCCTTTCCAAAGATACAACGGCGATAAAATTCCACCAATAGAACACTGTCTCTACCCTGCCTCTGTGCCAAAACACGCCTCCTCGGCGCCTATTGGTCGAAAAAGGAATCTAATAATAATCAGCGCGTGCAATGAGGAGCCTCATGTCTGACCTCATTCCAGAATACAACGACAAACTTCAAGTTTTTTTTTAAAGAGACATTGGCTTATGTTATTATGGGCCATTTTCTCTTACCACCAAGCCATGTGTATACCATTAACTGACTGCTACATACGATGCGAGTCGGCTTTACCATATGGAAACTTTACATTGAGTAGGCCTACAGTTTGAGTACAGTCTGTACGATTCGGTTGCCTGGGTAATCATACAAAACGTGGTTCGAAATATGAGCCATTTTCCGGCTAGTATTTATCCACAATATCCCTCACAGGTTGTTTATTATCATTGTCAGACAGACTCAGGTGTGTATTATAGCCTTGGTAAACCACGATTTACACCCCCCCCCCCCTTTAATTTTCTTTTATCTGATTCTGAATTCGTAATAGGCTACATATATTTAGACAAGATGCTTATAATTAAGGTAATCTATATAGGCAATTTATCATAACCCTTAGAGAGATCGAGAGATCGTCCATTGAGCTTTAATAAATAATATATCGTAGGCTACATCCAGACATTAATCAACAGTTGAAATCTCATTATCTTCAAATGTGTTTTGTTTTTTTCTTGTTTTTTTCCCCCCGTTTTTTCCCCGTCCTGTAGCCTACTTGTTGGCAAATATATCGGGCACATGTTCGTAGACACTGCATACTCGTTAGGCGAGTGTGAGAAAATACAGTCAGACTGTACACTTTCACCATCTCTCTCTCTCTCTCTCTCTCTCGCTCTCTTTCATAAGGCGGAGCTGGGGACGAGGCGGGCGGTCTTTTGTCACATAACACACGCCCAACACTCTCTCCACAGTCCACACACAGTAGAGAAAAGGAGAGAGAGGGGGGAGTTGAGAAGCAACCTGCCTACAGACACACGCGCACACAAATAAAACGACTGAGTGCAGTACGCCGGCCAGTAGCCTACCCACTGACTACGGCCCGTACCCTGCTTCAAATCGGAAAGATCCAGCATTCAGCGTTGCAGTGCACTTTTACGCATGCATATAGCCCATTTACGCATAAGCCAAATAAATGTTAGACATTAACATTATACTCACGCATGTATACAGAGCGCAAGTTACATATGTATAACTTGCGCTCTACCCGACAAAGAGACCAATAATCCCATTAATGTACGCCTTTGCGGCCTTTCAGTTATCAACCTCGCCTTGCACGTGTAATAATATATCAGTCATAATAAACCATGAGTTATCCTACTTCTCTTCTTGTCCTGAACAAGGTGGACCCTCTTGTAAACAAGTGTAATGCTTTATTAGGTCGTCCACTCACAGTTAACAGTCTTTGTATTGAGTTGTGCTTGAAATGTACTGCAATTCTGCAAACTGTTAATGAATATTTCAATCAATCAATCAATCAATCAATCCTCGACTTGAACGGAGTGAACCAAATTATGTTCGGAAGCCTAACTAACAGTGCTTGTGCATCATAATAAAAACGAATACTGTAATGGCCATACAATTACAATTCACAGTTTAATACTTGTGTAATAATAAATAATATATATACAGTGTGTCCTGTGTGGAATCAAATACACTTCAGTTGAGATGCGCTGTTTGCTGTCGCTAGATGGCGTCGCAGAGCCAGAGAGATAGGAGCTGTGGTTGTGTCGTTGGTTGGGAGTTGGGACAGCGGTTACAGAGATCAGGTCCAGCATACAGAACAGTAACCAGGGGTGAGTTACATAATGTCACTCCGATAGGAAGGCATCCAAGCGTGGAGCGTGGCAACAATGCTATTGTAACGGCTACTGAGAGTCGTTTGTGTGTGGGTGTGTGTGTGACTGTGTGTGCGTGTGTGTGTGTGTGTGTGTGTGTGTGTGTGTGTGTGTGTGTGTGTGTGTGTGTGTGTGTGTGTGTGTGTGTGCGCGCGCGTGTGTGTGTGTATGTGCGCGTGTGCGTGCGCGCCGTTCGTTTTGCGTTCGCCGTTTGCGTGCGTGTGTGAGAGAGAATGCTGCGACAGCGTCAGTAGACTGGTGCTGAAGAGGCAGAGTGCAGAAGTTCAAACAGGTTTGTAGGTAGTTTGCATCAGCTTTTCTTTCTTTCTTTCTTTCTTTCTTTCTTTTTCCTCCAAAACTATTGGACTGCACTAGCCATACATGCACTGTTTTATAACCTATGAGTTGTATAGAAAAAAAAAACAAGAAAGACAGAAGGGTGTTGTTGTGTGACTGTGAGGATCACAGGTGGTGACTAATACTATGAAATAGTTGTGAGCATTCCTGGATGCATCTCACCAGGCACATGAATTATATTCAATATGGCCTCGGAAAAACCGACCATATTTATTGTGTGTGTGTGTGTGTGTGTGTGTGTGTGTGTGTGTGTGTGTGTGTGTGTGTGTGTGTGTGTGTGTGTGTGTGTGTGTGTGTGTGTGTACGTGTGCGTGTGAGTGTGTATGTGTGTGCAATGAGCATGAACTCACCTTTATACATAATTTATATATAATACCCAAGTTTATACATTGATTATGGTAAAAACTATTAGGAGGTTCAGGTTGCATGGAACCATATTTGAATATGTTGGAATGTCGGAAATGTGCCTGCATTGTAACATGCGCAGGAGGAAATAAAGATGGAATTTTATATTTTCATTAATTCATATGTTATTACATTAGTATAGCACACAGCATTGTTCACATTGTATTTGTTTCATTATCCAACCATAGATAGATAGATAGATAGATAGATACACCCAAAACTACTCCCAACTAAATGAAAACGGTGTAGTAAAGGCTGTTGTCATGTAAGCTATACCTGAAATGGCAGGTGGCAGGTTTGTGGCCAGGAAACTATTCAGTACGCAGAGCAGCTGTGCTGCTGCGCTATAGCTTCTCCTCTATTCTACAAACACCAGAAAGACATACAAGACCTTTCGCCCAGTTTAGGCTTAAGTTGAATAGACCAAATCTTCTTTGCTTTTTGTCTATATAGGCCAACCCACATGCCCCCCACCCTCCTCCCCTCTCTCTCTCTCTCTCTCTCTCTCTCTCTCTCTCTCTCTCTCTCTCTCTCTCTCTCTCTCTTTCTCTTATGCAAAGAACCGAGTGGGGGCCAATGTCCTGAAAGGATAAGTAGCAGGCTGCATTCAAACTTTCTTTTTTTCCTTTCTCTGTGTTTTTTTTACGAGTATTGTTCTAGCAAGGCGCAGCTGCCACGCGAGTATGAGTGGGTCGCGTGCCAGCCCTAATCACAACAGGTGTTCTTTTACTCTCTCTCTCTCTCTCTCTCTCTCCCTCTCTCTCTCTCTCTCTCTCTCTCTCTCTCTCGCATGTACGCGCGTCAACAATGAGTTAGTGGATGTATTTCTTACTGGTTTAAGGTGCATTTTCACCTCTCTTATTCTGAATGCTGAATGCCACAATTTTCAGGCCAATGATCCCTTAAAGATGGAGTGCCACCATTTTTTTCCACCCTAAAACATGATCATCAGTTATTATTACAATATAAGGGGGAAGAACTTTTTTCCAAAAAGTGTACAGTATTTGTTAAAATCATGCTTTTATGTGGACACACCCACCAGTTCATTAAGTATGCCTGGTTTGCCTGGGGGTGGTGATGGGTGGTGATCCACCTGAACTGAAGCCGCACCCACAGCTGTAATTGTATGGTAAAGGGGGAGGGGTTAGGGGAGGGGCTGATAGTTTGATGTCACTATATTACAGTTTACTTCATTGGCCCGTTTGACTGTCAAGGGTTCAGCCTCCAGGAAGAAACCCTAAATTAATTAATACACCATTAATACAAGTTAATACACCATTGCACATACAAACAACTCCAGGGTGTCCAATGAAGTACTGTCACCTCATAGACACATGAAAAACTGGAAAAATAAAAAGGTTGTGGCACTCCATCTTTAACTGAGAGTGAGATGAAGCAGGAAACAGCACTATCACATCAGTGTCCATGTTTATTTTATGTTATAAAAGGGTTGGCATGATGAAAAATGTAAAAAGATACGATATACACTGACCACCTGACTCAAGAGTTTGGTTTGTTTAAACATAATAAGCTACTGTATATTGTCAAATGTAGGTTCTAGATGAGAGTAGTTTCAGCAAGGTAAGCATATTGTCTGTATTTAGATGAGAGACACATATGCATCAACAAGAGCGCATTATTTCAATTTGATCATGTACAACAAAGCTCTTTCATTTATTGTATTTCTTTATTTATTTTTTGTCATCAAAGTAAAATTTCAAGACACAGCCTTTTACAACCCCACAACGGACAGATGGCTAGTTACGGTATATATGAAATGTATTTATTCAGTTATGTTTCTAAAGCTGTGTTTGAACAGGTGTTTTCATGCACTGAACCACACACACAAACACACACACACACACACACACACACACACACACACACACACACACACACACACACACACACACACACACACACACACACACACACACACACACACACACACACACACACACACACACACACACAAAACACATACATGTACATGTACAGACACAGCTAGTCAGCCTTATCTTATCCTCGAAGAGCAGCTGCAAAGTATGACCCCCGTTAGCTGTTAATGATTGGTGGTATACGTGTGTGTGTGTGTGTGTGTGTGTGTGTGTGTGTGTGTGTGTGTGTGTGTGTGTGTGTGTGTGTGTGTGTGTGTGTGTGTGTGTGTGTGTGTGTGGTCGCACGTAACTTACACATCTTATTCTCTTATGACAGGAGCTCATCCTTATTGGTGCAGCTTTGATTT
>NC_139698.1:37471075-37478575 GCF_964188405.1 Protomyctophum parallelum
GCACGCACGCACGCACGCACGCACGCACGCACACACACACACACACACACACACACACACACACACACACACACACACACACACACACACACACACACACACACACACACACACACACACACTCCATGGGGTCTTTGGAGCAGACCTCTGGGATGACAAGTTGGCAGTGTGCATGTGGCTCAGTCCCATGCAGGCACTGCAGATCACAGGCTTACTACGCACGCACGCACGCACGCACACACGCACGCACGCACGCACGCACGCACGCACGCACGCACGCACGCACGCACGCACGCACGCACAGTATAGGATAGATGAAAGTCAGGTTGTGATCATCATGTACAATTTAACCTATTATTCTTATTCTGGAGCGAACATTCGCCGAAATTATAATCATAAATCAAGGCAAACCCAAAGGAGGGGCTTCCTACTTCCTATAGTAGATCCCTGGGAGACCCTTGTAAACTAGGGTTTAAGTGGTCAATTCACTGCTTGTTGACATTGATATATTTACTCAAAGTAACCAAGAATTTGGTGAGATCATTTTGTCCCCATATTGAATTCAGGAAAATCTGTGCTAATATATCTGAGGGTGCAAAATGGAGCCAAAAGGAGTCGAAAGGGCCTTGTCCCTATTTATACTCTGATACAGATATATTGGATTCAATCTATCCGACATCCAGGAAAGTGACAAAGTGCTTCCTCACCAATTACTGACTGCCACCTCTTCACACTTGGCAGATGTCTGTCTGTCTGTCTGTCTGTCTGTCTGTCTGTCTGTCTGTCTGTCTGTCTGTCTGTCTGTCTGTCTGTCTGTCTGTCTGTCTGTCTGTCTGTCTGTCTGTCTGTCTGTGTCTGAGAGAGGGAAAGAGAGAACTAGAGAGAGAGAGAGAGGGGGGGTGAGTGGGGGAGGGAGATAAACAGAAACAGCAAGAGTGTCTTGCAGTGAGAGAGACAGACGGAGAGATAAAGATTTTATAGAGGTTGTCAGATGTTTTCACCACTTTCTCAATCTTCATCAGGTGAATGAAGCCTCCTGTCTCTCTCTGAGTATGTGATATCACATTGGCGCTGTTCAATCTTTTCTGTCTGTCTGTCTGTCTGTCTGTCTGTCTGTCTGTCTGTCTGTCTGTCTGTCTGTCTGTCTGTCTGTCTCTCTCTCTCTCTCATTTTACCACACAATTTTCAGCTGTGGCTTCAGCATGAAGAAATTATGAAGTAATAAGTCCTTGGAGCTGATTTCATGCAGATGACTCCATCTGCAACATGTTTGCCTGTGACAGCAGCGTATGATTGCAGCTAACAACAATTGTATAGTAGGAAAATTGTGGTTATAATGCCAATGTTGTGCAATACTAATGCTACGAAGAAAAAAACCAAATTGCACATACTGTAAATAGAAATCTGCACAGTAAGATCCTCAGTGTTTATTTCCATTTGGTTACATTTCTACACTCTTAGATGTAAGTATGTTAATCCTTCATCCAAAATAATTAGCACTCTGCAGAGGTTAAATGTTGCTCCTCAGGGCAGGACACCTAGTACTGCAAATGCACAAAACTCATAAGGAATATCTCCCCTGACCAAGCAGGGAGTGGTAGACATTGTCACCAATTCGAAATCCCAGGGTCGTGAAAAAGTTTACATTTACACATACAATACTGTCACGCCCCACTCCTCTGCTTTTGTATTTGAGCCGTGACTATGGCTCCAAACCCTGAACTCTTATGTGACCATAATGGCGTGACCATTTATGACTTGACCATTTTGTGTTTAGTTCATGTTCTGTAATGCCTTGAATGTAATGCCTTGAATGTTAAAAGAAAGCGCTTGTCATGTGTGTCGCCTTTGAACACTTATGACAGTCCTAAATCCTAATTATTTAGGTTTTGGGCTTATTCTGTATGTTCTGTATTTTGCCTTGTGGTGTTTGGTTTTGGTTTACTGTTACTCTGTTGTTGTTTTGGTTGTGTCTTGTTTTGTAGTATTGTTCTGTGCTTTCCTGCCTCCTCTTGTTGGTGTTTCCCGTCTTACCTACCTGATTATTGTATCCTAGTCACCTGTGTTCTGTTTGCCTGTTAGCCTATCCTGTGTTTGATTGTATTTTGAGTTCACCTGTGTCCTGTTACCCCTGTCTATTAAAGCCCTTTGTTTGCAGTGTGTACTTGTTGGTCCGTAGACCATTGTCGAGTGAGTTTTGTGTCTGATGTTGCCTATGTTTTGCCTTTTGGAATACCCCTGATTTATAGTTAAATAAACACCTTGAAGATAATCTACTCTGCATCTGGTTGCCTGCTTTTGGGTCCTACTCCGTAACTCATTCCTGACACAATACAAAACTATTAACAGAGAAGAAAGAAGAAAGAAAAAACACAAAACAGACAAACTGAAATATACAAATAACACCAGATCAGGGTATTAAACTCTAGGCACGAAGCACTACAACAACAAACAAAAAAGATGGATCATTTGTTCATTTTCATATAGGTCAGCATTGGAATACAGTTGATTCAAAGAGATAGGGTGATCTAAGATTTCCCTATGGGAATTCCAATAAAAATAAAATAAATTACTCCGTAACCCAAACCCAAAACCCAAATCTCTTTCCAATGCAGAGGTTTGGGGAGACACAGCCACAACAACTGAGCAGAGGCATCTCACTCAGGTGCATGTGTAGTGTAGGCTATACATGATATCGTCTCTGTCCGAAACGGTACTTTTGATGCTTTTGTGTGACGATTGAATAAGATTACGTTAGTATAGGCCGGGCAATAATTTACAGGAAAAAAACACAAAACAACACACAAAATGGGTAGAACATGGAGATAAGAGGTTTCTGATATCCAAACTTAATACTCATACATCTCAATTCTTTTTAATAAAGTATTTCTACGCAGCACTAAAACAGTGTTTAACATGTGAGGTGATCAGGGAGTCAGGACAGGGGGGAGTCCTGTATTTAACATGTGAGGTGATCAGGGAGTCAGGACAGGGGGGAGTCCTGTATAGGTTTATGACTCTTGAGTTTGAAAGCTGAAGTCAGTGTTCAGCCCAGGAAGGGATTTAACCTTGACCCTGGATGAGATAAAACCCACCTGTCTACTTATCTACTGATGAGAAAGCACTATGGCACACATAAACGCATGCACGCACGCACGCACGCATGCACGCACGCACACTAGAGTATACTGTACATATTTTTATACAGTAATAACCTCTAGAAAGGTATCTAGTGACAGAATAACAGAATAACCCATGCAGGGACAGAAGGATGGTGGAAGCAGAAGACGATATGATCACGCTCAAGGTGTGTACGTGCGTGATTGCATGTGTGTGTGTGTGTGTGTGTGTGTGTGTGTGTGTGTGTGTGTGTGTGTGTGTGTGTGTGTGTGTGTGTGTGTGTGTGCGTGTGCGTGTGCGTGCGTGTGTGTGTACTGTGTACAGAGGATCAAGGAACAGGTGGTATTCACAAGTTGTCATTACTTCATAGCCTCTACATTTGCCCTTTTTCCTCGCAGTAAATTTCTTTATAGAGCTGTACAAAAGTTTTAAATCACATACAGATGGTGATAAATGAAAGGCAAACGTAATTATTGAAGAAACATGAGGCAGATGCTACCATACAGGCTTCTGCATGCTAGTATGATCCATATTATGCTCGTCCATATAGACACAGGTCCCCTGGTCGCAGACAACATATTTCTTGCAGGCGGAGGCAATATATCTGCAGTGTAAACAGTCATGTCTTCTATTCTACATTGAATGGGAAAGTGACTGATGTTAGTCTGCTCAAACGTTACTCTTTTACCTGCTTTTCACTAACATTAACTTTACAAAGATGCCCGGAACATCGGGATGGACCTGTGTAGTTCATGGCTGCTCCAACAGTATAGAAGCAGTGAAAGGTCCTGAAAGATACACAACGTCAGTCTTACCCAATCTTTCTGTTGTATGAACACAAGGCTGCATGTAAGCATTTTTATGAGTTATAAAGTAGCTACAGCTACTTTCACACTGCAGATATGTTGCCTCCGCCTGCAGGAAATACGTTGTCTGCGACCAGGGGACCCGTCTCTGAATGTGATATATGTTGTCTGCGACCAGGGGACCCGTCTCTGAATGTGTCTATATGTTGTCTGCGACCAGGGGACCTGTCTCTGAATGTGTCTATATGTTGTCTGCGACCAGGGGACCCGTCTCTGAATGTGTCTATATGTTGTCTGCGACCAGGGGACCTGTCTCTGAATGTGTCTATATGTTGTCTGCGACCAGGGGACCTGTCTCTGAATGTGTCTATATGTTGTCTGCGACCAGGGGACCTGTCTCTGAATGTGTCTATATGTTGTCTGCGACCAGGGGACCTGTCTCTGAATGTGTCTATATGTTGTCTGCGACCAGGGGACCTGTCTCTGAATGTGTCTATATGTTGTCTGCGACCAGGGGACACGTCTCTGAATGTGTCTATATGTTGTCTGCGACCAGGGGACCTGTCTCTGAATGTGTCTATATGTTGTCTGCGACCAGGGGACCCGTCTCTGAATGTGTCTATATGTTGTCTGCGACCAGGGGACCTGTCTCTGAATGTGTCTATATGTTGTCTGCGACCAGGGGACACGTCTCTGAATGTGTCTATATGTTGTCTGCGACCAGGGGACCTGTCTCTGAATGTGTCTATATGTTGTCTGCGACCAGGGGACCCGTCTCTGAATGTGTCTATATGTTGTCTGCGACCAGGGGACCTGTCTCTGAATGTGTCTATATGTTGTCTGCGACCAGGGGACCTGTCTCTGAATGTGTCTATATGTTGTCTGCGACCAGGGGACCCGTCTCTGAATGTGTCTATATGTTGTCTGCGACCAGGGGACCTGTCTCTGAATGTGTCTATATGTTGTCTGCGACCAGGGGACCTGTCTCTGAATGTGTCTATATGTTGTCTGCGACCAGGGGACCCGTCTCTGAATGTGTCTATATGTTGTCTGCGACCAGGGGACCTGTCTCTGAATGTGTCTATATGTTGTCTGCGACCAGGGGACCTGTCTCTGAATGTGTCTATATGTTGTCTGCGACCAGGGGACCTGTCTCTGAATGTGTCTATATGTTGTCTGCGACCAGGGGACACGTCTCTGAATGTGTCTATATGTTGTCTGCGACCAGGGGACCTGTCTCTGAATGTGTCTATATGTTGTCTGCGACCAGGGGACCCGTCTCTGAATGTGTCTATATGTTGTCTGCGACCAGGGGACCTGTCTCTGAATGTGTCTATATGTTGTCTGCGACCAGGGGACACGTCTCTGAATGTGTCTATATGTTGTCTGCGACCAGGGGACCTGTCTCTGAATGTGTCTATATGTTGTCTGCGACCAGGGGACCCGTCTCTGAATGTGTCTATATGTTGTCTGCGACCAGGGGACCTGTCTCTGAATGTGTCTATATGTTGTCTGCGACCAGGGGACCTGTCTCTGAATGTGTCTATATGTTGTCTGCGACCAGGGGACCTGTCTCTGAATGTGTCTATATGTTGTCTGCGACCAGGGGACCCGTCTCTGAATGTGTCTATATGTTGTCTGCGACCAGGGGACCCGTCTCTGAATGTGTCTATATGTTGTCTGCGACCAGGGGACCCGTCTCTGAATGTGTCTATATGTTGTCTGCGACCAGGGGACACGTCTCTGAACGCGTATACAGACCTACTGCATGCTAGTATTATCCAGCATGCTCTTCTTGGGCTGCTGTTCCTTTTCTACACCATCTCTTCACCAGAACTAACAGAAATACTGTTGCGATCCGTTGTGAGCGTAATTGTAGATCTGCTATTTCTGGCACATGTTCTCCCCAGAGTACAGTGGGCACTGCAGGGGTTTAGGGCATGTAGCATGGCATGGTATGTAGCATGGAATGTAGCATGGCATGGTATGTAGCATGGAATGTAGCATGGCATGGGATGTAGCATGGAATGTAGCATGGCATGGGATGTAGCATGGCATGTAGCATGGCATGGTATTTATGTAGCTTTGCATGTAACACGTTAGACATACTAACAGTCCGACAGGCATTAGTCCGACCACACCGTCGCTCCCGACATGCGTGGCCGGTTACAACTAACCCATGGCCGAATTAAAACTCACCCGTGGCTTACTGTAGTGTGAAGTTAGGTTTAGGGTTGGGTTTTGGGTAGGGTGTTGGACTCATGACTGTAGGACTGTGTGACTGTGTCGGACCAAACACGTGCACCTGTACACTGTTTACATGTTTCAACAGGAACAGTGACTGAAGTGGTGTGCATTTTGATCAATGGGAAAGATGAAATTGTGGACGAAAGCACACATTCAAAGACTGTGATGCACATGCATGGTATGTAAGGAAAAAAACAGAACAGCAACTCATCCTCAGGTGACTGAACTTGTCAATGGCAGACATGATCAGACCGTTCTGGCTGTATGTCTGCTGTATGCCATAATGGGCCTCTTTGTGTAGTTGTAGGCTGACTGTTCTAGTCAGCCTACAACTACACAAAGAGGTCTATTGTGGTATAGGGTTGCAGTGCATTAAACCCCTATAGCTGAAGCTGCGTGGAACAGTCCACTCAAAGAGAAGGGGCAGGGTCTATGGTCTGGATCCAGGCTAGAACCCCCCTGTTAAGGCTTCAACACACTGTACGCGGACGGGTTTTCACATGGGTGGGGGGTGAGGAGCGCTCGTACATGTTTTATGACTCTGTGAATAGTTTCAAACGTTTCCTATATGTAACTCGTTTGGGTAAGAGTAGCTATGTGTATGCAACCAGCACTGTGGAATCTACACAGGTGTGCCAAAATAATGAATCACCCCGTGTGCAAAAGTATGTCAAATCAATGATATGCTGTCACTCCAATGGAGCTGGACTAACTGACAAACCTGAGTGATATAGGCCTATACCACATTAGAATAAATAGACACTTTATAGATAATAAAGACCTTTGAATTATAGCAATCACTTGAGATTTGGCTTAGTATGGCCTTTTTGAAGAAAGAGGGAGTCCAGGTCCAGAGGAACACCTTTCTTGCTCTCTACTGCCCAACGGGCGCCACGGGTATGTTTTGCGAATTGCGAGTTGACTGCACTGTATACGTTTACTGTAATTGGCCCCAGTCAATAACGGAGAGAAATAACTCTCTCCTCTTCCGCTCCTAATTTTGCCGATCTTACAGTAAGAGTATGTCACTTTACAAAGACAAATGCAAGTTCAGTGTGGCACAATTAAGCGATGTGGAGAAGTGTGATATGGTCAGATCTTTTACCATATTCTCCACAAGGGGCAAGTGCACATGTGTCATGAGAATTGTCCAAGATTTGAATGCTTGACTCAGACAGGGAGCGGAGTCTGGTGGCTCTATTATTCAGTTAGGGGTATTTTCCTGGCATTGTTTTGGTCCCCTTAGACTAGGGAAGGGATACTGCAAATCAACACAAAACTATTCTGAATATTCTTTTTATCCAATGATGAAACATTTATATCTTCA
>NC_139698.1:37483575-37626075 GCF_964188405.1 Protomyctophum parallelum
GAGAACAGTACACAGATGTTGGATGCATGTTAAAGAAAAGGTCAATCTAATTAAGTTGGTATAGGAAGAAACCTGTGGCCCAAAGCTTGTCAACCAGGGCTCTGACACACACAGGGCTCTGACACACAGTGTGTGTCAGAGCCCTGTGTGTTTGTGCACAAACACACAGTAAACCTGACTTAACATAAGCACAAAAACAGAAAGAAAGCTGAAAATGTCAGTTGACGACGTGTTGATCTTAGTATTCATCATTCTCAGACTCTCATGACATTTCACATTTTGGATGGGTGGATATACTTTGTATAATAACATTCTCTAATGGTCACATCTGTCCTGCAGCCTCTTGTGTGATGAATGTCAAATTCACGACACAGTTCCATCCAAACGGGTCCTTACATAACCCATCAGTTTTAATAGTGCAATTCCTCTTGAGGGATTAAAACTGTCCAGACAGGAATAGCTTACATATCACTAATGTTGGCTCCTGCTTGCTTTTCCTCTCTAACAAGCTTGTTTGGGTCATTGCAGGCTTTCTATACCAACATAATTAGGTTGACCTTTACTTAAACATGCACCCACTGCCCCCCCACCCCCCACGTTTCATGTTTCCTCCTTCGCACATCCCACACTTATGACAGTCGCATTACTTGTAAACAGTGACTGCATGGTACAACCCCCAGCATCAACTGGCATCCGATACGTAATCAATCATAACTGATTTGTACTATAAGCTCACAGCGATGCAACGCTTATAATGTGATATTTTCGTATATAAATTGAGCATTATTATACATGTTCCCCATTGTTAGTACATAATATGTAAACCTGTAATATGTATTTTGTCTTCTTGTTTTCTATCTTGAATGATCCCATTGTTTTTTATTTTTTTTCCCCCCGTTTTTTTTAGGTTCGCTTTTTTGTTGTTTTGTTTAGTTTAAAAGGGCAAAACTCTAGATAGTGCCAGTAGGATGCTGATGAATGGTGACTGCATTGTGCTTTCCTTTTCCTTCCTTTTTCTTAAGTAAAGTAAATGCCATCCGTTTGGGGAATTGTGAGAATTATATGAAACATCTGTCAGTGTTAATATATAAGCATCCCTGCCTCACACAAAATGTGAAATGTTTTAATAGATGTTGGAATCTGTGTTGACTTTTCCTTTACAGTCTTTGGTTGCTCTGGTAACTTCATCTCTGGCAATTCCAATGTTTCTGCTTCAACTCCAGAATGACCTCTAGCTTGTGAGCTTCTTGTAGACCTGCTATTTTTTGTTGTTTTCATCAGTCATTTAACTTTTTCAATTAAACAAAAGTTGAATTGTATAACTTTTTCAGCGTGGTTGTCAATAATTCTCATAATTAATGACAACTTGACATTTTAGAAATGTGGCATAACAATCGTGCATCCTTGTTGTAGGCCTACCTCAGAGCACGCATCCGCCTGGGTGACGGCAGACTGGCTGGTGCTTTGGGATGGGGGGGTCAGATCAACATAATGGAATTAATTCTGTACTGGCCATATATGGAGCGTGTCTTGAGTCAGGTCAATATATGTAATGACTAATGAACAGGCCCACTCCATTCGCCTCCATATATGGATATCTAAGGGTGGCAGCGGAGTGTGTACAGGGTTTGATGAGGTCTGGCCATATGTGGAGCGTGTCTTGAGTGTACGCGGTTTGATGAGATCAGATCAACATTTGGGATGTCAGAACAGGTCAGTTCCATATATGGGAACTGACCTGTTGGCAGTGTCTTGAGTGTACAGGGTTTGATGAGGGCCCAGTTAGGGTCAGGCCTTAATATTTGGGCCTGTTGAGAACTCGACTAATAACTTTGGGGCGGGCCCGTCTAGAGTTTGAATGGACAGATTTCAGTCAAAAGGCAGACATCGAAGAGGACGGGTGGGAAAGGATCAACATAGTTAGAACAGGCCAGCACCATATATGGAGATCTAAGGGTTTGAGGTCAGATGTAGAGTTGCTGGCCGGCTATATGCAGATCCAATCTTCTCTATGTATGGCTATCCAGGGTTTGACGAGGTCAGTGTCATGATCTTCATATATGGAGACGGCCATATATGGTGGCGTGACATGTCACGAGGTGTGACGTCACGAGGCGTGACTATATATGGAGGCGTGACACGATGCACTGACTGACTGACTGGGAAATGCAGGTTTTCATATAGTAAACAAAAAGCAATAACGAAAATAGCCAATCTACAAGCTTATAGGGCTATTTTAGCTAATTTATTTTCTTGAAATGTTTGGCATTTTTTGTGTCCAAAATAGGGATATCATGTTAAAAGTGAAAAAGTGAGTCTCAAATGCTATAGCTCTAGGGCAGGGGTCTGCAACAGGCGGCTCTAGAGCACGCCCCTAGTGGCCCCCTGTAGCATTACAAAAACATCGATGAAAATGTGTGTAAAATGTTTCTTTTTTCATTTATGGTTTCTGTAGGAGGCCAAAGGTGACAGAAACATTCTTACGTTTTCCAATTTTGTAAAAATGTGTAGAATAAATATTAAGTTTCAACACATATGTCAACAAAAATTTGCGTCATAGCATGCGACACACTCGGCGCCACGCCAGCTACGCTACTATGGCTTCTACAGGGAGAAAAATAAAGATAGCTGACGAAAACAGAGGATTTAACAGTTTGTGGACAGAGGCTTTTACCTTCACAGCCAATGCAGATTGACAACAAAAAAAGTAACGTTGAAAGACATTTCCAGGGAAAGCATGCTAAATTTGCACCTGACCACCCAGCTATTTCGTTGCAACCCGGAAGATAATAAAGCTTGGCAAGCCACATTAAAATGCGTACTAAATTGATGCTCATGGAAATGCATTTTTAATTGTCTAATCTTTGCTAGATTAATATACATTAAATCAGTATTATTATAATAATGTATGTAGTTTCAGGGTCTGTCATTAAGCTACACTGGCAGGTCTGTTTATCAGAGAGCTTTGGCTCCACGTATAAAAGGTGTCTTCTCTGTCGTCCAAATGTGCCGTGTTAAGTTCTCATCACATTCTTATCCATCTCTCCATAATACCCCACATTTCCTCTCCAACTCATTCTTCCTAATCAGGTTTGTGAGAAGCACGCATCCAGTGTGTGAAAGAGGCTGTGCAGCTTATTAGGATATTACACTGCAAAATCCTCAGTGTGTAGAGTGTGTAGAAAATGGACCTGTAAATAAATTAAATTGACACTAGAGATTTCCACGTGTGTGTTCAAATAAACAGACTTTGTATTAGTCTGCCAGTTATATTATATACCTGTATGTGGCAGTTTGATAAGAACATCAAACATACACAATTGTAATCCTTAGTTTGTTGTTTAGCTTATTCCATTTTTAACTATGTCTGACTGAGACAACAGACCCATGCGTGTGTGTGTGTGTGTGTGTGTGTGTGTGTGTGTGTGTGTGTGTGTGTGTGTGTGTGTGTGTGTGTGTGTGTGTGTGTGTGCGTGCGTGCGTGCGTGCGTGCGTGCGTGCCTGCCTGCCTGCCTGCCTGCCTGCCTGTGTGCGTGCGTGTGTGAAGCCACAGCAGCAATGTATAAAACCCAGATGAATTTAAAAACAACTCTGCTTTGTACTTACATCCTAGAATGAAGACTGCAGTGACAGCATGCTTTGCAGAAAGTGAACATCTGCCAGGATATCCTAGGTCACCTATGGTGTCAAAACAGTATTAATTTGCCAAGAAGGATGAATGCTGAAGATCTTCAGTGGCATGTTGATGTAAAACTGTCTTCTTAGTCTAGACATGTTGTCTAGACCATTCATTGTTACAGCCAGGGTGTGAACAACTCAGAGGCTTAAATGTGAATATTAATTATCCAGTAATGTGGCTATAATTGTCATTTGAATATTATCACCTGACATCCTGCATCCATGTTCTCTCTGCGTTTGTCTTTCTGTTACACAAAGACGGCATTTTCCAACAGACGGGTCAAACCTGCTTAAAGATACTGACTCAACTCAATGACTCAGACACTGTGTTGTGCCAACAGATACAGAGATAATACACCTAAAAAACACACACACACACACACACACACACACACACACATGGGCGCGCACACACACACACTCGCAGACACGCACTTGCACACACACATAAACAGATATATCCCACACAGTGACTCAGACTGTTTTGTGTGGAGTGTACACAGAACCAGGAATAATAGACGATCAGCAGTTTGTTTGCCTAGCCAAGTTCAGTTGAACTGCTCTAACGGCTTCATTTGTGTCTCACAAGCCAGACTTTGGTAAAACGTTTGTACCACATTAGGACTATTTACATGGCAAATTGTGATCTGTTGAGCAGATAATAATAGATTAATTAGTAGTGTGGTTGCCTAAAAGCAAGCATATTTGTTATTGCACTGCAGTGATTAAATAGTTAAAAAATGTTGAAATTGTGCATTAACTCTCTATTCTCCCCTCCGATTGGCCAGCGATCCAGAACTCTATAGGGCATTTGCACGCTTTGTCTTCATCTGATTGGACAGTATATGGTGACATACCCAACTCAACTCTTCTAATCAAACAATATTCCTATAGAGATAGGCAACCACACTTTCTAGTTTCATTTACATTTTTTTTTTTTTTTTTTTTTTTTACTTTATTTTGGGGCTTTTATGCCTTCATTGACAGGACAGTAGGCTGACAGGAAATGGGGAGAGGGAGATTGGGAGTGATACGCAGAAAAGGTCGTTGGGATTCAGTCTCCCATTTATGCCCATGAGATCCCTGATACGTACGCCTGGACCTGTCCCATGATACACCAGTGTGCCTCGGCAGGCACCCCACTTTGGATCAACTATTGTAGAGCAGTGGTTCCCAAACGTTTTAGCCCGTGACCCAAAAGAGAGGTTACATGTTTGCCTGGGACCCAAACTAGTGAAAATAGCAGATCTGCAAGCTCACTTTGCGCCGTGTTGTGAAACCTCCTAGCAGGATAGGATGGTCAGTTCCAAATCAAACTCGCTCAGCGTACACAAAATACCTTAAAGACCCCAACCCCCCCCCTCATGTGAAGTGAGGGGGGGGGCTCTTATCATCTTACAACATCGAGGACAAAACAAACATTAAACTCTGTCCATTGTCAATGGCGTTATTAATGTTTGTCTAAGGAAGAACAAACATTAAACCTATATATAGGGGGCTAGCGCCCCTCAAAAATAATATCCAGGCATATTAAAGACATGAAGTTACATTAAGTTACAAACTCGCCAAATTGTATTCTTCAAAGAAAACACTGCATTAGGGAGGATTGCAAAAGTGACATTGAGTAAGCTTCCCTGTGACAACACAGTGAGAGTGTGTTATGATAAACATTGTTTTTGATGGTTCTGTGGTCAAAATGAAGAAACATAGATACTGTTTTTATTATTACTCTGCAAATATTGTGAAACAGATTTGTAGCATTGGGGTTTTGGAACATGCTTCATATTTTGTAGCTCGATCTGCCTTTCTGAGACTTGCCTATTAATGTGGAGCATTTGAAAGTTGCATCCAACAGTTTCCCAATCTTGACCACAATAAAATCTCAACGGTACAACATAGTAGGCCCACTGGCTTAAAACCTGCTATTGTATGAGGTTATAGTTTACTGGTTTTATCCCTGGCTTTTCACAATACAGACCTGAGCCATGACAACGCAGAATGAGTGTCTGTCTGTTATTTGCATGCGCATGTGTGCACATGAAATGTGCTGACAGATTGTATAGCTGTCTGTTTCTGTAGCAAATGTGTTGGTATGGTTGTGCGTACTTGCGTGCATGCGGCATGCGAGCGCGCGTGCGTGTGTGTGTGTGTGTGTGTGTGTGCGTGCGTGCCAAATTTCAGTTACAACTACAACATACAGGCCATTTGTAGCTTCTTATTACAGAGTAAGTCTTATGGGCAGAGTGATTATACATCTATGTCTACACTGTGACACATAATGTCCTGAGGTTTCTGACGTAATAAGAATCAGAGCACATACACACAAACACCCACACACACATGTGGACAGGCATGAGGCATTCATGTATGCACACAGAAATTCATGGACATACATAGTCACATGGTCATTGTCATATTACACAACACATGCATGCATACACGCATGCACGCAAACGCAAACGCAAACGCAAACGCAAACGCAAACGCAAACGCTAACGCACGCACGCACGCACGCACGCGCACACACACGCACACACACACACACACACACACACACACACACACACACACACACACACACACACACACACACACACACACACACACACACACACACACACACACACAGGGTGACGCATAACTTGGTCATTGCTAATGACAAGAGATACAACACAACGTGGGAGGCCTGGTACACAGACAGTAGGTGAGTGTATCATATTATATATTAGCATATACTGTACACAAACATTATGCTGACAGGTAAGGTGACACATGCATAGACACACATGTAAACACAGCACAGCCAGCTGCATGAATACTGGCCATTTGAATCACTATATTATTCCGTGTCAACCGTCATCATATCACACTCAAGACAGGTTTCACACGCACGCACGCACGTTGCACGCACGTCGCACGCACACACACACACAAGCAAGCAAACAATGCACCTTTGCTGCTGATACACAACAGGGTTTTTGCTTCAACAACACACATAGCCAAAGATGAACACAACATGAACACATAGACACAACTCAAGGTCTTGTACACCCACACGCGCGCACGCACACGCACGCACACACGCACACACCACGCACACACGCATATGGAGTCCTCCCAGACAGTCCCATATGGACTCATTAGGGGCCAGTCTATCGCCACCTGTGCACTGCAGGGCCCAACGGACCAGCTTTGACACTGACAATGGACAGGGGCTGTGTGGGGAATAGACACGCACGCACGCACACACACACACACACACACACACACACACACACACACACACACACACACACACACACACACACACACACACACACACACACACACAGAGGTGCAGGCTTTTGTGTATGCATGGACACACACACACACACACACACACACACACACACACACACACACACCACACACACACACACACACACACACACACAGTAGGCTATTGGAGCACATATTGTACAATCACAGTGCACATTATGTACAGTACTTGCATGTACAAATGCAGGTTTGCATCGGGCCAATGTATAATATACATAAACTTTGACACAGATGACTAACAGTCCTGAAGTTAGTGGGTTAACTCAAATCTAGTGGTCGAACTCAAATTAGTTACTCCAGACTGATATCACTCCTTCAATTTCTCTCCCATCCATGTTAGCATTCAACGTTAAGCATTTGACATTCAATTCCAGCACCTCGATTTTGTGGTTCCCGTTCCGTACAAATACATTTTCAGTCGAAACACTCGGAACTGGTTAAAGGGGATATAGGCAGGTTTGTGTATTATACGTACAAACACACTCCCCATCTCCCCTCCTCTCTCTGACAGGCATCAAACAGGTAGCTGTCTTTAATGCTTTAAGAGAGAGAGAGAGAGAGAGAGAGAGAGAGAGAGAGAGAGAGAGAGAGAGAGAGAGAGAGAGAGAAAAAACAGAACAAGTTTGACACTTTTAAGGCCCAATAAATCAACTCAGTGCGACCCCTTTGAAGTTCAAAGGGATCAATTAAGAGCTCTGGCTGAGCTCTCCTAACCTGACGCTGCCAGATGAGGGCGGTATTGGGTAACCATGTATCCCAACACAGCATTCATCTGGGATCTCTCAGACAGTTGAGCTGACAAAAATCCGTTCCGTACCGGACCAATCAGCGTGAGCTAAGGGCGGGACATGGGCGAAACCGGATGTGAAGCTATATAGACACGTCAATATGATTGGTTGTGTTTGCACGCCCACACGGTGATAGACAGACGGTCCCATCCAATCATCTACCAAGTATCTTGAAAAAAAGGAACAGCCCCGTCATCGAATTTGCTTCCACGATCCCAGATCCCAATAAGCTGTGAAAAATGTGGCGGTATTAAAGAACCGAACAGGTCAAAAGAACTCTCCTGTCACATATATGTGTATAGGCAGTGGTGGCCTAATGGTTAGAGGATCACCCTTGTTACCGGAAGGTTGCCGGTGGGGAAGTGAATAATGGTTATCACTCCCTCAACACTGCTGAAGTGCCCTTGAGCAAGGCACCGAACCCCAAACTGCTCCAGTGGAGCTGTTAAGTGGCCAACAGTATGAGACTGTGGTTGTACTGGTCAGCTCCCTGGTTTGTCACGTGTGTCTGTCTCTGTGTTTTTATGTGCAGGGCTTTGCTGAAAATGAGCACGTGTGCTCAGCTACTACCCTGGATAAATAAAGAACAAATAAAGTGCCTGGTTGACATCTGAAGCTCAATGTGGACAAGACTGAGCTGGAACTCTGCAGGAACTTTCCATTTCCATTGACAGCATTCTTGTGGCTCCTTCCAAAATATCATGAACCTGGTAGAGATCGAGGATAGTCAGCTGTCCTTCGGGGCACACATTGCAGCGATCACTCAATCCTGTAGGTCTGCACTGTCAACATCGGGAGCATCAGACCCTTCCTCACCAAGGAGTCTGTCCAGCTCCTTATCCAAGCCACAGTCATCTCCAGGCTTGACTATTGCAACTCCCTCCAAAATGTTCACATCTGCCTCGTTCTGCAGCCAACATCCAATTCAAAACACTGGTGATGACCTCCCCTATACATTCAGGACAAGGATCCTTCCTGCACTTGATCAGCTAACACAGGTCTGCCCCTCCCTTCCGGACAACACTCTAAGCATCCCATAGACACTTCTCGGTCCTGGCCCCCAAGCCAGGAGCTTGCCACAAGAGAGAGAGGAGAGGAGAGGAGAGGAGAGGAGAGGAGAGGAGAGGAGAGGAGAGGAGAGGAGAGGAGAAGAAGAGAAGAGAAGAGAAGAGAAGAGAAGAGAAGAGAAGAGAAGAGAAGAGAAGAGAAGAGAAGAGAAGAGAAGAGAAGAGAAGAGAAGAGAAGAGAAGAGAAGAGAAGAGAAGAGAAGAGAAGAGAAGAGAAGAGAAGAGAAGAGAAGAGAAGAGAAGAGAAGAGAAGAGAAGAGAAGAGAAGAGAAGAGAAGAGAAGAGAAGAGATAAAGGAGTATCAAAGAAAACAACTGACAATAACAAATAACCTTCACTTTGCTAAATCCTAGTGAACTTTTCATTTGTGATATCAAAGCCACCTCCCACCCCCTATCCCACTGCTGGATGGACTGACTTGGGGAATCACTTTGCAGTCAGTGATCTCCCAGGATAAGCTCTGGGAAAACACCCCAAGCCTTTTACCCATGTGTGTGTGTGTGTGTGTGTGTGTGTGTGTGTGTGTGTGTGTGTGTGTGTGTGTGTGTGTGTGTGTGTGTGTGTGTGTGTGTGTGTGGTATGTGTGTGTGTGTGTGTGTGTGTGTGTGTGTGTGTGTGTGTGTGTGTGTGTGTGTGTGTGTGTGTGTGTGTGTGTGTGTGTGTGTGTGTGTGTGTGTGTGTGGGGGGGGGGGGGTGCGTGCGTGCGTGCGTGCGTATGTGTGTGTAGACACATGTGCGTCTGTGCTTGCAAGAGCACAAGATTGAGTGAGTGAGAGAAAGAGAGAGAGAGAGTCATTGTGTCTTCCCAAGTAGTCAGGGAATATTAGTATAATGTCAAATCACCAATGTGTTTGAAAAGGTGTCTACTATTATTCCACACGTTTCTATTCAACCAGCCTAGGGAAGTTTTGACAGCTGCTGAAAGTTGAGGTAACATACAACCATTAAAAGGCAAATTGTTTTAAATGTCATTATGCTTTGTAGCATGTAACGTGTCAAACTAGGGGGTTTTCATGATTCTGAACCCATTCCAAGCATTCGTTTTGCACAAAAACACACCTTGGGCTAAATTCGGCCATAGCCACTTGCCCAAATGTGCCCTAATGTGCCAAAATGTGCTGACCTCATCACATTTGTGATGACGGCCTTTTAAAGCCCAAGGAGTGTTTTTTGTGCAATACTAATGCTTGGAATGGATTCAGAATCATGAAAACCCCCTAGTTTGTCCCCTTGTTTAGCCATAGACCCCCTAGTTTGGTCATAGCCATTTGCTCAAATATGCCCAAATGTGCTGACCTCATCACATTTGCGATGACGGATATGGCCATTTTCAGCCCAAGGATTGTTTTTCATGAAAAACTAATGCTTGGAATGGATTCAGAATCATGAAAACACCCTAGTTTGACACGTCACATGCTACTTAAAGCATAATGAAATGTAGAGCATTTGACCTTATAATGGTTGTATGGTACCACAATTTTCAGCAGCTGTCAAAAATTGCCCTTGGTTGAATAGAAACCAATGTGGGATATGTTAGTAGACACCTTTACAAACACATTGGTGAAGAAAATTCTTGGTAAGCAATTTATTCCCAGATTGTATTAATATCCCCTGACTAAAGGGATATTTTGGTCTAATTGAGGTATGTATTTTCATGTGTGTGTGAGACAGAGAAAAACAACTTAAACCCCAGCATCTGAATTCTGGGTGTAAGTGCTGTTATTAAAATGTTTACTTTAAAAATAGCTAAAATATAAAAGTTCATGGTCATAAACTCATAAAGCATAATTCATAGCAATTTCATGATGTACAATACATATGTGGTTCATAATTGATTTCTTATGAGGTTAAAAATGTAAAACATGTGATAACTTTCTGAGGCAGAACCAAGTTCTCTGTCTGTCAAGTAGCAACACTGGACAATGATTGACTGATTGATGCATGATTGCATGGCATTGCACACAGGTGCTACAAACCGTGTCTCACTCATTCAGACTCGGGTCTACACAAGGAAGCAGCACACTGAGCATGCAGCACACTGAGCACACAGTTCAGTGTGTTACAAACTTTAACGTCTGAAGTCAAACACAGACGGTCAAATGGACATTCTAAAGACTCTAAGCAACTCAAGATGCAAGAACCTTTTCCACGACAAGCGGCCAACGAGGTATTTAGATTAGTATTTCCTGTGTTGTTTGTTTGATGGACACGTTCACCTGCGCTTCGCGCATTTCCTTGTATGTGTTTGTTTGGTCAATATTATGTACTGCGATGCACTTTGTTGACTGATTTATGTGTTTATTATTTTTGTGCGAACATACAGTTCTCACGGCATGGAACGGAGGGATGAGAAGAATGCCTGACAATAAATTCCCGTTTACAAAGAACCCCACCTGTGTCGTAAATGTTGTGAGAAGAGCTACACTGGGGGAAACTCTCACCGAAACTAGCAGATCTACAAGCTCACAAACACATAGTCTATATGCAATTTCAGCGAATATATGAAATGTAGAGAGAACAGAAGTACAGAGCCCTCAGGGACTCTGCTCCACAACGCATGGGCTATAAGTGGTTAAACTATGTGATCCAGCATCTAAGAGGAATCACAGTGGGCTCCTTGATAACAGAGAAAGAAGGCAGACAGCAAGAACACCGAAAGGGAGAACCCACAAGAGAGAGAGAGAGAGGGGGGGGTGTGTGTGTGTGTGTGTGTGTGTGTGTGTGTGTGTGTGTGTGTGGAGCCTTTGTTGAAAGCAGGTTATATTATACCATATACACCCAATGGGTCACTGAACAGTTTCACATCACAGGGCCAAAGCTGTGACAGTTCCCTGTATGTGAAGTTGACCTTTAGTTTATCTTATTAATTGTATAGTCTAATCTGTGTTTTCCATTGGTGATTGGGGTGCACCTGGGCCCGATATTCACTCCCTTCAAAACCCTGCCTTCTTAGAACGTTTTCAGTTCTTTCTCGTCACCACCCAGCATGCACTACTTTTAATAGGTTGGTCTAAGGGTCACATAAGCAACTTAGGGCACATCCAGACAGAGACGTTTAAAAACAAAGTCACAGAGTCGTCAAAAAGAAATTGAAAGACAGAATTGTCTCAAGAAAAGTGTGTGTCCATAAACCAAGGTACTACACAACTCTCCATTTGAGGCATGATGATGTCATTGAAGGCTAACATTTTTCTGTTCCAAAATAATTAAGAAATCTTCAAAAATGTACTGGAATGGTAAAAAAGAAAGAGGAAAAAAAAACTAGAAGAATTCCCCCTCGGGGGTGCAGGTCAAAGGTTTGTCCTTGGCCTCTAGGGAGTGTGCATGCAACGTTTCACACAGATTGGTGCAGTTTTAGGTAAAAAATGTGAAAAGCTGCCTCATGGTGGCGCTATAACAGGCCGTTCTGGAAAATGTGGGGCAGAGGTTCATCGTTGGTATCCAGGGAGTGTGTTTGCAAAGTTTGGCCGGGTTAACGGTGCCGGAGATGACCTGATAACGGACGGACGGAAGGATGCACAGACGGAAGGACACACACACGGACGGAGTGCAAAACATACTCTCCCCCCATCCCATGCTTTCGGCCTGGTGGAGACAAAAAGGAAAATAGCATACCTTGTAGATTGACTATCTTTGTTGCATGGCACCATTATACAACCAGGATATGATTGTTTGTAACAGTATATTCATAATGCTTAGTAATGTTATAAAGATGAATGCATGTTGTGTTTTCAATAAATGGCCGGCATAGGTTACATTACATGACAGATCTGTCGTGATTACATGACTATAAAGATCACTTGTGTGATATTTTGATAATGAAATGCCCCACCTTCCTAATTGTAATTAATAGATCTATTTATAGCAGCAATGTTTGCTTACTTTGTTTAACAAAGCAATAACAACCAACCATAAATGTATAAACACTGCTAGGGTCTTGACTGTACAGTATTACTTTGTATAGGAGAGACAGAGTTTAATTGCCAGTCAAAGCAAAGACTGGCACGTCCTTGCCGGACATGTTTGCAGAGACTCTTGGGTTGGCTGCCATGTTATTTGTGTCCAAAGTGGCCACTGTGTTGCATTAATGCCACAGTGAAAGATCAGTTTTTGAGGGGCGCTAGCCCCTCCTATATACAGGTTTAATGTTTGTGTTTAGTTCAATGTTTGTTTTAAAGACGCCATTGACAATGCATGGAAAATCTACGTCATCTTGTCCCTAACACAAACATTAAATGCCACTAACAATAAGGAGAATTTAATGTTTGTTTTACATCGTCATTACATCATCTAATCATTGAATAAAGTAACATTTATAGCTGCTCCAAGCTATACCGAATTCCCTCCTCGATATTGTAAGATGATGAGAGCACCACTCACTTCACACGGGTATGATTTTTCAGCTTCACTTTACTTCCCACAGAAGTGCAATTAAGGGCTTGACACATTGCCAGGAACAGGATTCGAACCCAGGACCTTCTGCTCGTTCTGCTGGTTCGATTCTCGGGTGTTACACTAACGTACAAAACAACTCTTGAACAGCACTCAAAGCATTTGATGAATGTGATTCTGTGTTCAAGACTTGATTCTTTCAACTTTACTAACTGAAGGTCAACATACAAAAGTTCAACAGTACGAAGAGGCAGTTGTTACTGAGTGATGGTGTATTAGGGGCTGATGATCAGACAGACTCTCAGCACAGATAGTTCATGTTCAAATTCCAGTCTCCCTAAAGTCTAATGCTAGAGTTATTCAGCTTTATTAACTGAAGGCCATTCTAAGTGGCTCACAGCCTCAGCCTGACGACCTCAAAACTTTAATATCTCCCCTGAGTCATAGGCAATTTGACTTGTCTCAGTGGTCAGGATGTTGGCTTTCCACGTGGGAGACCAGGGTTTGATTCCTGCCTGTTACACTAACATGCAAAAGAAGACCTCAACAGCACTAAGAAGCATCTGATTAATATGATTCTGTATTATTTTACTTTACTAAATGAAGGCTAACAAACAAAAGATCACTCCAAAATTACCAGGAGACTTTGCCTGAGAGTCTCTGACTGATGGCTCAGTGGTCTAATGAATGATGAATCTTTCACTAGAGACTTCTGTGTTCAAGTCTCATTCAATGCTGCAGTAATTTGAACTTTTCAAATTACTAGCCCTCAGTTAGTCAAGTTGAAACACTCCAGCATTAAGCTATAGGAGAACAGGGATTTGAACATGTAGAGGTGTATTAACTGAAGGCTATTGTATAGACCGATTCCGTACCGGTTTCATGGTCGCAGCCTACGTATTTCCTGTAGGCGGACTCGACGTAGCTGCGGGGGTAAAACCCTCACCAGGCGCACATCTTCCACTACAGTGAACGGCAGAGTGACTGATGTTAGTTTGCCTCAAACTTTACTCCTTTACCTGCTTTTTTACTAACACTAACATTACAAAGATGCCCAGAACATCGAGATGAACCTGTGTAGTTTATGGCTGCTCCAACAGTAGTGGCAACATAACAAATAAAATAAAACGGAATGTCTAATATCCACCGCGATGGCTGAGACCAGAGCCATTGAGTAATGGTTGAGACAAAGCAGTGAAGAATCCTGCAAGATACATAATTTCAGTCTTACCCAATACCCAATCTTTCTGTTTTATGAACACAAGGCTGCTGTATTTTATACCTCATACTAAGCATTTAAAGTATGAGGTATAAAGTACAGCAGCCTTGTGTTAATAAAACAGAAATATTTGGTATTGGGTAAGACTGGCGTTATGTATCTTTCACTGCTTTGTCTCAACCATTGCTCAATGGCTCTGGTCTAAGCCATCGCGGTGGATATAGACATTCCGTTTTATTTTATTTGTTATGTTGCCACTACTGTTGGAGCAGCCATAAACTACACAGGTTCATCTCGATGTTCTGGGCATCTTTGTAATGTTAGTGTTAGTAAAAAAGCAGGTACAGGAGTAAAGTTTGAGGCAAACTAACATCAGTCACTCTGCCGTTCACTGTAGTGGAAGATGTGCGCCTGTTGAGGGTTTTACCCCCGCAGCTACGTCGAGTCCGCCTACAGGAAATACGTAGGCTGCGACCATGAAACCGGTACGGAATCGGTCTATAGCAGTGGCTCACAGCCTCAGCCTGATGACCTCAAAAGTCTCATATCTCCCCTGAGCCATAGGCAGTTGCTTTGGCTTAGTGGTTAAGATGTCCCAGCTAACATGTCCATCTGGGCCCAATTGGGTTTTGGCATGGGTTTCGCCAAACAAAAAAATAATGGGGCCAATCCCACCCCAGTCATGTGTGGCTCTGTGTCTGTGACACTTTGCTTTGCACACTGACTTTCAGAAGGACAACTTTAAAGCAGCACAGAAATTCCCCATGATTGTGTGCCTCAGTGGCCCAACGGGTAAGTCAAATGTTATCCGTAGTATACCTAGTAGAAGTGTGCCGGTTCAAACCCGGTTCAAATCACAGACAGTGGATAATTGATATCCATTAGTCACTGACACTGATATCCATATCCTAGTAGAAGTATGCCGGCCACATACTCCTAGTAGGATGCTGAGTAGGTAGGATAATAGCCCTGGTGGATAAATCAGATAATATCCATAGAATACCTAGTAGACGTCTGCAGGTTCAAACCCAACATAGGAAGGTGCTGATTCAAATCAACATCACCTAGAGTAGGTATGCCTGTGTGCCGTTAAGTGGCCCAGTGGATAAATCAGATAATATCCATAGAATACTTAGTGGGATCACAGGAGGAGAGTAGGCGAGGGGAGGTCAGGCAGGAGGAGAGTAGGTGAGGGGACCCCAGGCAGGAGGAGAGTAGGCGAGGTGGCCCCAGGCAGGAGGAGAGTAGGTGAGGGGGGGTCAGGCAGGAGGAGAGTAGGTGAGGTGGCCCCGGGCAGGAGGAGAGTAGGTGAGGGGGAGTCAGGCAGGAGGAGAGTAGGGGAGGGGGAAATGTTTTGAAGTTTCTGAGTTATTTAACTTAAACGCCCAATGCATTCTCTATGGCAATAGCACAAACTTTGGCATGCTACTAGTCCTACATACTTAAACCTACCAACCCCATTCTAGCCTACTTAGGTTCATCTTACGGTGGACATGTTTGCCAAAAAATGAATCTTTGAAAGGTGTCATAGTTTTAGAAATATAGTGCTTTCAAATTTGAGACTTTTAACATGGGGCTCAATGGCAGATTTTGGCACATAAAAAAATCACTTTCACCTAGAAACTCCATTCACACTTTTTATTATTCAGCTTACTGTGGAGACACATGCTGGAACGTTTTACTTTGAAATGTTTTGTAGTTTCTGAGTTATTTAACTTAAACGCCCAATGCATTCTCTATGGCAATAGCACAAACTTTGGCATGCTACTAGTCCTACATACTTAAACCTACCAACACCATTCTAGCCTACTTAGGTTCATCTTACGGTGGACATGTTTGCCTGAAAAGGAATCTTTGAAAGGTGTCATAGTTTTAGAAATATAGTGCTTTCAAATTTGAGACTTTTAACATGGGGCTCAATGGCAGATTTTGGCATGTCAAAAAATCACTTTCACCTAGAAACTCCATTCACACTTTTTATTATTCAGCTTACTGTGGAGACACATGCTGGAACATTTTACTTTGAAATGTTTTGTAGTTTCTGAGTTATTTAACTTAAGCGCCCAATGCATTCTCTATGGCAATAGCACAAACTTTGGCATGCTACTAGTCCTACATACTTAAACCTACCAACCCCATTCTAGCCTACTTAGGTTCATCTTACGGTGGACATGTTTGCCTGAAAAGGAATCTTTGAAAGGTGTCATAGTTTTAGAAATATAGTGCTTTCAAATTTGAGACTTTTAACATGGGGCTCAATGGCAGATTTTGGCACGTCAAAAAATCACTTTCACCTAGAAACTCCATTCACACTTTTTATTATTCAGCTTACTGTGGAGACACATGCTGGAACATTTTACTTTGAAATGTTTTGTAGTTTCTGAGTTATTTAACTTAAACGCCCAATGCATTCTCTATGGCAATAGCACAAACTTTGGCATGCTACTAGTCCTACATACTTAAACCTACCAACCCCATTCTAGCCTACTTAGGTTCATCTTACGGTGGACATGTTTGCCTGAAAAGGAATCTTTGAAAGGTGTCATAGTTTTAGAAATATAGTGCTTTCAAATTTGAGACTTTTAACATGGGGCTCAATGGCAGATTTTGGTCAAAAAATCACTTTCACCTAGAAACTCCATTCACACTTTTTATTATTCAGCTTACTGTGGAGAGAATTAAAAAAAACGATGGGCTATAACCCAGCGTTTTTTTCGTTTTTTCATTTTTTTCAAATCCTCAAAAATGATGGAAAACGGCGTGCTATAGTATGCCGTACGATATGGGCTATAGCCCATGGTCCAAAATGATGAAAAACGAGGATAATTTTATTTTCAAAAATTCAAAAAACGAATGGGCTATAACCAATCGTTTTTTTCATTTTTTTCAAATCCTCAAAAATGATGAAAAACGGCGTGCCGTACGATATGGGCTATAGCCCATGGTCCAATATGATGACGTTCTCTACCGCAACATACTTAAAAGTATAGAGGTGTATGAGAATGGGTGTTGCGGAGGATGAGAAACTTTTTCTCATCCTCCGCAACACCCATGATGATGTTTTGCTAACAACATAGAAGCCTACATTCGTACACCTAGCAACCCCATTCTAGCCTACTTATGTTCATCTTACGGTGGACATGTTTGCCTGAAAAGGAATATTTTAAATGTTTCATAGTTTTAGAAATATAGTGCTTTCAAATTGACAATGGGGCTCAATGGCAGACATTGGCACGTCAAAAATCACTTTCACCTAGAAATTCCATTCACACTTTTTATTATTCAGCTTACTGTGGAGACACATGCTGGAACTTTTTTACTTTGAAATGTTTTATAGTTTCTGAGTTATTTAACTTAAACACCCAATGCATTCTCTATGGCAATAGCACAAACTTTAGCATGCTACTAGTCCTACATACAAAATGATGAAAAACGAGGATAAATAAAATTCAAAAAACGATGTTTTTTGAATTTTTGATTTCTTTTTCAAATCCTCAAAAATGATGAAAAACGGCGTGCTATAGTATGCCGTACGGTATGGGCCATAGCCCATGGTCAAAAATTATGAAAAACGAGGTTAAAAAAATATATCAAAAATTCAAAAAACGATGGGCTATAACCCATGTTTTTAGATTAAAAAAAAAATTTCAAATCGTCAAAAATGATGAAAAACGGCATGCTATAGTATGCCGTACGGTATGGGCCATAGCCCATGGTCAAAAATGATGAAAAACGAGGTTAGAAAAAAAGTATCAAAAATTCAAAAAACGATGGGCTATAACCCATGTTTTTTTAATTTTAGATTTTTTTTTCAAATCTTCAAAAATGATGAAAAACGGCGTGCTATAGTATGCCGTACGGTATGGGCCATAGCCCATGGTCAAAAATGATGAAAAACAAGGTTAGAAAAAAAGTATCAAAAATTCAAAAAACGATGGGCTATAACCCATGTTTTTTTTATTTTAGATTTTTTTTTCAAATCTTCAAAAATGATGAAAAACGGCGTGCTATAGTCAATGTTCCCCCTAACGTGCGCCCGTGCGCGCGCGCGCACATGGCCAAATGCTCTCGCGCACAACTGAAATCTGTCGCGCACAGACACCGACGCTGGTGTAAAAAAAAGTTTTCTTTAAAAGAAAAAGGTGTTCCCCCCGAGTATCATCTACATTACAGTAATAATACCTATCCCGAGTCGAAATTTGCCCACACTTTATTTCTATTTACACAGTTTATTTAGATTACACACACACACTGAGGCGAGGCGACAGACAGGTCTCCTCCCCTCCTTTTTTCACTCTTTGCTCTCCTCTCCTCTCCTCCTGTGTATACTGCGCCCAGTGCGCCGTCTGCGCGGCGAGTGAGGACCTTAATAGGTGGAGACGTAGCAGGCAGCACTGCAGTGCAGTCAGTGTGTGAAACCCCAAGAACCAGATAAGATCGCGTTGCGCCTTGGACCCGTGCGTTGATGGGACATTTAGATTTAAAAGGCGAACGGATGGAAGTGCGGCTGTGCGCAACAAGGAGAGGGGGAATAACGTTAGCTTCGCATTAGCTGGTTAGCTACCGTTGTTATCACTACAGCACAACAAGCCTCCGCAGTCCAGTGTACTTGTGAATGAAACAACATGTGGAAGTTAACATTAATCTCTAGCGGTCTAGTCCCATATGGAACCTCTCTCTGTAATTATTATACAATCTGTTAATACATCTTTCTTCAATCAATCAATCAATCAATCCCTCTGCTATGTAGAGCTACATATAATAATAGCTCATAGCTGGCGTAGTAGGGGCTGTTGACGTTCGACAATCTGAGAAACTATAGGAGTTGACACACCAACAAACTCGGTCTTTGTGTGTGTGTGTGTGTGTGTGTCCCAATAAAGTTTTTACGGTTTCTCATGCCCCCATGTAATGCACAATTGAGTATAGGCTATTCATATACCAGTCGTTCTCAACCTGTGGGTCTCCACATGATTTGGGGGTGGGGGGAGGACCCCAGATGACAGTGAAGTGACAATTTAAGGACTTTTTAAGACTTGTATAATACCTCAAAGGCTCTAAAAGAAAAAATACCATTACTGCATCAAAAGTAATCAGCAGCAAACCATGCTATAAAAACTGGTCAAACTGGTGAAAATAGCCGATCTACAAGTTCACAACGAGCTTGTAGATTGGCTATTTTCACAATATTTATCTGTGGAACCATTCTGTTGCTTGTCTGGGTGGGGGGGTCCCCAGTTCAAATATGATTACTTTGGGGGGTCACAGCCTGAAAAGGTTGAGAACCACTGATAACTGAATATTTCTAAATATATATGATATAAAATAAAAATGTTGTAACTTGCGTAACCTTATGTTACGTAACTATTCATTGATTCACTCGTATACCAAAATCCATTTTGAAAAAAGAAAACAAATCACACCTGTGTGAAGTGAGGGGCGCTCACTTCGCATTATCTAACGTTTGGATAGTTGGTGTCAAGGTGACGTATGTTTGCTCAGTAGTTGCTGATGTCTGCTCAGGAGGTTTGAGTGTTTGCTCAGACCGAAAAAAAATTAGAGGGAACATTGGCTATAGTATGCCGTACGGTATGGGCCATAGCCCATGGTCAAAAATGATGAAAAACGAGGTAAAAAAAATATCAAAAATTCAAAAAACGATGGGCTATAACCCATGTTTTTAGATTTAAAATAATAATAATCAAATCCTCAAAAATGATGAAAAACGGCATGCTATAGTATGCCGTACGGTATGGGCCATAGCCCATGGTCAAAAATGATGAAAAACGAGGTAAAAAAAAATATCAAAAATTCAAAAAACGATGGGCTATAACCCATGTTTTTAGATTTAAAATAATAATAATCAAATCCTCAAAAATGATGAAAAACGGCATGCTATAGTATGCCGTACGGTATGGGCCATAGCCCATGGTCAAAAATGATGACGTTCTCTACCGCAACATACCTAAAAGTATAGCAGTGTATGAGAATGGGTGTTGCGGAGGATGATAAACTTTTTCTCATCCTCCGCAACACCCATGATGATGTTTCGCTAACAACATAGAAGCCTACATTCTTACACCTAGCAACCCCATTCTAGCCTACTTATGTTCATCTTACGGTGGACATGTTTGCCTGAAAAGGAATATTTGAAATGTTTCATAGTTTTAGAAATATAGTGCTTTCAAATTTACAATGGGGCTCAATGGCAGACATTGGCACGTCAAAAATCACTTTCACCTAGAAACTCCATTCACACTTTTTATTATTCAGCTTACTGTGGAGACACATGCTGGAATTTTATTTTTCAGAAATTCAAAAAACGATGGGCTATAACCCATGTTTTTTGAATTTTTGATATTTTTTTCAAATCCTCAAAAATGATGAAAAACGGCATGCTATAGTATGCCGTACGGTATGGGCCATAGCCCATGGTCAAAAATGATGAAAAACGAGGTTAAAAAAATATATCAAAAATTAAAAAAACGATGGGCTATAACCCATGTTTTTTTTTTTTTTTTTTTTTTTCAAATCCTCAAAAATGATGAAAAACGGCGTGCTATAGTATGCCGTACGGTATGGGCCATAGCCCATGGTCAAAAATGATGAAAAACGAGGTTAAAAAATATATATCAAAAATTCAAAAAACGTTGGGCTATAACCCATGTTTTTTTAATTTTTGATTTTTTTTCAAATCCTCAAAAATGATGAAAAACGGCGTGCTATAGTATGCCGTACGGTATGGGCCATAGCCCATGGTCAAAAATGATGAAAAACGAGGTTAAAAAAAAATCAAAAATTCAAAGAACGATGGGCTATAACCCATGTTTTTTGAATTTTTTAATTTTTTTCAAATCCTCAAAAATGATGAAAAACGGCGTGCTATAGTATGCCGTACGTTATGGGTCATA
The DNA here is from genome assembly GCF_964188405.1 of Protomyctophum parallelum. Taxonomy (NCBI): domain Eukaryota; kingdom Metazoa; phylum Chordata; class Actinopteri; order Myctophiformes; family Myctophidae; genus Protomyctophum; species Protomyctophum parallelum. The sequence goes on from NC_139698.1 coordinate 37,504,949, forward strand.
ACCCATGGTCAAAAATGATGAAAAACGAGGTTAATTTTTTTTTCAAAAATTCAAAAAACGATGGGCTATAACCCATGTTTTTAGATTAAAAAAAAAATCAAATCCTCAAAAATGATGAAAAACGGCATGCTATAGTATGCCGTGCGGTATGGGCCATAGCCCATGGTCAAAAATGATGAAAAACGAGGTTAATTTTTTTTTCCAAAAATTCAAAAAAAGGTGGGCTATAACCCATGTTTTTTGAATTTTATCATTTTTTTCAAATCCTCAAAAATGATGAAAAACGGCATGCTATAGTATGCCGTACGGTATGGGCCATAGCCCATGGTCAAAAATGATGAAAAACGAGGTTAAAAAAAAATTAAAAAATTAAAAAAACGATGGGCTATAACCCATGTTTTTTTTTAATTTTTTAATTTTTTTCAAATCCTCAAAAATGATGAAAAACGGCGTGCTATAGTATGCCGTACGTTATGGGTCATAACCCATGGTCAAAAATGATGAAAAACGAGGTTAATTTGTTTTTCAAAAATTCAAAAAACGATGGGCTATAACCCATGTTTTTTGAATTTTGAATTTTTTTTCAAATCCTCAAAAATTATGAAAAACGGCGTGCTATAGTATGCCGTACGGTATGGGCCATAGCCCATGGTCAAAAATGATGAAAAACGAGGTTAATTTGTTTTATCAAAAATTCAAAAAACGATGGGCTATAACCCATGTTTTTTGAATTTTTGAATTTTTTCAAATCCTCAAAAATGATGAAAAACGGCGTGCTATAGTATGCCGTACGGTATGGGCCATAGCCCATGGTCAAAAATGATGAAAAACTAGGTTAAAAAAACATATCAAAAATTCAAAAAACGATGGGCTATAACCCATGTTTTTAGATTAAAAAATAAATAAATCAAATCCTCAAAAATGATGAAAAACGGCATGCTATAGTATGCCGTACGGTATGGGCCATAGCCCATGGTCAAAAATGATGAAACGCAAGGTTAAAAAAATATATCAAAAATTCAAAAAACGATGGGCTATAACCCATGTTTTTAGATTTTTTTCATTTTTTTCAAATCCTCAAAAATGATGAAAAACGGCGTGCTATAGTATGCCATACAGTATGGGCCATAGCCCTTGGTCAAAAATTATGAAAAACGAGGTTAATGTTTTTTTTCAAAAATTCAAAAAACGATGGGCTATAACCCATGTTTTTTGAATTTTTGAATTTTTTTCAAATCCTCAAAAATGATGAAAAACGGCGTGCTATAGTATGCCGTACGGTATGGGCCATAGCTCATGGTCAAAAATGATGAAAAATGAGGTTAAAAAAATATATAAAAATTTAAAAAAAACGATGGGCTATAACCCATGTTTTTTGAATTTTTGATTTTTTTTCAAATCCTCAAAAAAGATGAAAAACGGCGTGCTATAGTATGCCGTACGTTATGGGTCATAACCCATGGTCAAAAATGATGAAAAACGAGGTAATTTTTTTTTTTTTAATTCAAAAAACGATGGGCTATAACCCATGTTTTTTGAATTTTTGATTTTTTTTTTAAATCCTCAAAAATGATGAAAAACGGCGTGCTATAGTATGCCGTACGGTATGGGCCATAGCCCTTGGTCAAAAATTATGAAAAACGAGGTTAATGTTTTTTTTCAAAAATTCAAAAAACGATGGGCTATAACCCATGTTTAAAAAAAAAAAATCAAATCCTCAAAAATGATGAAAAACGGCGTGCTATAGTATGCCGTACGGTATGGGCCATAGCCCATGGTCAAACATGATGAAAAACGAGGTAAATTTTTTTTATCAAAAATTCAAAAAACGATGGGCTATAACCCATGTTTTTGAATTTTTGATTTTTTTCAAATCCTCAAAAATGATGAAAAACGGCGTGCTATAGTATGCCGTACGGTATGGGCCATAGCCCATGGTCAAAAATGATGAAAAACGAGGTTAAAAAAATATATCAAAAATTCAAAAAACGATGGGCTATAACCCATGTTTTTAGATTTTTTTCATTTTTTTCAAATCCTCAAAAATGATGAAAAACGGCGTGCTATAGTGTGACGTACGTTATGGGTCATAACCCATGGTCAAAAATGATGAAAAACGAGGTTAATTTTTTTTCAAAAATTCAAAAAACGATGGGCTATAACCCATGTTTTTAGATTTAAAAAAAAAATCAAATCCTCAAAAATAATGAAAAACGGCATGCTATAGTATGCCGTGCGGTATGGGCCATAGCCCATGGTCAAAAATGATGAAAAACGAGGTTAATTTTTTTTCCAAAAATTCAAAAAACGATGGGCTATAACCCATGTTTTTTGAATTTTATCATTTTTTTCAAATCCTCAAAAATGATGAAAAACGGCATGCTATAGTATGCCGTACGGTATGGGCCATAGCCCATGGTCAAAAATGATAAAAAACGAGGTTAATTTTTTTTTTCAAAAATTCAAAAAACGATGGGCTATAACCCATGTTTTTTTTATTTTGATTTTTTTTTCAAATCCTCAAAAATTATGAAAAACGGCGTGCTATAGTATGCCGTACGGTATGGGCCATAGCCCATGGTCAAAAATGATGAAAAACGAGGTTAATTTGTTTTTCAAAAATTCAAAAAACGATGGGCTATAACCCATGTTTTTTGAATTTTGAATTTTTTTTCAAATCCTCAAAAATTATGAAAAACGGCGTGCTATAGTATGCCGTACGGTATGGGCCATAGCCCATGGTCAAAAATGATGAAAAACGAGGTAAATTTTTTTTATCAAAAATTCAAAAAACGATGGGTTATAACCCATGTTTTTTGAATTTTGAATTTTTTTCAAATCCTCAAAAATGATGAAAAACGGCGTGCTATAGTATGCCGTACGGTATGGGCCATAGCCCATGGTCAAAAATGATGAAAAACTAGGTTAAAAAAACATATCAAAAATTCAAAAAACGATGGGCTATAACCCATGTTTTTAGATTAAAAAATAAATAAATCAAATCCTCAAAATGATGAAAAACGGCATGCTATAGTATGCCGTACGGTATGGGCCATAGCCCATGGTCAAAAATGATGAAACGCGAGGTTAAAAAAATATATCAAAAATTCAAAAAACGATGGGCTATAACCCATGTTTTTAGATTTTTTTCATTTTTTTCAAATCCTCAAAAATGATGAAAAACGGCGTGCTATAGTATGCCATACAGTATGGGCCATAGCCCTTGGTCAAAAATTATGAAAAACGAGGTTAATGTTTTTTTTCAAAAATTCAAAAAACGATGGGCTATAACCCATGTTTTTTGAATTTTTGAATTTTTTTCAAATCCTCAAAAATGATGAAAAACGGCGTGCTATAGTATGCCGTACGGTATGGGCCATAGCTCATGGTCAAAAATGATGAAAAACGAGGTTAAAAAAAAATATAAAAATTTCAAAAAACGATGGGCTATAACCCATGTTTTTTGAATTTTTGATTTTTTTTCAAATCCTCAAAAAAGATGAAAAACGGCGTGCTATAGTATGCCGTACGTTATGGGTCATAACCCATGGTCAAAAATGATGAAAAACGAGGTAATTTTTTTTTTTTTAATTCAAAAAACGATGGGCTATAACCCATGTTTTTTGAATTTTTGATTTTTTTTTTAAATCCTCAAAAATGATGAAAAACGGCGTGCTATAGTATGCCGTACGGTATGGGCCATAGCCCTTGGTCAAAAATTATGAAAAACGAGGTTAATGTTTTTTTTCAAAAATTCAAAAAACGATGGGCTATAACCCATGTTTAAAAAAAAAAAATCAAATCCTCAAAAATGATGAAAAACGGCGTGCTATAGTATGCCGTACGGTATGGGCCATAGCCCATGGTCAAACATGATGAAAAACGAGGTAAATTTTTTTTATCAAAAATTCAAAAAACGATGGGCTATAACCCATGTTTTTTGAATTTTTGATTTTTTTTCAAATCCTCAAAAATGATGAAAAACGGCGTGCTATAGTATGCCGTACGGTATGGGCCATAGCCCATGGTCAAAAATGATGAAAAACGAGGTTAAAAAAATATATCAAAAATTCAAAAAACGATGGGCTATAACCCATGTTTTTAGATTTTTTTCATTTTTTTCAAATCCTCAAAAATGATGAAAAACGGCGTGCTATAGTGTGACGTACGTTATGGGTCATAACCCATGGTCAAAAATGATGAAAAACGAGGTTAATTTTTTTTTCAAAAATTCTAAAAACGATGGGCTATAACCCATGTTTTTAGATTTAAAAAAAAAATCAAATCCTCAAAAATAATGAAAAACGGCATGCTATAGTATGCCGTGCGGTATGGGCCATAGCCCATGGTCAAAAATGATGAAAAACTAGGTTAATTTTTTTTTCCAAAAATTCAAAAAACGATGGGCTATAACCCATGTTTTTTGAATTTTATCATTTTTTTCAAATCCTCAAAAATGATGAAAAACGGCATGCTATAGTATGCCGTACGGTATGGGCCATAGCCCATGGTCAAAAATGATAAAAAACGAGGTTAATTTTTTTTTCAAAAATTCAAAAAACGATGGGCTATAACCCATGTTTTTTTTATTTTCATTTTTTTTTTCAAATCCTCAAAAATTATGAAAAACGGCGTGCTATAGTATGCCGTACGGTATGGGCCATAGCCCATGGTCAAAAATGATGAAAAACGAGGTTAATTTTTTTTATCAAAAATTCAAAAAACGATGGGCTATAACCCATGTTTTTTGAATTTTTGAATTTTTTTCAAATCCTCAAAAATGATGAAAAACGGCGTGCTATAGTATGCCGTACGGTATGGGCCATAGCCCATGGTCAAAAATGATGAAAAACTAGGTTAAAAAAACATATCAAAAATTCAAAAAACTATGGGCTATAACCCATGTTTTTAGATTAAAACATAAATAAATCTAATCCTCAAAAATGATGAAAAACGGCATGCTATAGTATGCCGTACGGTATGGGCCATAGCCCATGGTCAAAAATGATGAAACGCGAGGTTAAAAAAATATATCAAAAATTCAAAAAACGATGGGCTATAACCCATGTTTTTAGATTTTTTTCATTTTTTTCAAATCCTCAAAAATGATGAAAAACGGCGTGCTATAGTATGCCATACAGTATGGGCCATAGCCCTTGGTCAAAAATTATGAAAAACGAGGTTAATGTTTTTTTTCAAAAATTCAAAAAACGATGGGCTATAACCCATGTTTTTTGAATTTTTGATTTTTTTTCAAATCCTCAAAAATGATGAAAAACGGCGTGCTATAGTATGCCGTACGGTATGGGCCATAGCTCATGGTCAAAAATGATGAAAAACGAGGTTAAAAAAATATATAAAAAAATTAAAAAAACGATGGGCTATAACCCATGTTTTTTGAATTTTTGATTTTTTTTCAAATCCTCAAAAATGATGAAAAACGGCGTGCTATAGTATGCCGTACGTTATGGGTCATAACCCATGGTCAAAAATGATGAAAAACGAGGTTAATGTTTTTTTTCAAAAATTCAAAAAACGATGGGCTATAACCCATGTTTTTGAAATTTTTATTTTTTTTCAAATCCTCAAAAATGATGAAAAACGGCGTGCTATAGTATGCCGTACGTTATGGGTCATAACCGATGGTCAAAAATGATGAAAAACGAGGTTAATGTTTTTTTTCAAAAATTCAAAAAACGATGGGCTATAACCCATGTTTTTTGAATTTTTGAATTTTTTTCAAATCCTCAAAAATGATGAAAAACGGCGTGCTATAGTATGCCGTACGGTATGGGCCATAGCCCATGGTCAAAAATGATGAAAAACGAGGTTAAAAAAATATATCAAAAATTCAAAAAACGATGGGCTATAACCCATGTTTTTTGAATTTTTGATTATTTTTTTCAAATCCTCAAAAATGATGAAAAACGGCGTGCTATAGTATGCCGTACGGTATGGGCCATAGCCCATGGTCAAAAATGATGAAAAACGAGGTTAAAAAAATATATCAAAAATTCAAAAAACGATGGGCTATAACCCATGTTTTTTGAATTTTTGAATTTGTTTCAAATCCTCAAAAATGATGAAAAACGGCGTGCTATAGTATGCCGTACGTTATGGGTCATAACCCATGGTCAAAAATGATGAAAAACGAGGTTAAAAAAAATTCAAAAATTCAAAAAACGATGGGCTATAACCCATGTTTTTTGAATTTTGAATTTTTTTTCAAATCCTCAAAAATGATGAAAAACGGCGTGCTATAGTATGCCGTACGGTATGGGCCATAGCCCATGGTCAAAAATGATGAAAAACGAGGTTAAAAAAATATATCAAAAATTCAAAAAACGATGGGCTATAACCCATGTTTTTTGAATTTTTGATTTTATTTTCAAATCCTCAAAAATGATGAAAAACGGCGTGCTATAGTATGCCGTACGGTATGGGCCATAGCCCATGGTCAAAAATGATGAAAAACGAGGTTAATGTTTTTTTTCAAAAATTCAAAAAACGATGGGCTATAACCCATGTTTTTAGAATTTTAATTTTTTTTTCAAATCCTCAAAAATGATGAAAAACGGCGTGCTATAGTGTGACGTACGTTATGGGTCATAACCCATGGTCAAAAATGATGAAAAACGAGGTTAATTTTTTTTTCAAAAATTCAAAAAACGATGGGCTATAACCCATGTTTTTAGATTAAAAAAAAAAATCAAATCCTCAAAAATGATGAAAAACGGCATGCTATAGTATGCCGTGCGGTATGGGCCATAGCCCATGGTCAAAAATGATGAAAAACGAGGTTATTTTTTTTTTCCAAAAATTCAAAAAACGATGGGCTATAACCCATGTTTTTTGAATTTTATCATTTTTTTCAAATCCTCAAAAATGATGAAAAACGGCATGCTATAGTATGCCGTACGGTATGGGCCATAGCCCATGGTCAAAAATGATGAAAAACGAGGTTAATTTTTTTTTCAAAAATTCAAAAAACGATGGGCTATAACCCATGTTTTTTTAATTTTGAATTTTTTTTCAAATCCTCAAAAATTATGAAAAACGGCGTGCTATACTATGCCGTACGGTATGGGCCATAGCCCATGGTCAAAAATGATGAAAAACGAGGTTAATTTCTTTTATCAAAAATTCAAAAAACGATGGGCTATAACCCATGTTTTTTGAATTTTTGAATTTTTTTCAAATCCTCAAAAATGATGAAAAACGGCGTGCTATAGTATGCCGTACGGTATGGGCCATAGCCCATGGTCAAAAATGATGAAAAACTAGGTTAAAAAAACATATCAAAAATTCAAAAAACGATGGGCTATAACCCATGTTTTTAGATTAAAACATAAATAAATCAAATCCTCAAAAATGATGAAAAACGGCATGCTATAGTATGCCGTACGGTATGGGCCATAGCCCATGGTCAAAAATGATGAAACGCGAGGTTAAAAAAATATATCAAAAATTCAAAAAACGATGGGCTATAACCCATGTTTTTAGATTTTTTTCATTTTTTTCAAATCCTCAAAAATGATGAAAAACGGCGTGCTATAGTATGCCATACAGTATGGGCCATAGCCCTTGGTCAAAAATTATGAAAAACGAGGTTAATGTTTTTTTTCAAAAATTCAAAAAACGATGGGCTATAACCCATGTTTTTTTAATTTTTGATTTTTTTTCAAATCCTCAAAAATGATGAAAAACGGCGTGCTATAGTATGCCGTACGGTATGGGCCATAGCCCATGGTCAAAAATGATGAAAAACGAGGTTAAAAAAATATATCAAAAATTCAAAAAACGATGGGCTATAACCCATGTTTTTTGAATTTTTGATTTTATTTTCAAATCCTCAAAAATGATGAAAAACGGCGTGCTATAGTATGCCGTACGGTATGGGCCATAGCCCATGGTCAAAAATGATGAAAAACGAGGTTAATGTTTTTTTTCAAAAATTCAAAAAACGATGGGCTATAACCCATGTTTTTAGAATTTTAAATTTTTTTTCAAATCCTCAAAAATGATGAAAAACGGCGTGCTATAGTGTGACGTACGTTATGGGTCATAACCCATGGTCAAAAATGATGAAAAACGAGGTTAATTTTTTTTTCAAAAATTCAAAAAACGATGGGCTATAACCCATGTTTTTAGATTAAAAAAAAAAATCAAATCCTCAAAAATGATGAAAAACGGCATGCTATAGTATGCCGTGCGGTATGGGCCATAGCCCATGGTCAAAAATGATGAAAAACGAGGTTATTTTTTTTTTCCAAAAATTCAAAAAACGATGGGCTATAACCCATGTTTTTTGAATTTTATCATTTTTTTCAAATCCTCAAAAATGATGAAAAACGGCATGCTATAGTATGCCGTACGGTATGGGCCATAGCCCATGGTCAAAAATGATGAAAAACGAGGTTAATTTTTTTTTCAAAAATTCAAAAAACGATGGGCTATAACCCATGTTTTTTTAATTTTGAATTTTTTTTCAAATCCTCAAAAATTATGAAAAACGGCGTGCTATACTATGCCGTACGGTATGGGCCATAGCCCATGGTCAAAAATGATGAAAAACGAGGTTAATTTCTTTTATCAAAAATTCAAAAAACGATGGGCTATAACCCATGTTTTTTGAATTTTTGAATTTTTTTCAAATCCTCAAAAATGATGAAAAACGGCGTGCTATAGTATGCCGTACGGTATGGGCCATAGCCCATGGTCAAAAATGATGAAAAACTAGGTTAAAAAAACATATCAAAAATTCAAAAAACGATGGGCTATAACCCATGTTTTTAGATTAAAACATAAATAAATCAAATCCTCAAAAATGATGAAAAACGGCATGCTATAGTATGCCGTACGGTATGGGCCATAGCCCATGGTCAAAAATGATGAAACGCGAGGTTAAAAAAATATATCAAAAATTCAAAAAACGATGGGCTATAACCCATGTTTTTAGATTTTTTTCATTTTTTTCAAATCCTCAAAAATGATGAAAAACGGCGTGCTATAGTATGCCATACAGTATGGGCCATAGCCCTTGGTCAAAAATTATGAAAAACGAGGTTAATGTTTTTTTTCAAAAATTCAAAAAACGATGGGCTATAACCCATGTTTTTTTAATTTTTGATTTTTTTTCAAATCCTCAAAAATGATGAAAAACGGCGTGCTATAGTATGCCGTACGGTATGGGCCATAGCTCATGGTCAAAAATGATGAAAAACGAGGTTAAAAAAATATATCAAAAATTCAAAAAACGATGGGCTATAACCCATGTTTTTTGAATTTTTGATTTTTTTTTCAAATCCTCAAAAATGATGAAAAACGGCGTGCTATAGTATGCCGTACGGTATGGGCCATAGCCCATGGTCAAAAATGATGAAAAACGAGGTTAATGTTTTTTTTCAAAAATTCAAAAAACGGCGTGCTATAGCCCATGTTTTTAGAATTTTTAATTTTTTTTCAAATCCTCAAAAATGATGAAAAACGGCGTGCTATAGTGTGACGTACGTTATGGGTCATAACCCATGGTCAAAAATGATGAAAAACGAGGTTAAAAAAATATATAAAAAAATCAAAAAACGATGGGCTATAACCCATGTTTTTTGAATTTTTGATTTTTTTTCAAATCCTCAAAAATGATGAAAAACGGCGTGCTATAGTATGCCGTACGGTATGGGCCATAGCCCATGGTCAAAAATGATGAAAAACGAGGTTAAAAAAATATATAAAAAATTCAAAAAACGATGGGCTATAACCCATGTTTTTTGAATTTTTGATTTTTTTTCAAATCCTCAAAAAAAATGAAAAACGGCGTGCTATAGTATGCCGTACGGTATGGGACATAGCCCATGGTCAAAAATGTTGAAAAACGAGGTTAAAAAAATATCAAAAATTCACAAAACGATGGGCTATAACCCATGTTTTTTGAATTTTTGATTTTTTTTTTAAATCCTCAAAAATGATGAAAAACGGCGTGCTATAGTATGCCGTACGGTATGGGCCATAGCCCTTGGTCAAAAATTATGAAAAACGAGGTTAATGTTTTTTTTCAAAAATTCAAAAAACGATGGGCTATAACCCATGTTTAAAAAAAAATAATCAAATCCTCAAAAATGATGAAAAACGGCGTGCTATAGTATGCCGTACGGTATGGGCCATAGCCCATGGTCAAACATGATGAAAAACGAGGTTAATTTTTTTTATAAAAAATTCAAAAAACGATGGGCTATAACCCATGTTTTTTGAATTTTTGATTTTTTTTCAAATCCTCAAAAATGATGAAAAACGGCGTGCTATAGTATGCCGTACGGTATGGGCCATAGCCCATGGTCAAAAATGATGAAAAACGAGGTTAAAAAAATATATCAAAAATTCAAAAAACGATGGGCTATAACCCATGTTTTTAGATTTTTTTCATTTTTTTCAAATCCTCAAAAATGATGAAAAACGGCGTGCTATAGCATGCCGTACGGTATGGGCCATAGCCCTTGGTCAAAAATTATGAAAAACGAGGTTAATGTTTTTTTTCAAAAATTAAAAAAACGATGGGCTATAACCCCTGTTTTTTGAATTTTTTAATTTTTTTCAAATCCTCAAAAAGGATGAAAAACGGCGTGCTATAGTATGCCGTACGGTATGGGCCATAGCCCTTGGTCAAAAATTATGAAAAACGAGGTTAATGTTTTTTTTCAAAAATTCAAAAAATGATGGGCTATAACCCATGTTTTTTGAATTTTTGAATTTTTTTCAAATCCTCAAAAATGATGAAAAACGGCGTGCTATAGTATGCCGTACGGTATGGGCCATAGCCCATGGTCAAAAATGATGAAAAACGAGGTTAAAAAAAATATCAAAAATTCAAAAAACGATGGGCTATAACCCATGTTTTTTGAATTTTTGATTTTTTTTCAAATCCTCAAAAATGATGAAAAACGGCGTGCTATAGTATGCCGTACGTTATGGGTCATAACCGATGGTCAAAAATGATGAAAAACGAGGTTAATGTTTTTTTTCAAAAATTCAAAAAACGATGGGCTATAACCCATGTTTTTTGAATTTTTGAATTTTTTTCAAATCCTCAAAAATGATGAAAAACGGCGTGCTATAGTATGCCGTACGGTATGGGCCATAGCCCTTGGTCAAAAATGATGAAAAACGAGGTTAATGTTTTTTTTCAAAAATTCAAAAAACGATGGGCTATAACCCATGTTTTTGAATTTTTTATTTTTTTTCAAATCCTCAAAAATGATGAAAAACGGCGTGCTATAGTATGCCGTACGTTATGGGTCATAACCGATGGTCAAAAATGATGAAAAACGAGGTTAATGTTTTTTTTCAAAAATTCAAAAAACGATGGGCTATAACCCATGTTTTTTTTATTTTTATTTTTTTTTCAAATCCTCAAAAATGATGAAAAACGGCGTGCTATAGTATGCCGTACGGTATGGGCCATAGCCCATGGTCAAAAATGATGAAAAACGAGGTTAAAAAAAAATATCAAAAATTCAAAAAACGATGGGCTATAACCCATGTTTTTTGAATTTTTGATATTTTTTTCAAATCCTCAAAAATGATGAAAAACGGCGTGCTATAGTATGCCGTACGGTATGGGCCATAGCCCATGGTCAAAAATGATGAAAAACGAGGTTAAAAAAATATATCAAAAATTCAAAAAACGATGGGCTATAACCCATGTTTTTAGGTTTTTTTCAGTTTTTTTCAAATCCTCAGAAATGATGAAAAACGGCGTGCTATAGTATGCCGTACGGTATGGGCCATAGCCCTTGGTCAAAAATTATGAAAAACGAGGTTAATGTTTTTTTTCAAAAATTCAAAAAACTATGGGCTATAACCCATGTTTTTTTAATTTTAATTTTTTTTTCAAATCCTCAAAAATGATGAAAAACGGCGTGCTATAGTATGCCATACGGTATGGGCCATAGCCCATGGTCAAAAATGATGAAAAACGAGGTTAATGTTTTTTTTCAAAAATTCAAAAAACGATGGGCTATAACCCATGTTTTTTGAATTTTAGAATTTTTTTCAAATCCTCAAAAATGATGAAAAACGGCGTGCTATAGTATGCCGTACGTTATGGGTCATAAACCATGGTCAAAAATGATGAAAAACGAGGTTAAAAAAAATTCAAAAATTCAAAAAACGATGGGCTATAACCCATGTTTTTTGAATTTAGAATTTTGTTTCAAATCCTCAAAAATGATGAAAAACGGCGTGCTATAGTATGCCGTACGTTATGGGTCATAACCCATGGTCAAAAATGATGAAAAACGAGGTTAATGTTTTCTTTTTTTTAATTAAAAAAACGATGGGCTATAACCCATGTTTTTTTAATTTTTGAATTTTTTTCAAATCCTCAAAAATGATGAAAAACGGCGTGCTATAGTATGCCGTACGGTATGGGCCATAGCCCATGGTCAAAAATGATGAAAAACGAGGTTAAAAAAATATATCAAAAATTCAAAAAACGATGGGCTATAACCCATGTTTTTTGAATTTTTGATTTTTTTTTCAAATCCTCAAAAATGATGAAAAACGGCGTGCTATAGTATGCCGTACGGTATGGGCCATAGCCCATGGTCAAAAATGATGAAAAACGAGGTTAATTTCTTTTTCAAAAATTCAAAAAACGATGGGCTATAACCCATGTTTTTTTTCGTTTTTTCATTTTTTTCAAATCCTCAAAAATTATGAAAAACGGCGTGCTATAGTATGCCGTACGATATGGGCCATAGCCCATGGTCAAAAATGATGAAAAACAAGGTTAAAAAAAATATAAAAAATTCAAAAAACGATGGGCTATAACCCATTTTTTTTGAATTTTAGATTTTTCTTCAAATCCTCAAAAATGATGAAAAACAGCGTGCTATAGTATGCCGTACGTTATGGGTCATAACCCATGGTCAAAAATGATGAAAAACGAGGTTAATGTTTTTTTTCAAAAATTCAAAAAACGATGGGCTATAACCCATGTTTTTTGAATTTTGAATTTTTTTTCAAATCCTCAAAAATGATGAAAAACGGCGTGCTATAGTATGCCGTACGTTATGGGTCATAACCCATGGTCAAAAATGATGAAAAACGAGGTTAATGTTTTTTTTTTTTTTTTTTTCAAAAAACGATGGGCTATAACCCATGTTTTTTGAATTTTTGATTTTTTTTCAAATCCTCAAAAATGATGAAAAACGGCGTGCTATAGTATGCCGTACGGTATGGGCCATAGCCCTTGGTCAAAAATTATGAAAAACGAGGTTAATGTTTTTTTTCAAAAATTCAAAAAACGATGGGCTATAACCCATGTTTTTTGAATTTTTGAATTTTTTTCAAATCCTCAAAAATGATGAAAAACGGCGTGCTATAGTATGCCGTACGGTATGGGCCATAGCCCATGGTCAAAAATGATGAAAAACGAGGTTAAAAAAAATATCAAAAATTCAAAAAACGATGGGCTATAACCCATGTTTTTTGAATTTTTGATTTTTTTTCAAATCCTCAAAAATGATGAAAAACGGCGTGCTATAGTATGCCGTACGTTATGGGTCATAACCGATGGTCAAAAATGATGAAAAACGAGGTTAATGTTTTTTTTCAAAAATTCAAAAAACGATGGGCTATAACCCATGTTTTTTGAATTTTAAAATTTTTTTCAAATCCTCAAAAATGATGAAAAACGGCGTGCTATAGTATGCCGTACGGTATGGGCCATAGCCCATGGTCAAAAATGATGAAAAACGAGGTTAAAAAAATATATCAAAAATTCAAAAAACGATGGGCTATAACCCATGTTTTTTGAATTTTTGATTTTTTCTTCAAATCCTCAAAAATGATGAAAAACGGCGTGCTATAGTATGCCGTACGGTATGGGCCATAGCCCTTGGTCAAAAATGATGAAAAACGAGGTTAATGTTTTTTTTCAAAAATTCAAAAAACGATGGGCTATAACCCATGTTTTTGAATTTTTTATTTTTTTTCAAATCCTCAAAAATGATGAAAAACGGCGTGCTATAGTATGCCGTACGTTATGGGTCATAACCGATGGTCAAAAATGATGAAAAACGAGGTTAATGTTTTTTTTCAAAAATTCAAAAAACGATGGGCTATAACCCATGTTTTTTTAATTTTTTAATTTTTTTCAAATCCTCAAAAATGATGAAAAACGGCGTGCTATAGTATGCCGTACGGTATGGGCCATAGCCCATGGTCAAAAATGATGAAAAACGAGGTTAATTTTTTTTATCAAAAATTCAAAAAACGATGGGCTATAACCCATGTTTTTTGATTTTTTTTTTTTTTTTTTCAAATCCTCAGAAATGATGAAAAACGGCGTGCTATAGTATGCCGTACGGTATGGGCCATAGGCTTGGTCAAAAATTATGAAAAACGAGGTTAATATTTTTTTTCAAAAATTCAAAAAACGATGGGCTATAACCCATGTTTTTTTAATTTTTTTTTTTTTTTCAAATCCTCAAAAATGATGAAAAACGGCGTGCTATAGTATGCCGTACGGTATGGGCCATAGCCCATGGTCAAAAATGATGAAAAACGAGGTAATTTTTTTTATCAAAAATTCAAAAAACGATGGGCTATAACCCATGTTTTTTGAATTTTTTCATTTTTTTCAAATCCTCAAAAATGATGAAAAACGGCATGCTATAGTATGCCGTACGGTATGGGCCATAGCCCATGGTCAAAAATGATGAAAAACGAGGTTAAAAAGAAATTCAAAAAACGATGGGCTATAACCCATGTTTTTTGAATTTTTTCATTTTTTTCAAATCCTCAAAAATGATGAAAAACGGCGTGCTATAGTATGCCGTACGTTATGGGTCATAACCCATGGTCAAAAATGATGAAAAACGAGGTTACATTTTTTTTCAAAATTTCAAAAAACGATGGGCTATAACCCATGTTTTTAGATTTTTTTCATTTTTTTCAAATCCTCAAAAATGATTAAAAACGGCGTGCTATAGTATGCCGTACGGTATGGGCCATAGCCCTTGGTCAAAAATTATGAAAAACGAGGTTAAAAAAATATATCAAAAATTAAAAAAACGATGGGCTATAACCCATGTTTTTAGATTTTTTTCAGTTTTTTTCAAATCCTCAGAAATGATGAAAAACGGCGTGCTATAGTATGCCGTACGGTATGGGCCATAGGCCTTGGTCAAAAATTATGAAAAACGAGGTTAATGTTTTTTTTCAAAAATTCAAAAAACGATGGGCTATAACCCATGTTTTTAGATTTTTTTCAGTTTTTTTCAAATCCTCAAAAATGATGAAAAACGGCGTGCTATAGTATGCCGTACGGTATGGGCCATAGCCCATGGTCAAAAATGATGAAAAACGAGGTTAATGTTTTTTTATCAAAAATTCAAAAAACGATGGGCTATAACCCATGTTTTTTGAATTTTTTTCAAATCCTCAAAAATGATGAAAAACGGCCTGCTATTGTATGCCGTACGGTATGGGCCATAGCCCATGGTCAAAAATGATGAAAAACTAGGTAATTTTTTTTATCAAAAATTCAAAAAACGATGGGCTATAACCCATGTTTTTTGAATTTTTTCATTTTTTTCAAATCCTCAAAAATTATGAAAAACGGCATGCTATAGTATGCCGTACGGTATGGGCCATAGCCCATGGTCAAAAATGATGAAAAACGAGGTAAAAAAAAATCAAAAATTCAAAAAACGATGGGCTATAACCCATGTTTTTTGAATTTTTTCATTTTTTTCAAATCCTCAAAAATGATGAAAAACGGCATGCTATAGTATGCCGTACGGTATGGGTCATAACCCATGGTCAAAAATGATGAAAAACGAGGTTGCATTTTTTTTCAAAATTTCAAAAAACGATGGGCTATAACCCATGTTTTTAGATTTTTTTCATTTTTTTCAAATCCTCAAAAATGATTAAAAACGGCGTGCTATATTATGCCGTACGGTATGGGCCATAGCCCTTGGTCAAAAATTATGAAAAACGAGGTTAAAAAAAAATATCAAAAATTCAAAAAACGATGGGCTATAACCCATGTTTTTAGATTTTTTTCAGTTTTTTTCAAATCCTCAGAAATGATGAAAAACGGCGTGCTATAGTATGCCGTCAAAAATTATGAAAAACGAGGTTAATGTTTTTTTTCAAAAATTCAAAAAACGATGGGCTATAACCCATGTTTTTTAATTTTTAATTTGTTTTCAAATCCTCAAAAATGATGAAAAACGGCGTGCTATAGTATGCCGTACGGTATGGGCCATAGCCCATGGTCAAAAATGATGAAAAACGAGGTAAATTTTTTTCATCAAAAATTCAAAAAACGATGGGCTATAACCCATGTTTTTTGATTTTTTTTTTTTTTTTTTCAAATCCTCAGAAATGATGAAAAACGGCGTGCTATAGTATGCCGTACGGTATGGGCCATAGGCTTGGTCAAAAATTATGAAAAACGAGGTTAATATTTTTTTTCAAAAATTCAAAAAACGATGGGCTATAACCCATGTTTTTTTAATTTTTTTTTTTTTTTCAAATCCTCAAAAATGATGAAAAACGGCGTGCTATAGTATGCCGTACGGTATGGGCCATAGCCCATGGTCAAAAATGATGAAAAACGAGGTAATTTTTTTTATCAAAAATTCAAAAAACGATGGGCTATAACCCATGTTTTTTGAATTTTTTCATTTTTTTCAAATCCTCAAAAATGATGAAAAACGGCATGCTATAGTATGCCGTACGGTATGGGCCATAGCCCATGGTCAAAAATGATGAAAAACGAGGTTAAAAAGAAATTCAAAAAACGATGGGCTATAACCCATGTTTTTTGAATTTTTTCATTTTTTTCAAATCCTCAAAAATGATGAAAAACGGCGTGCTATAGTATGCCGTACGTTATGGGTCATAACCCATGGTCAAAAATGATGAAAAACGAGGTTACATTTTTTTTCAAAATTTCAAAAAACGATGGGCTATAACCCATGTTTTTAGATTTTTTTCATTTTTTTCAAATCCTCAAAAATGATTAAAAACGGCGTGCTATAGTATGCCGTACGGTATGGGCCATAGCCCTTGGTCAAAAATTATGAAAAACGAGGTTAAAAAAATATATCAAAAATTAAAAAAACGATGGGCTATAACCCATGTTTTTAGATTTTTTTCAGTTTTTTTCAAATCCTCAGAAATGATGAAAAACGGCGTGCTATAGTATGCCGTACGGTATGGGCCATAGGCCTTGGTCAAAAATTATGAAAAACGAGGTTAATGTTTTTTTTCAAAAATTCAAAAAACGATGGGCTATAACCCATGTTTTTAGATTTTTTTCAGTTTTTTTCAAATCCTCAAAAATGATGAAAAACGGCGTGCTATAGTATGCCGTACGGTATGGGCCATAGCCCATGGTCAAAAATGATGAAAAACGAGGTTAATGTTTTTTTATCAAAAATTCAAAAAACGATGGGCTATAACCCATGTTTTTTGAATTTTTTTCAAATCCTCAAAAATGATGAAAAACGGCCTGCTATTGTATGCCGTACGGTATGGGCCATAGCCCATGGTCAAAAATGATGAAAAACTAGGTAATTTTTTTTATCAAAAATTCAAAAAACGATGGGCTATAACCCATGTTTTTTGAATTTTTTCATTTTTTTCAAATCCTCAAAAATTATGAAAAACGGCATGCTATAGTATGCCGTACGGTATGGGCCATAGCCCATGGTCAAAAATGATGAAAAACGAGGTAAAAAAAAATCAAAAATTCAAAAAACGATGGGCTATAACCCATGTTTTTTTAATTTTTTCATTTTTTTCAAATCCTCAAAAATGATGAAAAACGGCATGCTATAGTATGCCGTACGGTATGGGTCATAACCCATGGTCAAAAATGATGAAAAACGAGGTTGCATTTTTTTTCAAAATTTCAAAAAACGATGGGCTATAACCCATGTTTTTAGATTTTTTTCATTTTTTTCAAATCCTCAAAAATGATTAAAAACGGCGTGCTATATTATGCCGTACGGTATGGGCCATAGCCCTTGGTCAAAAATTATGAAAAACGAGGTTAAAAAAAAATATCAAAAATTCAAAAAACGATGGGCTATAACCCATGTTTTTAGATTTTTTTCAGTTTTTTTCAAATCCTCAGAAATGATGAAAAACGGCGTGCTATAGTATGCCGTCAAAAATTATGAAAAACGAGGTTAATGTTTTTTTTCAAAAATTCAAAAAACGATGGGCTATAACCCATGTTTTTTAATTTTTAATTTGTTTTCAAATCCTCAAAAATGATGAAAAACGGCGTGCTATAGTATGCCGTACGGTATGGGCCATAGCCCATGGTCAAAAATGATGAAAAACGAGGTAAATTTTTTTCATCAAAAATTCAAAAAACGATGGGCTATAACCCATGTTTTTTGGATTTTTTATTTTTTTCAAATCCTCAAAAATGATGAAAAACGGCGTGCTATAGTATGCCGTACGTTATGGGTCATAACACATGGTCAAAAATGATGAAAAACGAGGTTACATTTTTTTTCAAAATTTCAAAAAATGATGGGCTATAACCCATGTTTTTAGATTTTTTTCATTTTTTTCAAATCCTCAAAAATGATTAAAAACGGCGTGCTATAGTTTGCCGTACGGTATGGGCCATAGCCCATGGTCAAAAATGATGAAAAACGAGGTAATTTTTTTTATCAAAAATTCAAAAAACGATGGGCTATAACCCATGTTTTTTGAATTTTTTCATTTTTTTCAAATCCTCAAAAATTATGAAAAACGGCATGCTATAGTATGCCGTACGGTATGGGCCATAGCCCATGGTCAAAAATGATGAAAAACGAGGTAAAAAAAAAATCAAAAATTCAAAAAACGATGGGCTATAACCCATGTTTTTTGAATTTTTTCATTTTTTTCAAATCCTCAAAAATGATGAAAAACGGCATGCTATAGTATGCCGTACGGTATGGGTCATAACCCATGGTCAAAAATGATGAAAAACGAGGTTACATTTTTTTTCAAAATTTCAAAAAACGATGGGCTATAACCCATGTTTTTAGATTTTTTTCATTTTTTTCAAATCCTCAAAAATGATTAAAAACGGCGTGCTATATTATGCCGTACGGTATGGGCCATAGCCCTTGGTCAAAAATTATGAAAAACGAGGTTAAAAAAAAATATCAAAAATTCAAAAAACGATGGGCTATAACCCATGTTTTTAGATTTTTTTCAGTTTTTTTCAAATCCTCAGAAATGATGAAAAACGGCGTGCTATAGTATGCCGTCAAAAATTATGAAAAACGAGGTTAATGTTTTTTTTCAAAAATTCAAAAAACGATGGGCTATAACCCATGTTTTTTAATTTTTAATTTGTTTTCAAATCCTCAAAAATGATGAAAAACGGCGTGCTATAGTATGCCGTACGGTATGGGCCATAGCCCATGGTCAAAAATGATGAAAAACGAGGTAAATTTTTTTCATCAAAAATTCAAAAAACGATGGGCTATAACCCATGTTTTTTGGATTTTTTATTTTTTTCAAATCCTCAAAAATGATGAAAAACGGCGTGCTATAGTATGCCGTACGTTATGGGTCATAACACATGGTCAAAAATGATGAAAAACGAGGTTACATTTTTTTTCAAAATTTCAAAAAATGATGGGCTATAACCCATGTTTTTAGATTTTTTTCATTTTTTTCAAATCCTCAAAAATGATTAAAAACGGCGTGCTATAGTTTGCCGTACGGTATGGGCCATAGCCCATGGTCAAAAATGATGAAAAACGAGGTAATTTTTTTTATCAAAAATTCAAAAAACGATGGGCTATAACCCATGTTTTTTGAATTTTTTCATTTTTTTCAAATCCTCAAAAATTATGAAAAACGGCATGCTATAGTATGCCGTACGGTATGGGCCATAGCCCATGGTCAAAAATGATGAAAAACGAGGTAAAAAAAAAATCAAAAATTCAAAAAACGATGGGCTATAACCCATGTTTTTTGAATTTTTTCATTTTTTTCAAATCCTCAAAAATGATGAAAAACGGCATGCTATAGTATGCCGTACGGTATGGGTCATAACCCATGGTCAAAAATGATGAAAAACGAGGTTACATTTTTTTTCAAAATTTCAAAAAATGATGGGCTATAACCCATGTTTTTAGATTTTTTTCATTTTTTTCAAATCCTCAAAAATGATTAAAAACGGCGTGCTATAGTTTGCCGTACGGTATGGGCCATAGCCCATGGTCAAAAATGATGAAAAACGAGGTAATTTTTTTTATCAAAAATTCAAAAAACGATGGGCTATAACCCATGTTTTTTGAATTTTTTCATTTTTTTCAAATCCTCAAAAATTATGAAAAACGGCATGCTATAGTATGCCGTACGGTATGGGCCATAGCCCTTGGTCAAAAATTATGAAAAACGAGGTTAAAAAAAAATATCAAAAATTCAAAAAACGATGGGCTATAACCCATGTTTTTAGATTTTTTTCAGTTTTTTTCAAATCCTCAGAAATGATGAAAAACGGCGTGCTATAGTATGCCGTCAAAAATTATGAAAAACGAGGTTAATGTTTTTTTTCAAAAATTCAAAAAACGATGGGCTATAACCCATGTTTTTTAATTTTTAATTTGTTTTCAAATCCTCAAAAATGATGAAAAACGGCGTGCTATAGTATGCCGTACGGTATGGGCCATAGCCCATGGTCAAAAATGATGAAAAACGAGGTAAATTTTTTTCATCAAAAATTCAAAAAACGATGGGCTATAACCCATGTTTTTTGGATTTTTTATTTTTTTCAAATCCTCAAAAATGATGAAAAACGGCGTGCTATAGTATGCCGTACGTTATGGGTCATAACACATGGTCAAAAATGATGAAAAACGAGGTTACATTTTTTTTCAAAATTTCAAAAAATGATGGGCTATAACCCATGTTTTTAGATTTTTTTCATTTTTTTCAAATCCTCAAAAATGATTAAAAACGGCGTGCTATAGTTTGCCGTACGGTATGGGCCATAGCCCATGGTCAAAAATGATGAAAAACGAGGTAATTTTTTTTATCAAAAATTCAAAAAACGATGGGCTATAACCCATGTTTTTTGAATTTTTTCATTTTTTTCAAATCCTCAAAAATTATGAAAAACGGCATGCTATAGTATGCCGTACGGTATGGGCCATAGCCCATGGTCAAAAATGATGAAAAACGAGGTAAAAAAAAAATCAAAAATTCAAAAAACGATGGGCTATAACCCATGTTTTTTGAATTTTTTCATTTTTTTCAAATCCTCAAAAATGATGAAAAACGGCATGCTATAGTATGCCGTACGGTATGGGTCATAACCCATGGTCAAAAATGATGAAAAACGAGGTTACATTTTTTTTCAAAATTTCAAAAAATGATGGGCTATAACCCATGTTTTTAGATTTTTTTCATTTTTTTCAAATCCTCAAAAATGATTAAAAACGGCGTGCTATATTATGCCGTACGGTATGGGCCATAGCCCTTGGTCAAAAATTATGAAAAACGAGGTTAAAAAAAAATATCAAAAATTCAAAAAACGATGGGCTATAACCCATGTTTTTAGATTTTTTTCAGTTTTTTTCAAATCCTCAGAAATGATGAAAAACGGCGTGCTATAGTATGCCGTCAAAAATTATGAAAAACGAGGTTAATGTTTTTTTTCAAAAATTCAAAAACGATGGGCTATAACCCATGTTTTTTAATTTTTAATTTGTTTTCAAATCCTCAAAAATGATGAAAAACGGCGTGCTATAGTATGCCGTACGGTATGGGCCATAGCCCATGGTCAAAAATGATGAAAAACGAGGTAAATTTTTTTCATCAAAAATTAAAAAAACGATGGGCTATAACCCATGTTTTTTGGATTTTTTATTTTTTTCAAATCCTCAAAAATGATGAAAAACGGCGTGCTATAGTATGCCGTACGTTATGGGTCATAACACATGGTCAAAAATGATGAAAAACGAGGTTACATTTTTTTTCAAAATTTCAAAAAATGATGGGCTATAACCCATGCTTTTAGATTTTTTTCATTTTTTTCAAATCCTCAAAAATGATTAAAAACGGCGTGCTATAGTTTGCCGTACGGTATGGGCCATAGCCCATGGTCAAAAATGATGAAAAACGAGGTAATTTTATTTATCAAAAATTCAAAAAACGATGGGCTATAACCCATGTTTTTTGAATTTTTTCATTTTTTTCAAATCCTCAAAAATCATGTAAAACGGCATGCTATAGTATGCCGTACGGTATGGGCCATAGCCCATGGTCAAAAATGATGAAAAACGAGGTAAAAAAAATAATCAAAATTTCAAAAAACGATGGGCTATAACCCATGTTTTTTTAATTTTTTTATTTTTTTCAAATCCTCAAAAATGATGAAAAACGGCGTGCTATAGTATGCCGTATGGTATGGGCCATAGCCCATGGTCAAAAATGATGAAAAACGAGGTTAAAAAAAATCAAAAATTAAAGAAACGATGGGCTATAACCCATGTTTTTTTTAATTTTTTCATTTTTTTCAAATCCTCAAAAATGATGAAAAACGGCGTGCTGTAGTATGCCGTACGTTATGGGTCATAACCCATGGTCAAAAATGATGAAAAACGAGGTTAAATAAAATATCAAAAATTCAAAAAACAATGGGCTATAACCCATGTTTTTTGAATTTTGAATTTATTTTTTAATCCTCAAAAATGATGAAAAAGGGCGTGCTATAATATGCCGTACGGTATGGGCCATAGCCCATGGTCAAAAATGATGAAAAACGAGGTTAATTTTTTTTATCAAAAATTCAAAAAACGATGGGCTATAACCCATGTTTTTAGATTTTTTTCATTTTTTTCAAATCCTCAAAAATGATGAAAAACGGCGTGCTATAGTATGCCGTATGGTATGGGCCATAGCCCATGGTCAAAAATGATGAAAAACGAGGTTAAAAAAAAATCTAAAATTTAAGAAACGATGGGCTATAACCCATGTTTTTTGATTTTTTTCAGTTTTTTTCAAATCCTCAGAAATGATGAAAAACGGCGTGCTATAGTATGCCGTACGGTATGGGCCATAGGCCTTGGTCAAAAATTATGAAAAACGAGGTTAATGTTTTTTTTCAAAAATTCAAAAAACGATGGGCTATAACCCATGTTTTTTAATTTTTAATTTGTTTTCAAATCCTCAAAAATGATGAAAAACGGCGTGCTATAGTATGCCGTACGGTATGGGCCATAGCCCATGGTCAAAAATGATGAAAAACGAGGTTAATTTTTTTTATCAAAAATTCAAAAAACGATGGGCTATAACCCATGTTTTTTGGATTTTTTATTTTTTTCAAATCCTCAAAAATGATGAAAAACGGCGTGCTATAGTATGCCGTACGTTATGGGTCATAACACATGGTCAAAAATGATGAAAAACGAGGTTACATTTTTTTTCAAAATTTCAAAAAATGATGGGCTATAACCCATGTTTTTAGATTTTTTTCATTTTTTTCAAATCCTCAAAAATGATGAAAAACGGCGTGCTATAGTTTGCCGTACGGTATGGGCCATAGCCCATGGTCAAAAATGATGAAAAACGAGGTAATTTTTTTTATCAAAAATTCAAAAAACGATGGGCTATAACCCATGTTTTTTGAATTTTTTCATTTTTTTCAAATCCTCAAAAATCATGAAAAACGGCATGCTATAGTATGCCGTACGGTATGGGCCATAGCCCATGGTCAAAAATGATGAAAAACGAGGTAAAAAAAATAATCAAAATTTCAAAAAACGATGGGCTATAACCCATGTTTTTTTAATTTTTTAATTTTTTTCAAATCCTCAAAAATGATGAAAAACGGCGTGCTATAGTATGCCGTATGGTATGGGCCATAGCCCATGGTCAAAAATGATGAAAAACGAGGTTAAAAAAAATCAAAAATTATAGAAACGATGGGCTATAACCCATGTTTTTTTAAATTTTTTCATTTTTTTCAAATCCTCAAAAATGATGAAAAACGGCGTGCTGTAGTATGCCGTACGTTATGGGTCATAACCCATGGTCAAAAATGATGAAAAACGAGGTTAAATAAAATATCAAAAATTCAAAAAACAATGGGCTATAACCCATGTTTTTTGAATTTTGAATTTATTTTTTAATCCTCAAAAATGATGAAAAAGGGCGTGCTATAATATGCCGTACGGTATGGGCCATAGCCCATGGTCAAAAATGATGAAAAACGAGGTTAATTTTTTTTATCAAAAATTCAAAAAACGATGGGCTATAACCCATGTTTTTAGATTTTTTTCATTTTTTTCAAATCCTCAAAAATGATGAAAAACGGCGTGCTATAGTATGCCGTATGGTATGGGCCATAGCCCATGGTCAAAAATGATGAAAAACGAGGTTAAAAAAAAATCAAAAATTTAAGAAACGATGGGCTATAACCCATGTTTTTTGAATTTTTTCATTTTTTTCAAATCCTCAAAAATGATGAAAAACGGCGTGCTGTAGTATGCCGTACGTTATGGGTCATAACCCATGGTCACAAATGATGAAAAACGAGGTTAAAAAAAATATCAAAAATTCAAAAAACAATGGGCTATAACCCATGTTTTTTGAATTTTGAATAAATTTTTTAATCCTCAAAAATGATGAAAAAGGGCGTGCTATAATATGCCGTACGGTATGGGCCATAGCCCATGGTCAAAAATGATGAAAAACGAGGTTAATTTTTTTTATCAAAAATTCTAAAAACGATGGGCTATAACCCATGTTTTTAGATTTTTTTCATTTTTTTCAAATCCTCAAAAATGATGAAAAACGGCGTGCTATAGTATGCCGTACGGTATGGGCCATAGCCCATGGTCAAAAATGATGAAAAACAAGGTTAAAAAAAAATCAAAAATTTAAGAAACGATGGGCTATAACCCATGTTTTTTTATTTTTTTCATTTGTTTCAAATCCTCAAAAATGATGAAAAACGGCGTGCTGTAGTATGCCGTATGGTATGGGCCATAGCCCATGGTCAAAAATGATGAAAAACGAGGTTAAAAAAAAATCTAAAATTCAAAAAACGATGGGCTATAACCCATGTTTTTTGAATTTTGATTTTTTTTTTAATCCTCAAAAATGATGAAAAAGGGCGTGCTATAATATGCCGTACGGTATGGGACATAGCCCATGGTCAAAAATGATGAAAAACGAGGTTAAAAAAAATATAAAAAATTCAAAAAACGATGGGCTATAACCCATGTTTTTAGATTTTTTTCATTTTTTTCAAATCCTCAAAAATGATGAAAAACGGCGTGCTGTAGTATGCCGTACGTTATGGGTCATAACCCATGGTCACAAATGATGAAAAACGAGGTTAAAAAATATATCAAAAATTCAAAAAACAATGGGCTATAACCCATGTTTTTTGAATTTTTTCATTTTTTTCAAATCCTCAAAAATGATGAAAAACGGCGTGCTATAGTATGCCGTACGGTATGGGCCATAGCCCATGGTCAAAAATGATGAAAAACGAGGTTAATTTTTTTTTCAAAAAACGATGTTTTTTGAATTTTTTCATTTTTTTCAAATCCTCAAAAAAGATGAAAAACGGCGTGCTATAGTATGCCGTACGGTATGGGCCATAGCCCTTGGTCAAAAATTATGAAAAACGAGGTTAAAAAAATATCAAAAATTCAAAAAACAATGGGCTATAACCCATGTTTTTTGAATTTTGAATTTATTTTTTAATCCTCAAAAATGATGAAAAAGGGCGTGCTATAATATGCCGTACGGTATGGGCCATAGCCCATGGTCAAAAATGATGAAAAACGAGGTTAATTTTTTTTATCAAAAATTCAAAAAACGATGGGCTATAACCCATGTTTTTAGATTTTTTTCATTTTTTTCAAATCCTCAAAAATGATGAAAAACGGCGTGCTATAGTATGCCGTATGGTATGGGCCATAGCCCATGGTCAAAAATGATGAAAAACGAGGTTAAAAAAAAATCAAAAATTTAAGAAACGATGGGCTATAACCCATGTTTTTTGAATTTTTTCATTTTTTTCAAATCCTCAAAAATGATGAAAAACGGCGTGCTGTAGTATGCCGTACGTTATGGGTCATAACCCATGGTCACAAATGATGAAAAACGAGGTTAAAAAAAATATCAAAAATTCAAAAAACAATGGGCTATAACCCATGTTTTTTGAATTTTGAATAAATTTTTTAATCCTCAAAAATGATGAAAAAGGGCGTGCTATAATATGCCGTACGGTATGGGCCATAGCCCATGGTCAAAAATGATGAAAAACGAGGTTAATTTTTTTTATCAAAAATTCTAAAAACGATGGGCTATAACCCATGTTTTTAGATTTTTTTCATTTTTTTCAAATCCTCAAAAATGATGAAAAACGGCGTGCTATAGTATGCCGTACGGTATGGGCCATAGCCCATGGTCAAAAATGATGAAAAACAAGGTTAAAAAAAAATCAAAAATTTAAGAAACGATGGGCTATAACCCATGTTTTTTTATTTTTTTCATTTGTTTCAAATCCTCAAAAATTATGAAAAACGGCGTGCTGTAGTATGCCGTATGGTATGGGCCATAGCCCATGGTCAAAAATGATGAAAAACGAGGTTAAAAAAAATCTAAAATTCAAAAAACGATGGGCTATAACCCATGTTTTTTGAATTTTGATTTTTTTTTTAATCCTCAAAAATGATGAAAAAGGGCGTGCTATAATATGCCGTACGGTATGGGACATAGCCCATGGTCAAAAATGATGAAAAACGAGGTTAAAAAAAATATAAAAAATTCAAAAAACGATGGGCTATAACCCATGTTTTTAGATTTTTTTCATTTTTTTCAAATCCTCAAAAATGATGAAAAACGGCGTGCTGTAGTATGCCGTACGTTATGGGTCATAACCCATGGTCACAAATGATGAAAAACGAGGTTAAAAAATATATCAAAAATTCAAAAAACAATGGGCTATAACCCATGTTTTTTGAATTTTTTCATTTTTTTCAAATCCTCAAAAATGATGAAAAACGGCGTGCTATAGTATGCCGTACGGTATGGGCCATAGCCCATGGTCAAAAATGATGAAAAACGAGGTTAATTTTTTTTTCAAAAAACGATGTTTTTTGAATTTTTTCATTTTTTTCAAATCCTCAAAAAAGATGAAAAACGGCGTGCTATAGTATGCCGTACGGTATGGGCCATAGCCCTTGGTCAAAAATTATGAAAAACGAGGTTAAAAAAATATCAAAAATTCACAAAACGATGGGCTATAACCCATGTTTTTTTAATTTTTGATTTTTTTTTTAAATCATCAAAAATGATGAAAAACGGCGTGCTATAGTATGCCGTACGGTATGGGCCATAGCCCTTGGTCAAAAATTATGAAAAACGAGGTTAATGTTTTTTTTCAAAAATTCAAAAAACGATGGGCTATAACCCATGTTTTTTGAATTTTTGAATATTTTTCAAATCCTCAAAAATGATGAAAAACGGCGTGCTATAGTATGCCGTACGGTATGGGCCATAGCCCTTGGTCAAAAATTATGAAAAACGAGGTTAATGTTTTTTTTCAAAAATTCAAAAAACGATGGGCTATAACCCATGTTTTTTGAATTTTGAATAAATTTTTTAATCCTCAAAAATGATGAAAAAGGGCGTGCTATAATATGCCGTACGGTATGGGCCATAGCCCATGGTCAAAAATGATGAAAAACGAGGTTAATTTTTTTTATCAAAAATTCTAAAAACGATGGGCTATAACCCATGTTTTTAGATTTTTTTCATTTTTTTCAAATCCTCAAAAATGATGAAAAACGGCGTGCTATAGTATGCCGTACGGTATGGGCCATAGCCCATGGTCAAAAATGATGAAAAACAAGGTTAAAAAAAAATCAAAAATTTAAGAAACGATGGGCTATAACCCATGTTTTTTTATTTTTTTCATTTGTTTCAAATCCTCAAAAATTATGAAAAACGGCGTGCTGTAGTATGCCGTATGGTATGGGCCATAGCCCATGGTCAAAAATGATGAAAAACGAGGTTAAAAAAAATCTAAAATTCAAAAAACGATGGGCTATAACCCATGTTTTTTGAATTTTGATTTTTTTTTTAATCCTCAAAAATGATGAAAAAGGGCGTGCTATAATATGCCGTACGGTATGGGACATAGCCCATGGTCAAAAATGATGAAAAACGAGGTTAAAAAAAATATAAAAAATTCAAAAAACGATGGGCTATAACCCATGTTTTTAGATTTTTTTCATTTTTTTCAAATCCTCAAAAATGATGAAAAACGGCGTGCTGTAGTATGCCGTACGTTATGGGTCATAACCCATGGTCACAAATGATGAAAAACGAGGTTAAAAAATATATCAAAAATTCAAAAAACAATGGGCTATAACCCATGTTTTTTGAATTTTTTCATTTTTTTCAAATCCTCAAAAATGATGAAAAACGGCGTGCTATAGTATGCCGTACGGTATGGGCCATAGCCCATGGTCAAAAATGATGAAAAACGAGGTTAATTTTTTTTTCAAAAAACGATGTTTTTTGAATTTTTTCATTTTTTTCAAATCCTCAAAAAAGATGAAAAACGGCGTGCTATAGTATGCCGTACGGTATGGGCCATAGCCCTTGGTCAAAAATTATGAAAAACGAGGTTAAAAAAATATCAAAAATTCACAAAACGATGGGCTATAACCCATGTTTTTTTAATTTTTGATTTTTTTTTTAAATCATCAAAAATGATGAAAAACGGCGTGCTATAGTATGCCGTACGGTATGGGCCATAGCCCTTGGTCAAAAATTATGAAAAACGAGGTTAATGTTTTTTTTCAAAAATTCAAAAAACGATGGGCTATAACCCATGTTTTTTGAATTTTTGAATATTTTTCAAATCCTCAAAAATGATGAAAAACGGCGTGCTATAGTATGCCGTACGGTATGGGCCATAGCCCATGGTCAAAAATGATGAAAAACGAGGTTAAAAAAAATATCAAAAATTCAAAAAACGATGGGCTATAACCCATGTTTTTTGAATTTTTGATTTTTTTTCAAATCCTCAAAAATGATGAAAAACGGCGTGCTGTAGTATGCCGTACGTTATGGGTCATAACCGATGGTCAAAAATGATGAAAAACGAGGTTAATGTTTTTTTTCAAAAATTCAAAAAACGATGGGCTATAACCCATGTTTTTTGAATTTTTGAATTTTTTTCAAATCCTCAAAAATGATGAAAAACGGCGTGCTATAGTATGCCGTACGGTATGGGCCATAGCCCATGGTCAAAAATGATGAAAAACGAGGTTAAAAAAATATATCAAAAATTCAAAAAACGATGGGCTATAACCCATGTTTTTTGAATTTTTGATTTTTTTTTCAAATCCTCAAAAATGATGAAAAACGGCGTGCTATAGTATGCCGTACGGTATGGGCCATAGCCCTTGGTCAAAAATGATGAAAAACGAGGTTAATGTTTTTTTTCAAAAATTCAAAAAACGATGGGCTATAACCCATGTTTTTGATTTTTTTTTTTTTTTTCAAATCCTCAAAAATGATGAAAAACGGCGTGCTATAGTATGCCGTACGGTATGGGCCATAGCCCTTGGTCAAAAATGATGAAAAACGAGGTTAATGTTTTTTTTCAAAAATTCAAAAAACGATGGGCTATAACCCATGTTTTTGAATTTTTTATTTTTTTTCAAATCCTCAAAAATGATGAAAAACGGCGTGCTATAGTATGCCGTACGGTATGGGCCATAGCCCATGGTCAAAAATGATGAAAAACGAGGTTAAAAAAAATATCAAAAATTCAAAAAACGATGGGCTATAACCGATGTTTTTTGAATTTTTGATTTTTTTTCAAATCCTCAAAAATGATGAAAAACGGCGTGCTATAGTATGCCGTACGTTATGGGTCATAACCGATGGTCAAAAATGATGAAAAACGAGGTTAATGTTTTTTTTCAAAAATTCAAAAAACGATGGGCTATAACCCATGTTTTTTGAATTTTTTAATTTTTTTCAAATCCTCAAAAATGATGAAAAACGGCGTGCTATAGTATGCCGTACGGTATGGGCCATAGCCCATGGTCAAAAATGATGAAAAACGAGGTTAAAAAAATATATCAAAAATTCAAAAAACGATGGGCTATAACCCATGTTTTTTGAATTTTTGATTTTTTTTTCAAATCCTCAAAAATGATGAAAAACGGCGTGCTATAGTATGCCGTACGGTATGGGCCATAGCCCTTGGTCAAAAATGATGAAAAACGAGGTTAATGTTTTTTTTCAAAAATTCAAAAAACGATGGGCTATAACCCATGTTTTTGAATTTTTTTTTTTTTTTCAAATCCTCAAAAATGATGAAAAACGGCGTGCTATAGTATGCCGTACGTTATGGGTCATAACCGATGGTCAAAAATGATGAAAAACGAGGTTAATGTTTTTTTTCAAAAATTCAAAAAACGATGGGCTATAACCCATGTTTTTTTAATTTTTTAATTTTTTTCAAATCCTCAAAAATGATGAAAAACGGCGTGCTATAGTATGCCGTACGGTATGGGCCATAGCCCATGGTCAAAAATGATGAAAAACTAGGTTAAAAAAAAATATCAAAAATTCAAAAAACGATGGGCTATAACCCATGTTTTTTTAATTTTTGATATTTTTTTCAAATCCTCAAAAATGCTGAAAAACGGCGTGCTATAGTATGCCGTACGGTATGGGCCATAGCCCATGGTCAAAAATGATGAAAAACGAGGTTAAAAAAATATATCAAAAATTCAAAAAACGATGGGCTATAACCCATGTTTTTAGGTTTTTTTCAGTTTTTTTCAAATCCTCAGAAATTATGAAAAACGGCGTGCTATAGTATGCCGTACGGTATGGGCCATAGCCCTTGGTCAAAAATTATGAAAAACGAGGTTAATGTTTTTTTTCAAAAATTCAAAAAACGATGGGCTATAACCCATGTTTTTTTAATTTTTAATTTTTTTTCAAATCCTCAAAAATGATGAAAAACGGCGTGCTATAGTATGCCATACGGTATGGGCCATAGCCCATGGTCAAAAATGATGAAAAACGAGGTAAAAAAAAATATCAAAAATTCAAAAAACGATGGGCTATAACCCATGTTTTTTGAATTTTTTAATTTTTTTCAAATCCTCAAAAATGATGAAAAACGGCATGCTATAGTATGCCGTACGGTATGGGCCATAGCCCATGGTCAAAAATGATGAAAAACGAGGTAAAAAAAAAAATCTAAAAATCAAAAAACGATGGGCTATAACCCATGTTTTTTGGACTTTTTCATTTTTTTCAAATCCTCAAAAATGATGAAAAACGGCGTGCTATAGTATGCCGTACGTTATGGGTCATAACCCATTGTCAAAAATGATGAAAAACGAGGTTACATTTTTTTTCAAAATTTCAAAAAACGATGGGCTATAACCCATGTTTTTAGATTTTTTTCATTTTTTTCAAATCCTCAAAAATGATTAAAAACGGCGTGCTATAGTATGCCGTACGGTATGGGCCATAGCCCTTGGTCAAAAATTATGAAAAACGAGGTTAAAAAAATATATCAAAAATTCAAAAAACGATGGGCTATAACCCATGTTTTTAGATTTTTTTCAGTTTTTTTCAAATCCTCAGAAATGATGAAAAACGGCGTGCTATAGTATGCCGTACCGTATGGGCCATAGGCTTGGTCAAAAATTATGAAAAACGAGGTTAATATTTTTTTTCAAAAATTCAAAAAACGATGGGCTATAACCCATGTTTTTTTTTTTTTTTTTTTTTTTTCAAATCCTCAAAAATGATGAAAAACGGCGTGCTATAGTATGCCGTACGGTATGGGCCATAGCCCATGGTCAAAAATGATGAAAAACGAGGTAATTTTTTTTATCAAAAATTCAAAAAACGATGGGCTATAACCCATGTTTTTTGAATTTTTTCATTTTTTTCAAATCCTCAAAAATGATGAAAAACGGCATGCTATAGTATGCCGTACGGTATGGGCCATAGCCCATGGTCAAAAATGATGAAAAACGAGGTTAAAAAAAAATTCAAAAATTCAAAAAACGATGGGCTATAACCCATGTTTTTTGAATTTTTTCATTTTTTTCAAATCCTCAAAAATGATGAAAAACGGCGTGCTATAGTATGCCGTACGGTATGGGCCATAGCCCATGGTCAAAAATGATGAAAAACGAGGTTAAAAAAAAATTCAAAAATTCAAAAAACGATGGGCTATAACCCATGTTTTTTGAATTTTTTCATTTTTTTCAAATCCTCAAAAATGATGAAAAACGGCGTGCTATAGTATGCCGTACGTTATGGGTCATAACCCATGGTCAAAAATGATGAAAAACGAGGTTACATTTTTTTTAAAAATTTCAAAAAACGATGGGCTATAACCCATGTTTTTAGATTTTTTTCATTTTTTTCAAATCCTCAAAAATGATTAAAAACGGCGTGCTATAGTATGCCGTACGGTATGGGCCATAGCCCTTGGTCAAAAATTATGAAAAACGAGGTTAAAAAAATATATCAAAAATTAAAAAAACGATGGGCTATAACCCAGGTTTTTAGATTTTTTTCAGTTTTTTTCAAATCCTCAGAAATGATGAAAAACGGCGTGCTATAGTATGCCGTACGGTATGGGCCATAGGCCTTGGTCAAAAATTATGAAAAACGAGGTTAATGTTTTTTTTCAAAAATTCAAAAAACGATGGGCTATAACCCATGTTTTTTGATTTTTATCAGTTTTTTTCAAATCCTCAAAAATGATGAAAAACGGCGTGCTATAGTATGCCGTACGGTATGGGCCATAGCCCATGGTCAAAAATGATGAAAAACGAGGTTAAAAAAAATATCAAAAATTCAAAAAGCAATGGGCTATAACCCATGTTTTTTGAATTTTGAATAAATTTTTTAATCCTCAAAAATGATGAAAAAGGGCGTGCTATAATATGCCGTACGGTATGGGCCATAGCCCATGGTCAAAAATGATGAAAAACGAGGTTAATTTTTTTTATCAAAAATTCAAAAAACGATGGGCTATAACCCATGTTTTTAGATTTTTTTCATTTTTTTCAAATCCTCAAAAATGATGAAAAACGGCGTGCTATAGTATGCCGTACGGTATGGGCCATAGCCCATGGTCAAAAATGATGAAAAACAAGGTTAAAAAAAAATCAAAGATTTAAGAAACGATGGGCTATAACCCATGTTTTTTTATTTTTTTCATTTGTTTCAAATCCTTAAAAATGATGAAAAACGGCGTGCTGTAGTATGCCGTATGGTATGGGCCATAGCCCATGGTCAAAAATGATGAAAAACGAGGTTAAAAAAAAATCTAAAATTCAAAAAACGATGGGCTATAACCCATGTTTTTTTTATTTTGATTTTTTTTTTAATCCTCAAAAATGATGAAAAAGGGCGTGCTATAATATGCCGTACGGTATGGGACATAGCCCATGGTCAAAAATGATGAAAAACGAGGTTAAAAAAAATATCAAAAATTCAAAAAACGATGGGCTATAACCCATGTTTTTAGATTTTTTTCATTTTTTTCAAATCCTCAAAAATGATGAAAAACGGCGTGCTATAGTATGCCGTATGGTATGGGCCATAGCCCATGGTCAAAAATGATGAAAAACGAGGTTAAGAAAAATCAAAAATTTAAGAAACGATGGGCTATAACCCATGTTTTTTGAATTTTTTCATTTTTTTCAAATCCTCAAAAATGATGAAAAACGGCGTGCTGTAGTATGCCGTACGTTATGGGTCATAACCCATGGTCACAAATGATGAAAAACGAGGTTAAAAAAAATATCAAAAATTCAAAAAACAATGGGCTATAACCCATGTTTTTTGAATTTTGAATTAATTTTTTAATCCTCAAAAATGATGAAAAAGGGCGTGCTATAATATGCCGTACGGTATGGGCCATAGCCCATGGTCAAAAATGATGAAAAACGAGGTTAATTTTTTTTATCAAAAATTCAAAAAACGATGGGCTATAACCCATGTTTTTAGATTTTTTTCATTTTTTTCAAATCCTCAAAAATGATGAAAAACGGCGTGCTATAGTATGCCGTACGGTATGGGCCATAGCCCATGGTCAAAAATGATGAAAAACAAGGTTAAAAAATAATCGAAAATTTAAGAAACGATGGGCTATAACCCATGTTTTTTTCATTTTTTCATTTTTTTCAAATCCTCAAACATGATGAAAAACGGCGTGCTATAGTATGCCGTATGGTATGGGCCATAGCCCATGGTCAAAAATGATGAAAAACGAGGTTAAAAAAAAATCAAAAATTCAAAAAACGATGGGCTATAACCCATGTTTTTAGATTTTTTTCATTTTTTTTCAAATCCTCAAAAATGATGAAAAACGGCGTGCTATAGTATGCCGTATGGGATGGGCCATAGCCCATGGTCAAAAATGATGAAAAACGAGGTTAAAAAAAAATCAAAAATTTAAGAAACGATGGGCTATAACCCATGTTTTTTGAATTTTTTCATTTTTTTCAAATCCTCAAAAATGATGAAAAACGGCGTGCTGTAGTATGCCGTACGTTATGGGTCATAACCGATGGTCACAAATGATGAAAAACGAGGTTAAAAAAAAATATCAAAAATTCAAAAAACAATGGGCTATAACCCATGTTTTTGAATTTTGAATTAATTTTTTTATCCTCAAAAATGATGAAAAAGGGCGTGCTATAATATGCCGTACGGTATGGGCCATAGCCCATGGTCAAAAATGATGAAAAACGAGGTTAATTTTTTTTATCAAAAATTCAAAAAACGATGGGCTATAACCCATGTTTTTAGATTTTTTTCATTTTTTAAAAATCCTCAAAAATGATGAAAAACGGCGTGCTATAGTATGCCGTATGGTATGGGCCATAGCCCATGGTCAAAAATGATGAAAAACGAGGTTAAAAAAAAATCCAAAATCCAAAAAACGATGGGCTATAACCCATGTTTTTTAGATTTTTTTCATTTTTTTCAAATCCTCAAAAATGATGAAAAACGGCGTGCTGTAGTATGCCGTACGGTATGGGACATAGCCCATGGTCAAAAATGATGAAAAACGAGGTTAAAAAAAAAATCAAAAATTCAAAAAACGATGGGCTATAACCCATGTTTTTTGAATTTTGAATTAATTTTTTAATCCTCAAAAATGATGAAAAAGGGCGTGCTATAATATGCCGTACGGTATGGGCCATAGCCCATGGTCAAAAATGATGAAAAACGAGGTTAATTTTTTTTATCAAAAATTCAAAAAACGATGGGCTATAACCCATGTTTTTTGAATTTTTTCATTTTTTTCAAATCCTCAAAAATGATGAAAAACGGCGTGCTGTAGTATGCCGTACGTTATGGGTCATAACCCATGGTCACAAATGATGAAAAACGAGGTTAAAAAAAATATCAAAAATTCAAAAAACAATGGGCTATAACCCATGTTTTTTGAATTTTGAATTAATTTTTTAATCCTCAAAAATGATGAAAAAGGGCGTGCTATAATATGCCGTACGGTATGGGCCATAGCCCATGGTCAAAAATGATGAAAAACGAGGTAATTTTTTTAATCAAAAATTCAAAAAACGATGGGCTATAACCCATGTTTTTAGATTTTTTTCATTTTTTTCAAATCCTCAAAAATGATGAAAAACGGCGTGCTATAGTATGCCGTACGGTATGGGCCATAGCCCATGGTCAAAAATGATGAAAAACGAGGTTAAAAAAAAATCTAAAATTCAAAAAACGATGGGCTATAACCCATGTTTTTTGAATTTTGATTTTTTTTTTTAATCCTCAAAAATGATGAAAAAGGGCGTGCTATAATATGCCGTACGGTATGGGACATAGCCCATGGTCAAAAATGATGAAAAACGAGGTTAAAAAAAAAATCAAAAATTCAAAAAACGATGGGCTATAACCCATGTTTTTAGATTTTTTTCATTTTTTTCAAATCCTCAAAAATGATGAAAAACGGCGTGCTATATAGTATGCCGTATGGTATGGGCCATAGCCCATGGTCAAAAATGATGAAAAACGAGGTTAAAAAAAAATCAAAAATTAAAGAAACGATGGGCTATAACCCATGTTTTTTGAATTTTTTCATTTTTTTCAAATCCTCAAAAATGATGAAAAACGGCGTGCTGTAGTATGCCGTACGTTATGGGTCATAACCCATGGTCACAAATGATGAAAAACGAGGTTAAAAAAAATATCAAAAATTCAAAAAACAATGGGCTATAACCCATGTTTTTTGAATTTTGAATACATTTTTTAATCCTCAAAAATGATGAAAAAGGGCGTGCTATAATATGCCGTACGGTATGGGCCATAGCCCATGGTCAAAAATGATGAAAAACGAGGTTAATTCTTTTTATCAAAAATTCAAAAAACGATGGGCTATAACCCATGTTTTTAGATTTTTTTCATTTTTTTCAAATCCTCAAAAATGATGAAAAACGGTGTGCTATAGTATGCCGTATGATATGGGCCATAGCCCATGGTCAAAAATGATGAAAAACGAGGTTAAAAAAAAATCAAAAATTTAAGAAACGATGGGCTATAACCCATGTTTTTTGAATTTTTTCATTTTTTTCAAATCCTCAAAAATGATGAAAAACGGCGTGCTGTAGTATGCCGTACGTTATGGGTCATAACCCATGGTCACAAATGATGAAAAACGAGGTTAAAAAAAAATCAAAAATTCAAAAAACAATGGGCTATAACCCATGTTTTTTGAATTAATTTTTTAATCCTCAAAAATGATGAAAAAGGGCGTGCTATAATATGCCGTACGGTATGGGCCATAGCCCATGGTCAAAAATGATGAAAAACGAGGTTAATTTTTTTTATCAAAAATTCAAAAAACGATGGGCTATAACCCATGTTTTTTGATTTTTTTGATTTGTTTCAAATCCTCAAAAATGATGAAAAACGGCGTGCTATAGTATGCCGTATGGTATGGGCCATAGCCCATGGTCAAAAATGATGAAAAACGAGGTTAAAAAAAAATCAAAAATGTAAGAAACGATGGGCTATAACCCATGTTTTTTTAATTTTTTCATTTTTTTCAAATCCTCAAAAATGATGAAAAACGGCGTGCTGTAGTATGCCGTACGTTATGGGTCATAACCCATGGTCACAAATGATGAAAAACGAGGTTAAAAAAAATATCAAAAATTCAAAAAACAATGGGCTATAACCCATGTTTTTTGAATTTTGAATTAATTTTTTAATCCTCAAAAATGATGAAAAAGGGCGTGCTATAATATGCCGTACGGTATGGGCCATAGCCCATGGTCAAAAATGATGAAAAACGAGGTTAATTTTTTTAATCAAAAATTCAAAAAACGATGGGCTATAACCCATGTTTTTAGATTTTTTTCATTTTTTTCAAATCCTCAAAAATGATGAAAAACGGCGTGCTGTAGTATGCCGTACGTTATGGGTCATAACCCATGGTCACAAATGATGAAAAACGAGGTTAAAAAAAAATCAAAAATTCAAAAAACAATGGGCTATAACCCATGTTTTTTGAATTTTGAATTAATTTTTTAATCCTAAAAAATGATGAAAAAGGGCGTGCTATAATATGCCGTACGGTATGGGCCATAGCCCATGGTCAAAAATGATGAAAAACGAGGTTAATTTTTTGTATCAAAAATTCAAAAAACGATGGGCTATAACCCATGTTTTTAGATTTTTTTCATTTTTTTCAAATCCTCAAAAATGATGAAAAACGGCGTGCTATAGTATGCCGTACGGTATGGGCCATAGCCCATGGTCAAAAATGATGAAAAACAAGGTTAAAAAAAAATCAAAAATTCAAAAAACGATGGGCTATAACCCATGTTTTTAGATTTTTTTAATTTTTTTCAAATCCTCAAAAATGATGAAAAACGGCGTGCTATATAGTATGCCGTATGGTATGGGCCATAGCCCATGGTCAAAAATGATGAAAAACGAGGTTAAAAAAAAATCAAAAATTAAAGAAACGATGGGCTATAACCCATGTTTTTTGAATTTTTTCATTTTTTTCAAATCCTCAAAAATGATGAAAAACGGCGTGCTGTAGTATGCCGTACGTTATGGGTCATAACCCATGGTCACAAATGATGAAAAACGAGGTTAAAAAAAATATCAAAAATTCAAAAAACAATGGGCTATAACCCATGTTTTTTGAATTTTGAATAAATTTTTTAATCCTCAAAAATGATGAAAAAGGGCGTGCTATAATATGCCGTACGGTATGGGCCATAGCCCATGGTCAAAAATGATGAAAAACGAGGTTAATTCTTTTTATCAAAAATTCAAAAAACGATGGGCTATAACCCATGTTTTTAGATTTTTTTCATTTTTTTCAAATCCTCAAAAATGATGAAAAACGGTGTGCTATAGTATGCCGTATGGTATGGGCCATAGCCCATGGTCAAAAATGATGAAAAACGAGGTTAAAAAAAAATCAAAAATTTAAGAAACGATGGGCTATAACCCATGTTTTTTGAATTTTTTCATTTTTTTCAAATCCTCAAAAATGATGAAAAACGGCGTGCTGTAGTATGCCGTACGTTATGGGTCATAACCCATGGTCACAAATGATGAAAAACGAGGTTAAAAAAAAATCAAAAATTCAAAAAACAATGGGCTATAACCCATGTTTTTTGAATTAATTTTTTAATCCTCAAAAATGATGAAAAAGGGCGTGCTATAATATGCCGTACGGTATGGGCCATAGCCCATGGTCAAAAATGATGAAAAACGAGGTTAATTTTTTTTATCAAAAATTCAAAAAACGATGGGCTATAACCCATGTTTTTTGATTTTTTTGATTTGTTTCAAATCCTCAAAAATGATGAAAAACGGCGTGCTATAGTATGCCGTATGGTATGGGCCATAGCCCATGGTCAAAAATGATGAAAAACGAGGTTAAAAAAAAATCAAAAATGTAAGAAACGATGGGCTATAACCCATGTTTTTTTAATTTTTTCATTTTTTTCAAATCCTCAAAAATGATGAAAAACGGCGTGCTGTAGTATGCCGTACGTTATGGGTCATAACCCATGGTCACAAATGATGAAAAACGAGGTTAAAAAAAATATCAAAAATTCAAAAAACAATGGGCTATAACCCATGTTTTTTGAATTTTGAATTAATTTTTTAATCCTCAAAAATGATGAAAAAGGGCGTGCTATAATATGCCGTACGGTATGGGCCATAGCCCATGGTCAAAAATGATGAAAAACGAGGTTAATTTTTTTTATCAAAAATTCAAAAAACGATGGGCTATAACCCATGTTTTTAGATTTTTTTCATTTTTTTCAAATCCTCAAAAATGATGAAAAACGGCGTGCTGTAGTATGCCGTACGTTATGGGTCATAACCCATGGTCACAAATGATGAAAAACGAGGTTAAAAAAAAATCAAAAATTCAAAAAACAATGGGCTATAACCCATGTTTTTTGAATTTTGAATTAATTTTTTAATCCTAAAAAATGATGAAAAAGGGCGTGCTATAATATGCCGTACGGTATGGGCCATAGCCCATG
Organism: Protomyctophum parallelum; assembly: GCF_964188405.1. Taxonomy (NCBI): domain Eukaryota; kingdom Metazoa; phylum Chordata; class Actinopteri; order Myctophiformes; family Myctophidae; genus Protomyctophum; species Protomyctophum parallelum. Next base: position 37,544,563 of record NC_139698.1, read on the forward strand.
GTCAAAAATGATGAAAAACGAGGTTAATTTTTTGTATCAAAAATTCAAAAAACGATGGGCTATAACCCATGTTTTTAGATTTTTTTCATTTTTTTCAAATCCTCAAAAATGATGAAAAACGGCGTGCTATAGTATGCCGTACGGTATGGGCCATAGCCCATGGTCAAAAATGATGAAAAACAAGGTTAAAAAAAAATCAAAAATTTAAGAAACGATGGGCTATAACCCATGTTTTTTGATTTTTTTCATTTGTTTCAAATCCTCAAAAATGATGAAAAACGGCGTGCTATAGTATGCCGTATGGTATGGGCCATAGCCCATGGTCAAAAATGATGAAAAACGAGGTTAAAAAAAAATCTAAAATTCAAAAAACGATGGGCTATAACCCATGTTTTTTGAATTTTGATATTTTTTTTTAATCCTCAAAAATGATGAAAAAGGGCGTGCTATAATATGCCGTACGGTATGGGACATAGCCCATGGTCAAAAATGATGAAAAACGAGGTTAAAAAAAAATCTAAAATTAAAGAAACGATGGGCTATAACCCATGTTTTTTGAATTTTTTCATTTTTTTCGAATCCTCAAAAATGATGAAAAACGGCGTGCTGTAGTATGCCGTACGTTATGGGTCATAACCCATGGTCACAAATGATGAAAAACGAGGTTAAAAAAAAATCAAAAATTCAAAAAACAATGGGCTATAACCCATGTTTTTTGAATTTTGAATTAATTTTTTAATCCTAAAAAATGATGAAAAAGGGCGTGCTATAATATGCCGTACGGTATGGGCCATAGCCCATGGTCAAAAATGATGAAAAACGAGGTTAATTTTTTTTATCAAAAATTCAAAAAACGATGGGCTATAACCCATGTTTTTAGATTTTTTTCATTTTTTTCAAATCCTCAAAAATGATGAAAAACGGCGTGCTATAGTATGCCGTACGGTATGGGCCATAGCCCATGGTCAAAAATGATGAAAAACAAGGTTAAAAAAAAATCAAAAATTTAAGAAACGATGGGCTATAACCCATGTTTTTTGATTTTTTTCATTTGTTTCAAATCCTCAAAAATGATGAAAAACGGCGTGCTATAGTATGCCGTATGGTATGGGCCATAGCCCATGGTCAAAAATGATGAAAAACGAGGTTAAAAAAAAATCTAAAATTCAAAAAACGATGGGCTATAACCCATGTTTTTTGAATTTTGATATTTTTTTTTAATCCTCAAAAATGATGAAAAAGGGCGTGCTATAATATGCCGTACGGTATGGGACATAGCCCATGGTCAAAAATGATGAAAAACGAGGTTAAAAAAAAATCAAAAATTAAAGAAACGATGGGCTATAACCCATGTTTTTTGAATTTTTTCATTTTTTTCGAATCCTCAAAAATGATGAAAAACGGCGTGCTGTAGTATGCCGTACGTTATGGGTCATAACCCATGGTCACAAATGATGAAAAACGAGGTTAAAAAAAATATCAAAAATTCAAAAAACAATGGGCTATAACCCATGTTTTTTTAATTTTGAATAAATTTTTTAATCCTCAAAAATGATGAAAAAGGGCGTGCTATAATATGCCGTACGGTATGGGCCATAGCCCATGGTCAAAAATGATGAAAAACGAGGTTAATTCTTTTTATCAAAAATTCAAAAAACGATGGGCTATAACCCATGTTTTTAGATTCTTTTCATTTTTTTCAAATCCTCAAAAATGATGAAAAACGGCGTGCTATAGTATGCCGTATGGTATGGGCCATAGCCCATGGTCAAAAATGATGAAAAACGAGGTTAAAAAAAAATCAAAAATTTAAGAAACGATGGGCTATAACCCATGTTTTTTGAATTTTTTCATTTTTTTCAAATCCTCAAAAATGATGAAAAACGGCGTGCTGTAGTATGCCGTACGTTATGGGTCATAACCCATGGTCACAAATGATGAAAAACGAGGTTAAAAAAAATATCAAAAATTCAAAAAACAATGGGCTATAACCCATGTTTTTTGAATTTTGAATTAATTTTTTAATCCTCAAAAATGATGAAAAAGGGCGTGCTATAATATGCCGTACGGTATGGGCCATAGCCCATGGTCAAAAATGATGAAAAACGAGGTTAATTCTTTTTATCAAAAATTCAAAAAACGATGGGCTATAACCCATGTTTTTAGATTCTTTTCATTTTTTTCAAATCCTCAAAAATGATGAAAAACGGCGTGCTATAGTATGCCGTATGGTATGGGCCATAGCCCATGGTCAAAAATGATGAAAAACGAGGTTAAAAAAAAATCAAAAATTTAAGAAACGATGGGCTATAACCCATGTTTTTTGAATTTTTTCATTTTTTTCAAATCCTCAAAAATGATGAAAAACGGCGTGCTGTAGTATGCCGTACGTTATGGGTCATAACCCATGGTCACAAATGATGAAAAACTAGGTTAAAAAATATATCAAAAATTCAAAAAACAATGGGCTATAACCCATGTTTTTTGAATTTTGAATTAATTTTTTAATCCTCAAAAATGATGAAAAAGGGCGTGCTATAATATGCCGTACGGTATGGGCCATAGCCCATGGTCAAAAATGATGAAAAACGAGGTTAATTTTTTTTATCAAAAATTCAAAAAACGATGGGCTATAACCCATGTTTTTAGATTTTTTTCATTTTTTTCAAATCCTCAAAAATGATGAAAAACGGCGTGCTATAGTATGCCGTACGGTATGGGCCATAGCCCATGGTCAAAAATGATGAAAAACAAGGTTAAAAAAGAATCGAAAATTTAAGAAACGATGGGCTATAACCCATGTTTTTTGATTTTTTTCATTTTTTTCAAATCCTCAAAAATGATGAAAAACGGCGTGCTATAGTATGCCGTATGGTATGGGCCATAGCCCATGGTCAAAAATGATGAAAAACGAGGTTAAAAAAAAATCAAAAATTTAAGAAACGATGGGCTATAACCCATGTTTTTTGAATTTTTTCATTTTTTTCAAATCCTCAAAAATGATGAAAAACGGCGTGCTGTAGTATGCCGTACGTTATGGGTCATAACCCATGGTCACAAATGATGAAAAACGAGGTTAAAAAAAATATCAAAAATTCAAAAAACAATGGGCTATAACCCATGTTTTTTGAATTTTGAATTAATTTTTTAATCCTCAAAAATGATGAAAAAGGGCGTGCTATAATATGCCGTACGGTATGGGCCATAGCCCATGGTCAAAAATGATGAAAAACGAGGTTAATATTTTTTATCAAAAATTCAAAAAACGATGGGCTATAACCCATGTTTTTAGATTTTTTTCATTTTTTTCAAATCCTCAAAAATGATGAAAAACGGCGTGCTATAGTATGCCGTACGGTATGGGCCATAGCCCATGGTCAAAAATGATGAAAAACAAGGTTAAAAAAAAATCAAAAATTTAAGAAACGATGGGCTATAACCCATGTTTTTTTATTTTTTTCATTTGTTTCAAATCCTCAAAAATGATGAAAAACGGCGTGCTATAGTATGCCGTACGGTATGGGCCATAGCCCATGGTCAAAAATGATGAAAAACAAGGTTAAAAAAAAATCAAAAATTTAAGAAACGATGGGCTATAACCCATGTTTTTTTATTTTTTTCATTTGTTTCAAATCCTCAAAAATGATGAAAAACGGCGTGCTATAGTATGCCGTATGGTATGGGCCATAGCCCATGGTCAAAAATGATGAAAAACGAGGTTAAAAAAAAATCTAAAATTAAAAAAACGATGGGCTATAACCCATGTTTTTTGTATTTAGATATTTTTTTTTAATCCTCAAAAATGATGAAAAAGGGCGTGCTATAATATGCCGTACGGTATGGGACATAGCCCATGGTCAAAAATGATGAAAAACGAGGTTAAAAAAAATATCAAAAATTCAAAAAACGATGGGCTATAACCCATGTTTTTTGATTTTTTTCATTTTTTTCAAATCCTCAAAAATGATGAAAAACGGCGTGCTATAGTATGCCGTATGGTATGGGCCATAGCCCATGGTCAAAAATGATGAAAAACGAGGTTAAAAAAAAATCTAAAATTAAAAAAACGATGGGCTATAACCCATGTTTTTTGAATTTTGATTTTTTTTTTTTATCCTCAAAAATGATGAAAAAGGGCGTGCTATAATATGCCGTACGGTATGGGACATAACCCATGGTCAAAAATGATGAAAAACGAGGTTAAAAAAAATATCAAAAATTCAAAAAACGATGGGCTATAACCCATGTTTTTAGATTTTTTTCATTTTTTTCAAATCCTCAAAAATGATGAAAAACGGCGTGCTATAGTATGCCGTATGGTATGGGCCATAGCCCATGGTCAAAAATGATGAAAAACGAGGTTAAAAAAAAATCAAAAATTTAAGAAACGATGGGCTATAACCCATGTTTTTTGAATTTTTTCATTTTTTTCAAATCCTCAAAAATGATGAAAAACGGCGTGCTGTAGTATGCCGTACGTTATGGGTCATAACCCATGGTCACAAATGATGAAAAACGAGGTTAAAAAAAATATCAAAAATTCAAAAAACAATGGGCTATAACCCATGTTTTTTGAATTTTGAATTAATTTTTTAATCCTCAAAAATGATGAAAAAGGGCGTGCTATAATATGCCGTACGGTATGGGCCATAGCCCATGGTCAAAAATGATGAAAAACGAGGTTAAAAAAAAATCAAAAATTTAAGAAACGATGGGCTATAACCCATGTTTTTTGAATTTTTTCATTTTTTTCAAATCCTCAAAAATGATGAAAAACGGCGTGCTGTAGTATGCCGTACGTTATGGGTCATAACCCATGGTCACAAATGATGAAAAACGAGGTTAAAAAAAATATCAAAAATTCAAAAAACAATGGGCTATAACCCATGTTTTTTGAATTTTGAATTAATTTTTTAATCCTCAAAAATGATGAAAAAGGGCGTGCTATAATATGCCGTACGGTATCGGCCATAGCCCATGGTCAAAAATGATGAAAAACGAGGTTAATTTTTTTATCAAAAATTCAAAAAACGATGGGCTATAACCCATGTTTTTAGATTTTTTTCATTTTTTTCAAATCCTCAAAAATGATGAAAAACGGCGTGCTGTAGTATGCCGTACGTTATGGGTCATAACCCATGGTCACAAATGATGAAAAACGAGGTTAAAAAAAATATCAAAAATTCAAAAAACAATGGGCTATAACCCATGTTTTTTTAATTTTGAATTAATTTTTTAATCCTCAAAAATGATGAAAAAGGGCGTGCTATAATATGCCGTACGGTATGGGCCATAGCCCATGGTCAAAAATGATGAAAAACGAGGTTAATTTTTTTTATCAAAAATTCAAAAAACGATGGGCTATAACCCATGTTTTTAGATTTTTTTCATTTTTTTCAAATCCTCAAAAATGATGAAAAACGGTGTGCTATAGTATGCCGTACGGTATGGGCCATAGCCCATGGTCAAAAATGATGAAAAACAAGGTTAAAAAAAATCAAAAATGTAAGAAACGATGGGCTATAACCCATGTTTTTTGATTTTTTTCATTTGTTTCAAATCCTCAAAAATGATGAAAAACGGCGTGCTATAGTATGCCGTATGGTATGGGCCATAGCCCATGGTCAAAAATGATGAAAAACGAGGTTAAAAAAAAATCTAAAATTCAAAAAACGATGGGCTATAACCCATGTTTTTTGAATTTTGATTTTTTTTTTTAATCCTCAAAAATGATGAAAAAGGGCGTGCTATAATATGCCGTACGGTATGGGACATAGCCCATGGTCAAAAATGATGAAAAACGAGGTTAAAAAAAATATCAAAAATTCAAAAAACGATGGGCTATAACCCATGTTTTTAGATTTTTTTCATTTTTTTCAAATCCTCAAAAATGATGAAAAATGGCGTGCTATAGTATGCCGTATGGTATGGGCCATAGCCCATGGTCAAAAATGATGAAAAACGAGGTTAAAAAAAAATCAAAAATTTAAGAAACGATGGGCTATAACCCATGTTTTTTGAATTTTTTCATTTTTTTCAAATCCTCAAAAATGATGAAAAACGGCGTGCTGTAGTATGCCGTACGTTATGGGTCATAACCCATGGTCACAAATGATGAAAAACGAGGTTAAAAAAAATATCAAAAATTCAAAAAACAATGGGCTATAACCCATGTTTTTTGAATTTTGAATTAATTTTTTAATCCTCAAAAATGATGAAAAAGGGCGTGCTATAATATGCCGTACGGTATGGGCCATAGCCCATGGTCAAAAATGATGAAAAACGAGGTTAATTTTTTTTATCAAAAATTCAAAAAACGATGGGCTATAACCCATGTTTTTAGATTTTTTTCATTTTTTTCAAATCCTCAAAAATGATGAAAAACGGCGTGCTATAGTATGCCGTATGGTATGGGCCATAGCCCATGGTCAAAAATGATGAAAAACGAGGTTAAAAAAAAATCAAAATTTCAAAAAACGATGGGCTATAACCCATGTTTTTAGATTTTTTTCATTTTTTTCAAATCCTCAAAAATGATGAAAAACGGCGTGCTATAGTATGCCGTATGGTATGGGCCATAGCCCATGGTCAAAAATGATGAAAAACGAGGTTAAAAAAAAATCAAAAATTTAAGAAACGATGGGCTATAACCCATGTTTTTTGAATTTTTTCATTTTTTTCAAATCCTCAAAAATGATGAAAAACGGCGTGCTATAGTATGCCGTATGGTATGGGCCATAGCCCATGGTCAAAAATGATGAAAAACGAGGTTAAAAAAAAAATCAAAAATTTAAGAAACGATGGGCTATAACCCATGTTTTTTGAATTTTTTCATTTTTTTCAAATCCTCAAAAATGATGAAAAACGGCGTGCTATAGTATGCCGTACGGTATGGGCCATAGCCCATGGTCAAAAATGATGAAAAACAAGGTTAAAAAAGAATCGAAAATTTAAGAAACGATGGGCTATAACCCATGTTTTTTGAATTTTGAATTAATTTTTTAATCCTCAAAAATGATGAAAAAGGGCGTGCTATAATATGCCGTACGGTATGGGCCATAGCCCATGGTCAAAAATGATGAAAAACGAGGTTAATTTTTTTTATCAAAAATTCAAAAAACGATGGGCTATAACCCATGTTTTTAGATTTTTTTCATTTTTTTCAAATCCTCAAAAATGATGAAAAACGGCGTGCTGTAGTATGCCGTACGTTATGGGTCATAACCCATGGTCACAAATGATGAAAAACGAGGTTAAAAAAAATATCAAAAATTCAAAAAACAATGGGCTATAACCCATGTTTTTTGAATTTTGAATTAATTTTTTAATCCTCAAAAATGATGAAAAAGGGCGTGCTATAATATGCCGTACGGTATGGGCCATAGCCCATGGTCAAAAATGATGAAAAACGAGGTTAATTTTTTTTATCAAAAATTCAAAAAACGATGGGCTATAACCCATGTTTTTAGATTTTCTTCATTTTTTTCAAATCCTCAAAAATGATGAAAAACGGCGTGCTATAGTATGCCGTACGGTATGGGCCATAGCCCATGGTCAAAAATGATGAAAAACAAGGTTAAAAAAAAATCAAAAATTTAAGAAACGATGGGCTATAACCCATGTTTTTTGATTTTTTTCATTTGTTTCAAATCCTCAAAAATGATGAAAAACGGCGTGCTATAGTATGCCGTATGGTATGGGCCATAGCCCATGGTCAAAAATGATGAAAAACAAGGTTAAAAAAAAATCTAAAATTCAAAAAACGATGGGCTATAACCCATGTTTTTTGAATTTTGATTTTTTTTTTTTATCCTCAAAAATGATGAAAAAGGGCGTGCTATAATATGCCGTACGGTATGGGACATAGCCCATGGTCAAAAATGATGAAAAACGAGGTTAAAAAAAATATCAAAAATTCAAAAAACGATGGGCTATAACCCATGTTTTTAGATTTTTTTCATTTTTTTCAAATCCTCAAAAATGATGAAAAACGGCGTGCTATAGTATGCCGTATGGTATGGGCCATAGCCCATGGTCAAAAATGATGAAAAACGAGGTTAAAAAAAAATCAAAAATTAAAGAAACGATGGGCTATAACCCATGTTTTTTGAATTTTTTCATTTTTTTCAAATCCTCAAAAATGATGAAAAACGGCGTGCTGTAGTATGCCGTACGTTATGGGTCATAACCCATGGTCACAAATGATGAAAAACGAGGTTAAAAAAAATATCAAAAATTCAAAAAACAATGGGCTATAACCCATGTTTTTTGAATTTTGAATAAATTTTTTAATCCTCAAAAATGATTAAAAACGGCGTGCTATAATATGCCGTACGGTATGGGCCATAGCCCATGGTCAAAAATGATGAAAAACGAGGTTAATTCTTTTTATCAAAAATTCAAAAAACGATGGGCTATAACCCATGTTTTTAGATTTTTTTCATTTTTTTCAAATCCTCAAAAATGATGAAAAACGGCGTGCTATAGTATGCCGTATGGTATGGGCCATAGCCCATGGTCAAAAATGATGAAAAACGAGGTTAAAAAAAAATCAAAAATTTAAGAAACGATGGGCAATAACCCATGTTTTTTGATTTTTTTCATTTTTTTCAAATCCTCAAAAATGATGAAAAACGGCGTGCTGTAGTATGCCGTACGTTATGGGTCATAACCCATGGTCACAAATGATGAAAAACTAGGTAAAAAAATATATCAAAAATTCAAAAAACAATGGGCTATAACCCATGTTTTTTGAATTTTGAATTAATTTTTTAATCCTCAAAAATGATGAAAAAGGGCGTGCTATAATATGCCGTACGGTATGGGCCATAGCCCATGGTCAAAAATGATGAAAAACGAGGTTAATTTTTTTTATCAAAAATTCAAAAAACGATGGGCTATAACCCATGTTTTTAGATTTTTTTCATTTTTTTCAAATCCTCAAAAATGATGAAAAACGGCGTGCTATAGTATGCCGTACGGTATGGGCCATAGCCCATGGTCAAAAATGATGAAAAACAAGGTTAAAAAAGAATCGAAAATTTAAGAAACGATGGGCTATAACCCATGTTTTTTGATTTTTTTGATTTTTTTCAAATCCTCAAAAATGATGAAAAACGGCGTGCTATAGTATGCCGTATGGTATGGGCCATAGCCCATGGTCAAAAATGATGAAAGACGAGGTTAAAAAAAAATCAAAAATTTAAGAAACGATGGGCTATAACCCATGTTTTTTGAATTTTTTCATTTTTTTCAAATCCTCAAAATGATGAAAAACGGCGTGCTGTAGTATGCCGTACGTTATGGGTCATAACCCATGGTCACAAATGATGAAAAACGAGGTTAAAAAAAATATCAAAAATTCAAAAAACAATGGGCTATAACCCATGTTTTTTGAATTTTGAATTAATTTTTTAATCCTCAAAAATGATGAAAAAGGGCGTGCTATAATATGCCGTACGGTATGGGCCATAGCCCATGGTCAAAAATGATGAAAAACGAGGTTAATTTTTTTTATCAAAAATTAAAAAAACGATGGGCTATAACCCATGTTTTTAGATTTTTTTCATTTTTTTCAAATCCTCAAAAATGATGAAAAACGGCGTGCTATAGTATGCCGTACGGTATGGGCCATAGCCCATGGTCAAAAATGATGAAAAACAAGGTTAAAAAAAAATCAAAAATTTAAGAAACGATGGGCTATAACCCATGTTTTTTGATTTTTTTCATTTGTTTCAAATCCTCAAAAATGATGAAAAACGGCGTGCTATAGTATGCCGTATGGTATGGGCCATAGCCCATGGTCAAAAATGATGAAAAACGAGGTTAAAAAAAAATCTAAAATAAAAAAAACGATGGGCTATAACCCATGTTTTTTTAATTTTGATTTTTTTTTTTTATCCTCAAAAATGATGAAAAAGGGCGTGCTATAATATGCCGTACGGTATGGGACATAGCCCATGGTCAAAAATGATGAAAAACGAGGTTAAAAAAAATATCAAAAATTCAAAAAACGATGGGCTATAACCCATGTTTTTTGATTTTTTTCATTTTTTTCAAATCCTCAAAAATGATGAAAAACGGCGTGCTATAGTATGCCGTATGGTATGGGCCATAGCCCATGGTCAAAAATGATGAAAAACGAGGTTAAAAAAAAATCTAAAATTAAAAAAACGATGGGCTATAACCCATGTTTTTTGAATTTTGATTTTTTTTTTTTTATCCTCAAAAATGATGAAAAAGGGCGTGCTATAATATGCCGTACGTTATGGGTCATAACCCATGGTCACAAATGATGAAAAACGAGGTTAAAAAAAATATCAAAAATTCAAAAAACAATGGGCTATAACCCATGTTTTTTGAATTTTGAATAATTTTTTTAATCCTCAAAAATGATGAAAAAGGGCGTGCTATAATATGCCGTACGGTATGGGCCATAGCCCATGGTCAAAAATGATGAAAAACGAGGTTAATTCTTTTTATAAAAAATTCAAAAAACGATGGGCTATAACCCATGTTTTTAGATTTTTTTCATTTTTTTCAAATCCTCAAAAATGATGAAAAACGGCGTGCTATAGTATGCCGTATGGTATGGGCCATAGCCCATGGTCAAAAATGATGAAAAACGAGGTTAAAAAAAAATCTAAAATTAAAAAAACGATGGGCTATAACCCATGTTTTTTGAATTTTGATTTTTTTTTTTTACCCTCAAAAATGATGAAAAAGGGCGTGCTATAATATGCCGTACGTTATGGGTCATAACCCATGGTCACAAATGATGAAAAACGAGGTTAAAAAAAATATCAAAAATTCAAAAAACAATGGGCTATAACCCATGTTTTTTGAATTTTGAATAAATTTTTTAATCCTCAAAAATGTAGAAAAAGGGCGTGCTATAATATGCCGTACGGTATGGGCCATAGCCCATGGTCAAAAATGATGAAAAACGAGGTTAATTCTTTTTATAAAAAATTCAAAAAACGATGGGCTATAACCCATGTTTTTAGATTTTTTTCATTTTTTTCAAATCCTCAAAAATGATGAAAAACGGCGTGCTATAGTATGCCGTATGGTATGGGCCATAGCCCATGGTCAAAAATGATGAAAAACGAGGTTAAAAAAAAATCAAAAATTTAAGAAACGATGGGCTATAACCCATGTTTTTTGAATTTTTTCATTTTTTTCAAATCCTCAAAAATGATGAAAAACGGCGTGCTGTAGTATGCCGTACGTTATGGGTCATAACCCATGGTCACAAATGATGAAAAACTAGGTAAAAAAATATATCAAAAATTCAAAAAACAATGGGCTATAACCCATGTTTTTTGAATTTTGAATTAATTTTTTAATCCTCAAAAATGATGAAAAAGGGCGTGCTATAATATGCCGTACGGTATGGGCCATAGCCCATGGTCAAAAATGATGAAAAACGAGGTTAATTTTTTTTATCAAAAATTCAAAAAACGATCGGCTATAACCCATGTTTTTAGATTTTTTTCATTTTTTTCAAATCCTCAAAAATGATGAAAAACGGCGTGCTATAGTATGCCGTACGGTATGGGCCATAGCCCATGGTCAAAAATGATGAAAAACAAGGTTAAAAAAGAATCGAAAATTTAAGAAACGATGGGCTATAACCCATGTTTTTTGATTTTTTTGATTTTTTTCAAATCCTCAAAAATGATGAAAAACGGCGTGCTATAGTATGCCGTATGGTATGGGCCATAGCCCATGGTCAAAAATGATGAAAAACGAGGTTAAAAAAAAATCAAAAATTTAAGAAACGATGGGCTATAACCCATGTTTTTTGAATTTTTTCATTTTTTTCAAATCCTCAAAAATGATGAAAAACGGCGTGCTGTAGTATGCCGTACGTTATGGGTCATAACCCATGGTCACAAATGATGAAAAACGAGGTTAAAAAAAATATCAAAAATTCAAAAAACAATGGGCTATAACCCATGTTTTTTGAATTTTGAATTAATTTTTTAATCCTCAAAAATGATGAAAAAGGGCGTGCTATAATATGCCGTACGGTATGGGCCATAGCCCATGGTCAAAAATGATGAAAAACGAGGTTAATTTTTTTTATCAAAAATTAAAAAAACGATGGGCTATAACCCATGTTTTTAGATTTTTTTCATTTTTTTCAAATCCTCAAAAATGATGAAAAACGGCGTGCTATAGTATGCCGTACGGTATGGGCCATAGCCCATGGTCAAAAATGATGAAAAACAAGGTTAAAAAAAAATCAAAATTTTAAGAAACGATGGGCTATAACCCATGTTTTTTGATTTTTTTCATTTGTTTCAAATCCTCAAAAATGATGAAAAACGGCGTGCTATAGTATGCCGTATGGTATGGGCCATAGCCCATGGTCAAAAATGATGAAAAACGAGGTTAAAAAAAAATCTAAAATTAAAAAAACGATGGGCTATAACCCATGTTTTTTTAATTTTGATTTTTTTTTTTAATCCTCAAAAATGATGAAAAAGGGCGTGCTATAATATGCCGTACGGTATGGGACATAGCCCATGGTCAAAAATGATGAAAAACGAGGTTAAAAAAAATATCAAAAATTCAAAAAACGATGGGCTATAACCCATGTTTTTTGATTTTTTTCATTTTTTTCAAATCCTCAAAAATGATGAAAAACGGCGTGCTATAGTATGCCGTATGGTATGGGCCATAGCCCATGGTCAAAAATGATGAAAAACGAGGTTAAAAAAAAATCTAAAATTAAAAAAACGATGGGCTATAACCCATGTTTTTTGAATTTTGATTTTTTTTTTTTTATCCTCAAAAATGATGAAAAAGGGCGTGCTATAATATGCCGTACGGTATGGGACATAACCCATGGTCAAAAATGATGAAAAACGAGGTTAAAAAAAAAAACAAAAATTCAAAAAACGATGGGCTATAACCCATGTTTTTAGATTTTTTTCATTTTTTTCAAATCCTCAAAAATGATGAAAAACGGCGTGCTATAGTATGCCGTATGGTATGGGCCATAGCCCATGGTCAAAAATGATGAAAAACGAGGTTAAAAAAAAATCAAAAATTAAAGAAACGATGGGCTATAACCCATGTTTTTTGAATTTTTTCATTTTTTTCAAATCCTCAAAAATGATGAAAAACGGCGTGCTGTAGTATGCCGTACGTTATGGGTCATAACCCATGGTCACAAATGATGAAAAACGAGGTTAAAAAAAATATCAAAAATTCAAAAAACAATGGGCTATAACCCATGTTTTTTGAATTTTGAATAAATTTTTTAATCCTCAAAAATGATGAAAAAGGGCGTGCTATAATATGCCGTACGGTATGGGCCATAGCCCATGGTCAAAAATGATGAAAAACGAGGTTAATTCTTTTTATCAAAAATTCAAAAAACGATGGGCTATAACCCATGTTTTTAGATTTTTTTCATTTTTTTCAAATCCTCAAAAATGATGAAAAACGGCGTGCTATAGTATGCCGTATGGTATGGGCCATAGCCCATGGTCAAAAATGATGAAAAACGAGGTTAAAAAAAATCAAGAATTTAAGAAACGATGGGCTATAACCCATGTTTTTTGAATTTTTTCATTTTTTTCAAATCCTCAAAAATGATGAAAAACGGCGTGCTGTAGTATGCCGTACGTTATGGGTCATAACCCATGGTCACAAATGATGAAAAACTAGGTAAAAAAATATATCAAAAATTCAAAAAACAATGGGCTATAACCCATGTTTTTTGAATTTTGAATAAATTTTTTAATCCTCAAAAATGATGAAAAAGGGCGTGCTATAATATGCCGTACGGTATGGGCCATAGCCCATGGTCAAAAATGATGAAAAACGAGGTTAATTTTTTTTATCAAAAATTCAAAAAACGATGGGCTATAACCCATGTCTTTAGATTTTTTTCATTTTTTTCAAATCCTCAAAAATGATGAAAAACGGCGTGCTATAGTATGCCGTACGGTATGGGCCATAGCCCATGGTCAAAAATGATGAAAAACAAGGTTAAAAAAGAATCGAAAATTTAAGAAACGATGGGCTATAACCCATGTTTTTTGATTTTTTTGATTTTTTTCAAATCCTCAAAAATGATGAAAAACGGCGTGCTATAGTATGCCGTATGGTATGGGCCATAGCCCATGGTCAAAAATGATGAAAAACGAGGTTAAAAAAAAATCAAAAATTTAAGAAACGATGGGCTATAACCCATGTTTTTTGAATTTTTTCATTTTTTTCAAATCCTCAAAAATGATGAAAAACGGCGTGCTGTAGTATGCCGTACGTTATGGGTCATAACCCATGGTCACAAATGATGAAAAACGAGGTTAAAAAAAATATCAAAAATTCAAAAAACAATGGGCTATAACCCATGTTTTTTGAATTTTGAATTAATTTTTTAATCCTCAAAAATGATGAAAAAGGGCGTGCTATAATATGCCGTACGGTATGGGCCATAGCCCATGGTCAAAAATGATGAAAAACGAGGTTAATTTTTTTTATCAAAAATTAAAAAAAACGATGGGCTATAACCCATGTTTTTAGATTTTTTTCATTTTTTTCAAATCCTCAAAAATGATGAAAAACGGCGTGCTATAGTATGCCGTACGGTATGGGCCATAGCCCATGGTCAAAAATGATGAAAAACAAGGTTAAAAAAAAATCAAAAATTTAAGAAACGATGGGCTATAACCCATGTTTTTTGATTTTTTTCATTTGTTTCAAATCCTCAAAAAGGATGAAAAACGGCGTGCTATAGTATGCCGTATGGTATGGGCCATAGCCCATGGTCAAAAATGATGAAAAACGAGGTTAAAAAAAAATCTAAAATTAAAAAAACGATGGGCTATAACCCATGTTTTTTTTTTTTTGATTTTTTTTTTTAATCCTCAAAAATGATGAAAAAGGGCGTGCTATAATATGCCGTACGGTATGGGACATAGCCCATGGTCAAAAATGATGAAAAACGAGGTTAAAAAAAATATCAAAAATTCAAAAAACGATGGGCTATAACCCATGTTTTTTTATTTTTTTCAAATCCTCAAAAATGATGAAAAACGGCGTGCTATAGTATGCCGTATGGTATGGGCCATAGCCCATGGTCAAAAATGATGAAAAACAAGGTTAAAAAAAAATCTAAAATTAAAAAAACGATGGGCTATAACCCATGTTTTTTGAATTTTGAATAAATTTTTTAATCCTCAAAAATGATGAAAAAGGGCGTGCTATAATATGCCGTACGGTATGGGCCATAGCCCATGGTCAAAAATGATGAAAAACGAGGTTAATTTTTTTTATCAAAAATTCAAAAAACGATGGGCTATAACCCATGTTTTTAGATTTTTTTCATTTTTTTCAAATCCTCAAAAATGATGAAAAACGGCGTGCTATAGTATGCCGTACGGTATGGGCCATAGCCCATGGTCAAAAATGATGAAAAACAAGGTTAAAAAAGAATCGAAAATTTAAGAAACGATGGGCTATAACCCATGTTTTTTGATTTTTTTGATTTTTTTCAAATCCTCAAAAATGATGAAAAACGGCGTGCTATAGTATGCCGTATGGTATGGGCCATAGCCCATGGTCAAAAATGATGAAAAACGAGGTTAAAAAAAAATCAAAAATTTAAGAAACGATGGGCTATAACCCATGTTTTTTGAATTTTTTCATTTTTTTCAAATCCTCAAAAATGATGAAAAACGGCGTGCTGTAGTATGCCGTACGTTATGGGTCATAACCCATGGTCACAAATGATGAAAAACGAGGTTAAAAAAAATATCAAAAATTCAAAAAACAATGGGCTATAACCCATGTTTTTTGAATTTTGAATTAATTTTTTAATCCTCAAAAATGATGAAAAAGGGCGTGCTATAATATGCCGTACGGTATGGGCCATAGCCCATGGTCAAAAATGATGAAAAACGAGGTTAATTTTTTTTATCAAAAATTAAAAAAACGATGGGCTATAACCCATGTTTTTAGATTTGTTTCATTTTTTTCAAATCCTCAAAAATGATGAAAAACGGCGTGCTATAGTATGCCGTACGGTATGGGCCATAGCCCATGGTCAAAAATGATGAAAAACAAGGTTAAAAAAAAAATCAAAAATTTAAGAAACGATGGGCTATAACCCATGTTTTTTGATTTTTTTCATTTGTTTCAAATCCTCAAAAAGGATGAAAAACGGCGTGCTATAGTATGCCGTATGGAATGGGCCATAGCCCATGGTCAAAAATGATGAAAAACGAGGTTAAAAAAAAATCTAAAATTAAAAAAACGATGGGCTATAACCCATGTTTTTTTTATTTTGATTTTTTTTTTAATCCTCAAAAATGATGAAAAAGGGCGTGCTATAATATGCCGTACGGTATGGGACATAGCCCATGGTCAAAAATGATGAAAAACGAGGTTAAAAAAAATATCAAAAATTCAAAAAACGATGGGCTATAACCCATGTTTTTTGATTTTTTTAATTTTTTTCAAATCCTCAAAAATGATGAAAAACGGCGTGCTATAGTATGCCGTATGGTATGGGCCATAGCCCATGGTCAAAAATGATGAAAAACGAGGTTAAAAAAAAATCTAAAATAAAAAAAACGATGGGCTATAACCCATGTTTTTTGAATTTAGATTTTTTTTTTTTATCCTCAAAAATGATGAAAAAGGGCGTGCTATAATATGCCGTACGGTATGGGACATAACCCATGGTCAAAAATGATGAAAAACGAGGTTAAAAAAAATATCAAAACTTCAAAAAACGATGGGCTATAACCCATGTTTTTAGATTTTTTTCATTTTTTTCAAATCCTCAAAAATGATGAAAAACGGCGTGCTATAGTATGCCGTATGGTATGGGCCATAGCCCATGGTCAAAAATGATGAAGAACGAGGTTAAAAAAAAATCAAAAATTAAAGAAACGATGGGCTATAACCCATGTTTTTTGATTTTTTTGATTTTTTTCAAATCCTCAAAAATTATGAAAAACGGCGTGCTGTAGTATGCCGTACGTTATGGGTCATAACCCATGGTCACAAATGATGAAAAACGAGGTTAAAAAAAATATCAAAAATTCAAAAAACAATGGGCTATAACCCATGTTTTTTGAATTTTGAATTAATTTTTTAATCGTCAAAAATGATGAAAAAGGGCGTGCTATAATATGCCGTACGGTATGGGACATAGCCCATGGTCAAAAATGATGAAAAACGAGGTTAATTCTTTTTATCAAAAATTCAAAAAACGATGGGCTATAACCCATGTTTTTAGATTTTTTTGATTTTTTTCAAATCCTCAAAAATGATGAAAAACTGCGTGCTATAGTATGCCGTATGGTATGGGCCATAGCCCATGGTCAAAAATGATGAAAAACGAGGTTAAAAAAAAATCAAAAATTTAAGAAACGATGGGCTATAACCCATGTTTTTTGAATTTTTTCATTTTTTTCAAATCCTCAAAAATGATGAAAAACGGCGTGCTGTAGTATGCCGTACGTTATGGGTCATAACCCATGGTCACAAATGATGAAAAACGAGGTTAAAAAAAATATCAAAAATTCAAAAAACAATGGGCTATAACCCATGTTTTTTGAATTTTGAATTAATTTTTTAATCCTCAAAAATGATGAAAAAGGGCGTGCTATAATATGCCGTACGGTATGGGCCATAGCCCATGGTCAAAAATGATGAAAAACGAGGTTAATTTTTTTTATCAAAAATTCAAAAAACGATGGGCTATAACCCATGTTTTTAGATTTTTTTCATTTTTTTCAAATCCTCAAAAATGATGAAAAACGGCGTGCTATAGTATGCCGTATGGTATGGGCCATAGCCCATGGTCAAAAATGATGAAAAACGAGGTTAAAAAAAAATCAAAAATTAAAGAAACGATGGGCTATAACCCATGTTTTTTGATTTTTTTCATTTTTTTCAAATCCTCAAAAATGATGAAAAACGGCGTGCTGTAGTATGCCGTACGTTATGGGTCATAACCCATGGTCACAAATGATGAAAAACGAGGTTAAAAAAAATATCAAAAATTCAAAAAACAATGGGCTATAACCCATGTTTTTTTAATTTTGAATTAATTTTTTAATCGTCAAAAATGATGAAAAAGGGCGTGCTATAATATGCCGTACGGTATGGGCCATAGCCCATGGTCAAAAATGATGAAAAACGAGGTTAATTCTTTTTATCAAAAATTCAAAAAACGATGGGCTATAACCCATGTTTTTAGATTTTTTTCATTTTTTTCAAATCCTCAAAAATGATGAAAAACGGCGTGCTATAGTATGCCGTATGGTATGGGCCATAGCCCATGGTCAAAAATGATGAAAAACGAGGTAAAAAAAAAATCAAAAATTTAAGAAACGATGGGCTATAACCCATGTTTTTTTAATTTTTTCATTTTTTTCAAATCCTCAAAAATGATGAAAAACGGCGTGCTGTAGTATGCCGTACGTTATGGGTCATAACCCATGGTCACAAATGATGAAAAACGAGGTTAAAAAAAATATCAAAAATTAAAAAAACAATGGGCTATATATAACCCATGTTTTTTGAATTTTGAATTAATTTTTTAATCCTCAAAAATGATGAAAAAGGGCGTGCTATAATATGCCGTACGGTATGGGCCATAGCCCATGGTCAAAAATGATGAAAAACGAGGTTAAATTTTTTTATCAAAAATTCAAAAAACGATGGGCTATAACCCATGTTTTTAGATTTTTTTCATTTTTTTCAAATCCTCAAAAATGATGAAAAACGGCGTGCTATAGTATGCCGTACGGTATGGGCCATAGCCCATGGTCAAAAATGATGAAAAACAAGGTTAAAAAAAATCGAAAATTTAAGAAACGATGGGCTATAACCCATGTTTTTTGATTTTTTTCATTTTTTTCAAATCCTCAAAAATGATGAAAAACGGCGTGCTATAGTATGCCGTACGGTATGGGCCATAGCCCATGGTCAAAAATGATGAAAAACGAGGTAATTTTTTTTATCAAAAATTCAAAAAACGATGGGCTATAACCCATGTTTTTTGAATTTTTTCATTTTTTTCAAATCCTCAAAAATGATGAAAAACGGCATCCTATAGTATGCCGTACGGTATGGGCCATAGCCCATGGTCAAAAATGATGAAAAACGAGGTTAAAAAAAAATTCAAAAATTCAAAAAACGATGGGCTATAACCCATGTTTTTTGAATTTTTGAATTTTTTTCAAATCCTCAAAAATGATGAAAAACGGCGTGCTATAGTATGCCGTACGTTATGGGTCATAACCCATGGTCAAAAATGATGAAAAACGAGGTTACATTTTTTTTCAAAATTTCAAAAAACGATGGGCTATAACCCATGTTTTTAGATTTTTTTCATTTTTTTCAAATCCTCAAAAATGATTAAAAACGGCGTGCTATAGTATGCCGTACGGTATGGGCCATAGCCCTTGGTCAAAAATTATGAAAAACGAGGTTAAAAAAATATATCAAAAATTAAAAAAACGATGGGCTATAACCCATGTTTTTAGATTTTTTTCAGTTTTTTTCAAATCCTCAGAAATGATGAAAAACGGCGTGCTATAGTATGCCGTACGGTATGGGCCATAGGCCTTGGTCAAAAATTATGAAAAACGAGGTTAATGTTTTTTTTCAAAAATTCAAAAAACGATGGGCTATAACCCATGTTTTTAGATTTTTTTCAGTTTTTTTCAAATCCTCAAAAATGATGAAAAACGGCGTGCTATAGTATGCCGTACGGTATGGGCCATAGCCCATGGTCAAAAATGATGAAAAACGAGGTAATTTTTTTTATCAAAAATTCAAAAAACGATGGGCTATAACCCATGTTTTTTGAATGTTTTCATTTTTTTCAAATCCTCAAAAATGATGAAAAACGGCATGCTATAGTATGCCGTACGGTATGGGCCATAGCCCATGGTCAAAAATGATGAAAAACGAGGTAAAAAAAATAATCAAAAATTCAAAAAACGATGGGCTATAACCCATGTTTTTTGAATTTTTTCATTTTTTTCAAATCCTCAAAAATGATGAAAAACGGCATGCTATAGTATGCCGTACGGTATGGGTCATAACCCATGGTCAAAAATGATGAAAAACGAGGTTAATTTTTTTTTCAAAATTTCAAAAAACGATGGGCTATAACCCATGTTTTTAGATTTTTTTCATTTTTTTCAAATCCTCAAAAATGATTAAAAACGGCGTGCTATAGTATGCCGTACGGTATGGGCCATAGCCCTTGGTCAAAAATTATGAAAAACGAGGTTAAAAAAAAATATCAAAAATTCAAAAAACGATGGGCTATAACCCATGTTTTTAGATTTTTTTCAGTTTTTTTTAAATCCTCAGAAATGATGAAAAACGGCGTGCTATAGTATGCCGTACGGTATGGGCCATAGGCCTTGGTCAAAAATTATGAAAAACGAGGTTAATGTTTTTTTTCAAAAATTCAAAAAACGATGGGCTATAACCCATGTTTTTAGATTTTTTTCATTTTTTTCAAATCCTCAAAAATGATTAAAAACGGCGTGCTATAGTATGCCGTACGGTATGGGCCATAGCCCTTGGTCAAAAATTATGAAAAACGAGGTTAAAAAAATATATCAAAAATTCAAAAAACTATGGGCTATAACCCATGTTTTTAGATTTTTTTCAGTTTTTTTTAAATCCTCAGAAATGATGAAAAACGGCGTGCTATAGTATGCCGTACGGTATGGGCCATAGGCCTTGGTCAAAAATTATGAAAAACGAGGTTAATGTTTTTTTTCAAAAATTCAAAAAACGATGGGCTATAACCCATGTTTTTTAATTTTTAATTTTTTTTCAAATCCTCAAAAATGATGAAAAACGGCGTGCTATAGTATGCCGTACGGTATGGGCCATAGCCCATGGTCAAAAATGATGAAAAACGAGGTTAATTTTTTTTATCAAAAATTCAAAAAACGATGGGCTATAACCCATGTTTTTTGGATTTTTTATTTTTTTCAAATCCTCAAAAATGATGAAAAACGGCGTGCTATAGTATGCCGTACGTTATGGGTCATAACACATGGTCAAAAATGATGAAAAACGAGGTTACATTTTTTTTCAAAATTTCAAAAAACGATGGGCTATAACCCATGTTTTTAGATTTTTTTCATTTTTTTCAAATCCTCAAAAATGATTAAAAACGGCGTGCTATAGTTTGCCGTACGGTATGGGCCATAGCCCATGGTCAAAAATGATGAAAAACGAGGTAATTTTTTTTATCAAAAATTCAAAAAACGATGGGCTATAACCCATGTTTTTTGAATTTTTTCATTTTTTTCAAATCCTCAAAAATCATGAAAAACGGCATGCTATAGCATGCCGTACGGTATGGGCCATAGCCCATGGTCAAAAATGATGAAAAACAAGGTAAAAAAAATAATCAAAATTTCAAAAAACGATGGGCTATAACCCATGTTTTTTTTATTTTTTTATTTTTTTCAAATCCTCAAAAATGATGAAAAACGGCGTGCTATAGTATGCCGTATGGTATGGGCCATAGCCCATGGTCAAAAATGATGAAAAACGAGGTTAAAAAAAATCAAAAATTAAAGAAACGATGGGCTATAACCCATGTTTTTTTAATTTTTTCATTTTTTTCAAATCCTCAAAAATGATGAAAAACGGCGTGCTGTAGTATGCCGTACGTTATGGGTCATAACCCATGGTCAAAAATGATGAAAAACGAGGTTAAATAAAATATCAAAAATTCAAAAAACAATGGGCTATAACCCATGTTTTTTGAATTTTGAATTTATTTTTTAATCCTCAAAAATGATGAAAAAGGGCGTGCTATAGTTTGCCGTACGGTATGGGCCATAGCCCATGGTCAAAAATGATGAAAAACGAGGTAATTTTCTTTATCAAAAATTCAAAAAACGATGGGCTATAACCCATGTTTTTTGAATTTTTTCATTTTTTTCAAATCCTCAAAAATCATGAAAAACGGCATGCTATAGTATGCCGTACGGTATGGGCCATAGCCCATGGTCAAAAATGATGAAAAACGAGGTAAAAAAAAAAATCAAAATTTCAAAAAACGATGGGCTATAACCCATGTTTTTTTAATTTTTTAATTTTTTTCAAATCCTCAAAAATGATGAAAAACGGCGTGCTATAGTATGCCGTATGGTATGGGCCATAGCCCATGGTCAAAAATGATGAAAAACGAGGTTAAAAAAAATCAAAAATTAAAGAAACGATGGGCTATAACCCATGTTTTTTTTAATTTTTTCATTTTTTTCAAATCCTCAAAAATGATGAAAAACGGCGTGCTGTAGTATGCCGTACGTTATGGGTCTTAACCCATGGTCAAAAATGATGAAAAACGAGGTTAAATAAAATATCAAAAATTCAAAAAACAATGGGCTATAACCCATGTTTTTTGAATTTTGAATTTATTTTTTAATCCTCAAAAATGATGAAAAAGGGCGTGCTATAATATGCCGTACGGTATGGGCCATAGCCCATGGTCAAAAATGATGAAAAACGAGGTTAATTTTTTTTATCAAAAATTCTAAAAACGATGGGCTATAACCCATGTTTTTAGATTTTTTTCATTTTTTTCAAATCCTCAAAAATGATGGAAAACGGCGTGCTATAGTATGCCGTATGGTATGGGCCATAGCCCATGGTCAAAAATGATGAAAAACGAGGTTAAAAAAAAATCAAAAATTTAAGAAACGATGGGCTATAACCCATGTTTTTTGAATTTTTAAATTTTTTTCAAATCCTCAAAAATGATGAAAAACGGCGTGCTGTAGTATGCCGTACGTTATGGGTCATAACCCATGGTCACAAATGATGAAAAACGAGGTTAAAAAAAATATCAAAAATTCAAAAAACAATGGGCTATAACCCATGTTTTTTGAATTTTGAATTTATTTTTTAATCCTCAAAAATGATGAAAAAGGGCGTGCTATAATATGCCGTACGGTATGGGCCATAGCCCATGGTCAAAAATGATGAAAAACGAGGTTAATTCTTTTTATCAAAAATTAAAAAAACGATGGGCTATAACCCATGTTTTTAGATTTTTTTCATTTTTTTCAAATCCTCAAAAATGATGAAAAACGGCGTGCTATAGTATGCCGTACGGTATGGGCCATAGCCCATGGTCAAAAATGATGAAAAACAAGGTTAAAAAAAAATCAAAAATTTAAGAAACGATGGGCTATAACCCATGTTTTTTGATTTTTTTCATTTTTTTCAAATCCTCAAAAATGATGAAAAACGGCGTGCTATAGTATGCCGTATGGTTTGGGCCATAGCCCATGGTCAAAAATGATGAAAAACGAGGTTAAAAAAAAATCTAAAATTCAAAAAACGATGGGCTATAACCCATGTTTTTTGAATTTTGATTTTTTTTTTTTATCCTCAAAAATGATGAAAAAGGGCGTGCTATAATATGCCGTACGGTATGGGACATAGCCCATGGTCAAAAATGATGAAAAACGAGGTTAAAAAAAATATCAAAAATTCAAAAAACGATGGGCTATAACCCATGTTTTTAGATTTTTTTCATTTTTTTCAAATCCTCAAAAATGATGAAAAACGGCGTGCTATAGTATGCCGTATGGTATGGGCCATAGCCCATGGTCAAAAATGATGAAAAACGAGGTTAAAAAAAAATCAAAAATTAAAGAAACGATGGGCTATAACCCATGTTTTTTGAATTTTTTCATTTTTTTCAAATCCTCAAAAATGATGAAAAACGGCGTGCTGTAGTATGCCGTACGTTATGGGTCATAACCCATGGTCACAAATGATGAAAAACGAGGTTAAAAAAAATATCAAAAATTCAAAAAACAATGGGCTATAACCCATGTTTTTTGAATTTTGAATTTATTTTTTAATCCTCAAAAATGATGAAAAAGGGCGTGCTATAATATGCCGTACGGTATGGGCCATAGCCCATGGTCAAAAATGATGAAAAACGAGGTTAATTCTTTTTATCAAAAATTCAAAAAACGATGGGCTATAACCCATGTTTTTAGATTTTTTTCATTTTTTTCAAATCCTCAAAAATGATGAAAAACGGCGTGCTATAGTATGCCGTATGGTATGGGCCATAGCCCATGGTGAAAAATGATGAAAAACGAGGTTAAAAAAAAATCAAAAATTTAAGAAACGATGGGCTATAACCCATGTTTTTTGAATTTTTTCATTTTTTTCAAATCCTCAAAAATGATGAAAAACGGCGTGCTGTAGTATGCCGTACGTTATGGGTCATAACCCATGTTCACAAATGATGAGAAACGAGGTTAAAAAAAATATCAAAAATTAAAAAAACAATGGGCTATAACCCATGTTTTTTGAATTTTGAATTAATTTTTTAATCCTCAAAAATGATGAAAAAGGGCGTGCTATAATATGCCGTACGGTATGGGCCATAGCCCATGGTCAAAAATGATGAAAAACGAGGTTAATTCTTTTTATCAAAAATTAAAAAAACGATGGGCTATAACCCATGTTTTTAGATCTTTTTCATTTTTTTCAAATCCTCAAAAATTATGAAAAACGGCGTGCTATAGTATGCCGTACGGTATGGGCCATAGCCCATGGTCAAAAATGATGAAAAACAAGGTTAAAAAAAAATCGAAAATTTAAGAAACGATGGGCTATAACCCATGTTTTTTGATTTTTTTCATTTTTTTCAAATCCTCAAAAATGATGAAAAACGGCGTGCTATAGTATGCCGTATGGTTTGGGCCATAGCCCATGGTCAAAAATGATGAAAAACGAGGTTAAAAAAAAATCTAAAATTAAAAAAACGATGGGCTATAACTCATGTTTTTTGAATTTTGATTTTTTTTTTTATCCTCAAAAATGATGAAAAAGGGCGTGCTATAATATGCCGTAAGGTATGGGACATAGCCCATGGTCAAAAATTATGAAAAACGAGGTTAAAAAAAATATCAAAAATTCAAAAAACGATGGGCTATAAACCATGTTTTTTGAATTTTTTCATTTTTTTCAAATCCTCAAAAATCATGAAAAACGGCATGCTATAGTATGCCGTACGGTATGGGCCATAGCCCATGGTCAAAAATGATGAAAAACGAGGTAAAAAAAAAAATCAAAATTTCAAAAAACGATGGGCTATAACCCATGTTTTTTTAATTTTTTAATTTTTTTCAAATCCTCAAAAATGATGAAAAACGGCGTGCTATAGTATGCCGTATGGTATGGGCCATAGCCCATGGTCAAAAATGATGAAAAACGAGGTTAAAAAAAATCAAAAATTAAAGAAACGATGGGCTATAACCCATGTTTTTTTTAATTTTTTCATTTTTTTCAAATCCTCAAAAATGATGAAAAACGGCGTGCTGTAGTATGCCGTACGTTATGGGTCATAACCCATGGTCAAAAATGATGAAAAACGAGGTTAAATAAAATATCAAAAATTCAAAAAACAATGGGCTATAACCCATGTTTTTTGAATTTTGAATTTATTTTTTAATCCTCAAAAATGATGAAAAAGGGCGTGCTATAATATGCCGTACGGTATGGGCCATAGCCCATGGTCAAAAATGATGAAAAACGAGGTTAATTTTTTTTATCAAAAATTCTAAAAACGATGGGCTATAACCCATGTTTTTAGATTTTTTTCATTTTTTTCAAATCCTCAAAAATGATGGAAAACGGCGTGCTATAGTATGCCGTATGGTATGGGCCATAGCCCATGGTCAAAAATGATGAAAAACGAGGTTAAAAAAAAATCAAAAATTTAAGAAACGATGGGCTATAACCCATGTTTTTTTAATTTTTAAATTTTTTTCAAATCCTCAAAAATGATGAAAAACGGCGTGCTGTAGTATGCCGTACGTTATGGGTCATAACCCATGGTCACAAATGATGAAAAACGAGGTTAAAAAAAATATCAAAAATTCAAAAAACAATGGGCTATAACCCATGTTTTTTGAATTTTGAATTTATTTTTTAATCCTCAAAAATGATGAAAAAGGGCGTGCTATAATATGCCGTACGGTATGGGCCATAGCCCATGGTCAAAAATGATGAAAAACGAGGTTAATTCTTTTTATCAAAAATTAAAAAAACGATGGGCTATAACCCATGTTTTTAGATTTTTTTCATTTTTTTCAAATCCTCAAAAATGATGAAAAACGGCGTGCTATAGTATGCCGTACGGTATGGGCCATAGCCCATGGTCAAAAATGATGAAAAACAAGGTTAAAAAAAAATCTAAAATTTAAGAAACGATGGGCTATAACCCATGTTTTTTGATTTTTTTCATTTTTTTCAAATCCTCAAAAATGATGAAAAACGGCGTGCTATAGTATGCCGTATGGTTTGGGCCATAGCCCATGGTCAAAAATGATGAAAAACGAGGTTAAAAAAAAATCTAAAATTCAAAAAACGATGGGCTATAACCCATGTTTTTTGAATTTAGATTTTTTTTTTTTATCCTCAAAAATGATGAAAAAGGGCGTGCTATAATATGCCGTACGGTATGGGACATAGCCCATGGTCAAAAATGATGAAAAACGAGGTTAAAAAAAAATCAAAAATTTAAGAAACGATGGGCTATAACCCATGTTTTTTTAATTTTTAAATTTTTTTCAAATCCTCAAAAATGATGAAAAACGGCGTGCTGTAGTATGCCGTACGTTATGGGTCATAACCCATGGTCACAAATGATGAAAAACGAGGTTAAAAAAAATATCAAAAATTCAAAAAACAATGGGCTATAACCCATGTTTTTTGAATTTTGAATTTATTTTTTAATCCTCAAAAATGATGAAAAAGGGCGTGCTATAATATGCCGTACGGTATGGGCCATAGCCCATGGTCAAAAATGATGAAAAACGAGGTTAATTCTTTTTATCAAAAATTAAAAAAACGATGGGCTATAACCCATGTTTTTAGATTTTTTTCATTTTTTTCAAATCCTCAAAAATGATGAAAAACGGCGTGCTATAGTATGCCGTACGGTATGGGCCATAGCCCATGGTCAAAAATGATGAAAAACAAGGTTAAAAAAAAATCTAAAATTTAAGAAACGATGGGCTATAACCCATGTTTTTTGATTTTTTTAATTTTTTTCAAATCCTCAAAAATGATGAAAAACGGCGTGCTATAGTATGCCGTATGGTTTGGGCCATAGCCCATGGTCAAAAATGATGAAAAACGAGGTTAAAAAAAAATCTAAAATTCAAAAAACGATGGGCTATAACCCATGTTTTTTGAATTTTGATTTTTTTTTTTTATCCTCAAAAATGATGAAAAAGGGCGTGCTATAATATGCCGTACGGTATGGGACATAGCCCATGGTCAAAAATGATGAAAAACGAGGTTAAAAAAAATATCAAAAATTCAAAAAACGATGGGCTATAACCCATGTTTTTAGATTTTTTTCATTTTTTTCAAATCCTCAAAAATTATGAAAAACGGCGTGCTATAGTATGCCGTATGGTATGGGCCATAGCCCATGGTCAAAAATGATGAAAAACGAGGTTAAAAAAAAATCAAAAATTAAAGAAACGATGGGCTATAACCCATGTTTTTTGAATTTTTTCATTTTTTTCAAATCCTCAAAAATGATGAAAAACGGCGTGCTGTAGTATGCCGTACGTTATGGGTCATAACCCATGGTCACAAATGATGAAAAACGAGGTTAAAAAAAATATCAAAAATTCAAAAAACAATGGGCTATAACCCATGTTTTTTGAATTTTGAATTTATTTTTTAATCCTCAAAAATGATGAAAAAGGGCGTGCTATAATATGCCGTACGGTATGGGCCATAGCCCATGGTCAAAAATGATGAAAAACGAGGTTAATTCTTTTTATCAAAAATTCAAAAAACGATGGGCTATAACCCATGTTTTTAGATTTTTTTCATTTTTTTCAAATCCTCAAAAATGATGAAAAACGGCGTGCTATAGTATGCCGTATGGTATGGGCCATAGCCCATGGTGAAAAATGATGAAAAACGAGGTTAAAAAAAAATCAAAAATTTAAGAAACGATGGGCTATAACCCATGTTTTTTTAATTTTTTCATTTTTTTCAAATCCTCAAAAATGATGAAAAACGGCGTGCTGTAGTATGCCGTACGTTATGGGTCATAACCCATGTTCACAAATGATGAAAAACGAGGTTAAAAAAAATATCAAAAATTAAAAAAACAATGGGCTATAACCCATGTTTTTTGAATTTTGAATTAATTTTTTAATCCTCAAAAATGATGAAAAAGGGCGTGCTATAATATGCCGTACGGTATGGGCCATAGCCCATGGTCAAAAATGATGAAAAACGAGGTTAATTATTTTTATCAAAAATTAAAAAAACGATGGGCTATAACCCATGTTTTTAGATTTTTTTCATTTTTTTCAAATCCTCAAAAATTATGAAAAACGGCGTGCTATAGTATGCCGTACGGTATGGGCCATAGCCCATGGTCAAAAATGATGAAAAACAAGGTTAAAAAAAAATCGAAAATTTAAGAAACGATGGGCTATAACCCATGTTTTTTGATTTTTTTCATTTTTTTCAAATCCTCAAAAATGATGAAAAACGGCGTGCTATAGTATGCCGTATGGTTTGGGCCATAGCCCATGGTCAAAAATGATGAAAAACGAGGTTAAAAAAAATATCAAAAATTCAAAAAACGATGGGCTATAACCCATGTTTTTAGATTTTTTTTCATTTTTTTCAAATCCTCAAAAATGATGAAAAACGGCGTGCTATAGTATGCCGTATGGTATGGGCCATAGCCCATGGTCAAAAATGATGAAAAACGAGGTTAAAAAAAAATCAAAAATTAAAGAAACGATGGGCTATAAACCATGTTTTTTGAATTTTTTCATTTTTTTCAAATCCTCAAAAATGATGAAAAACGGCGTGCTGTAGTATGCCGTACGTTATGGGTCATAACCCATGGTCACAAATGATGAAAAACGAGGTTAAAAAAAATATCAAAAATTCAAAAAACAATGGGCTATAACCCATGTTTTTTGAATTTAGAATTTATTTTTTAATCGTCAAAAATGATGAAAAAGGGCGTGCTATAATATGCCGTACGGTATGGGCCATAGCCCATGGTCAAAAATGATGAAAAACGAGGTTAATTCTTTTTATCAAAAATTCAAAAAACGATGGGCTATAACCCATGTTTTTAGATTTTTTTCATTTTTTTCAAATCCTCAAAAATGATGAAAAACGGCGTGCTATAGTATGCCGTACGGTATGGGCCATAGCCCATGGTCAAAAATGATGAAAAACAAGGTTAAAAAAATATCGAAAATTTAAGAAACGATGGGCTATAACCCATGTTTTTGGATTTTTTTCATTTTTTTCAAATCCTCAAAAATGATGAAAAACGGCGTGCTATAGTATGCCGTATGGTATGGGCCATAGCCCATGGTCAAAAATGATGAAAAACGAGGTTAAAAAAAAATCAAAAATTAAAGAAACGATGGGCTATAACCCATGTTTTTTTTAATTTTTTAATTTTTTTCAAATCCTCAAAAATGATGAAATACGGCGTGCTGTAGTATGCCGTACGTTATGGGTCATAACCCATGGTCACAAATGATGAAAAACGAGGTTAAAAAAAATATCAAAAATTCAAAAAACAATGGGCTATAACCCATGTTTTTTTTATAAAAAAAAAAAAATGTAATCCTCAAAAATGATGAAAAAGGGCGTGCTATAATATGCCGTACGGTATGGGCCATAGCCCATGGTCAAAAATGATGAAAAACGAGGTTACATTTTTTATCAAAAATTCAAAAAACGATGGGCTATAACCCATGTTTTTTTTATAAAAAAAAAAAAATGTAATCCTCAAAAATGATGAAAAAGGGCGTGCTATAATATGCCGTACGGTATGGGCCATAGCCCATGGTCAAAAATGATGAAAAACGAGGTTACATTTTTTATCAAAAATTCAAAAAACGATGGGCTATAACCCATGTTTTTAGATTTTTTTCATTTTTTTCAAATCCTCAAAAATGATGAAAAACGGCGTGCTATAGTATGCCGTACGGTATGGGCCATAGCCCATGGTCAAAAATGATGAAAAACGAGGTTAAAAAAAAATTCAAAAATTCAAAAAACGATGGGCTATAACCCATGTTTTTTGAATTTTGAATTAATTTTTTAATCCTCAAAAATGATGAAAAACGGCGTGCTATAGTATGCCGTATGGTTTGGGCCATAGCCCATGGTCAAAAATGATGAAAAACGAGGTTAAAAAAAAATCTAAAATTCAAAAAACGATGGGCTATAACCCATGTTTTTTGAATTTTGATTTTTTTTTTTTTATCCTCAAAAATGATGAAAAAGGGCGTGCTATAGTATGCCGTACGGTATGGGACATAGCCCATGGTCAAAAATGATGAAAAACGAGGTTAAAAAAAATATCAAAAATTCAAAAAACGATGGGCTATAACCCATGTTTTTAGATTTTTTTCATTTTTTTCAAATCCTCAAAAATGATGAAAAACGGCGTGCTATAGTATGCCGTATGGTATGGGCCATAGCCCATGGTCAAAAATGATGAAAAATAGGTTAAAAAAAATCAAAAATTAAAGAAACGATGGGCTATAACCCATGTTTTTTGAATTTTTTCATTTTTTTCAAATCCTCAAAAATGATGAAAAACGGCGTGCTGTAGTATGCCGTACGTTATGGGTCATAACCCATGGTCACAAATGATGAAAAACGAGGTTAAAAAAAATATCAAAAATTCAAAAAACAATGGGCTATAACCCATGTTTTTTGAATTTTGAATTTATTTTTTAATCCTCAAAAATGATGAAAAAGGGCGTGCTATAATATGCCGTACGGTATGGGCCATAGCCCATGGTCAAAAATGATGAAAAACGAGGTTAATTCTTTTTATCAAAAATTCAAAAAACGATGGGCTATAACCCATGTTTTTAGATTTTTTTCATTTTTTTCAAATCCTCAAAAATGATGAAAAACGGCGTGCTATAGTATGCCGTACGGTATGGGCCATAGCCCATGGTCAAAAATGATGAAAAACAAGGTTAAAAAAATATCGAAAATTTAAGAAACGATGGGCTATAACCCATGTTTTTGGATTTTTTTCATTTTTTTCAAATCCTCAAAAATGATGAAAAACGGCGTGCTATAGTATGCCGTATGGTATGGGCCATAGCCCATGGTCAAAAATGATGAAAAACGAGGTTAAAAAAAAATCAAAAATTAAAGAAACGATGGGCTATAACCCATGTTTTTTTTAATTTTTTAATTTTTTTCAAATCCTCAAAAATGATGAAAAACGGCGTGCTGTAGTATGCCGTACGTTATGGGTCATAACCCATGGTCACAAATGATGAAAAACGAGGTTACATTTTTTTATAAAAAATTCAAAAAACGATGGGCTATAACCCATGTTTTTAGATTTTTTTCATTTTTTTCAAATCCTCAAAAATGATGAAAAACGGCGTGCTATAGTATGCCGTACGGTATGGGCCATAGCCCATGGTCAAAAATGATGAAAAACGAGGTTAAAAAAAAATTCAAAAATTCAAAAAACGATGGGCTATAACCCATGTTTTTTGAATTTTGATTTTTTTTTTTTAATCCTCAAAAATGATGAAAAAGGGCGTGCTATAATATGCCGTACGGTATGGGCCATAGCCCATGGTCAAAAATGATGAAAAACTAGGTTCATTTTTCTTCTTCAAAAATTCAAAAAACTATGGGCTATAACCCATGTTTTTTTAATTTGATTTTTTTTTTCAAATACTCAAAAATGATGAAAAACGGCGTGCTATAGTATGCTGTACGGTATGGGCCATAGCCCATGGTCAAAAATGATGAAAAACGAGGTAAAAAAAAATAATCAAGAATTCAAAAAACGATGGGCTATAACCCATGTGTTACATTCCCCTTTGTATGTCTAGGGGTATAAGAAGAGGATGCAACACAGCTGGCATAAGAGTTGTTGTTTATTCAACGTTATTGTGAAAAAGTATATAATAACAGTAGCTTTCAAATTCAACACAAAGACAGGCTGTATGGGGCAACTAATAAAACAATCAAAACTATCTAGCCCTATGCTAAAGTCACACAACACTCTGACCTAACTCTAACCAATAAAAAGGAAAAGAGGGGTTACACAAGTTCAATCTATCTAAGCTGCCTACACTAACTACTGCCTAACAAAGAGTTACAACAAGTACGCTCCCATACGCCATATATTAAATTATATTATATAATCTATATCTCTACATATAGATATATAATTATAATCAGTTGTATCTTTAGCACAATGTCACAGAATCAGCTCAGGGGCTCCACACAGATATAGCCCCTGGCCTACGGAATCGCAGAAACATAGTCAGCTCAGGGGCTCCACACAGATATTGCCCCTGGCCTACGGTTACACACAGCTTCATGATGTTGAGCTTTCCCTAGCTCCTCTGGACAGCGTGCTCTCAGTATGGGGAAACTGAGAGACACTGCCAATGAGTGCATGTCACAGGTGCTGCTAAGTAGTCTTCCCAGGCCGGTCCTCCGAGCGCGGATTGGCTCCTGGTGACGAGGGGGTGGGCAGACAGGTTGATGGGTCTCCGCCTCCACACACCACAGCAGATCAGACCTGTGACTGAAAGTGTTGATCAGCACTCTGTACAATGTAAGCTCTTCACGATATATTATAAGTATATATATATATATATATATATAAGCATAACCACGTTATCATATAATATATATATATATATATATATAAATACAATCATCAGGTTATCATCTCATAAATATAATCCCCAATTATGTAACACCATGTTTTTTGATTTTTTTCACGGTATGGGCCATAGCCCATGGTCAAAAATGATGAAAAACGAGGTAAAAAAAAAAATCAAAAATTAAAAAAACGATGGGCTATAACGCATGTTTTTTTCATTTTTTCATTTTTTTCAAATCCTCAAAAATGATGAAAAACGGCGTGCTACAGTATGCCGTACGATTATGGGCTATAATGATGAAAAACGAGGATATAACTTTTTTTTTTTAATTCAAAAAACGATGGGCTATAACCCATCATTTTTTATTATTATTATTTTTTTCAAATCCTCAAAAATGATGAAAAACGGCGTGCTATAGTATGCCGTACGATATGGGCTATAGCCCATGGTCCAAAATTATGACGTTCTCTACCGCAACATACTTAAAAGTATAGCGGTGTATGAGAATGGGTGTTGCTAACAACATAGAAGCCTACATTCTTACACCTAGCAACCCCATTCTAGCCTACTTATGTTCATCTTACGGTGGACATGTTTGCCTGAAAAGGAATATTTGAAATGTTTCATAGTTTTAGAAATATAGTGCTTTCAAATTTACAATGGGGCTCAATTGCAGACATTGGCACGTCAAAAATCACTTTCACCTAGAAACTCCATTCACACTTTTTATTATTCAGCTTACTGTGGAGACACATGCTGGATTTTTTTTTCAAAAATTCAAAAAACAATGGGCTATAACCCATGTTTTTTTTTTTTTTTTTTTTTTATCCTCAAAAATGATGAAAAACGGCGTGCTATAGTATGCCGTACGGTATGGGCCATAGCCCATGGTCAAAAATGATGAAAAACGAGGTTAAAAAATATATCAAAAATTCAAAAAACGATGGGCTATAACCCATGTTTTTAGATTTTTTTCATTTTTTTCAAATCCTCAAAAATGATGAAAAACGGCGTGCTATAGTATGCCGTACGGTATGGGCCATAGCCCTTGGTCAAAAATTATGAAAAACGAGGTTAATGTTTTTTTTCAAAAATTAAAAAAACGATGGGCTATAACCCATGTTTTTTGAAATGTTAATATTTTTTCAAATCCTCAAAAATGATGAAAAACGGCGTGCTATAGTATGCTGTACGGTATGGGCCATAGCGCATGGTCAAAAATGATGAAAAACGAGGTTAATTTTTTTTTCAAAAATTCAAAAAACGATGGGCTATAACCCATGTTTTTTGAATTTTTTCATTTTTTTCAAATCCTCAAAAATGATGAAAAACGGCGTGCTATAGTATGCCGTACGGTATGGGCCATAGCCCTTGGTCAAAAATTATGAAAAACGAGGTTAATGTTTTTTTTCAAAATTTCAAAAAACGATGGGCTATAACCCATGTTTTTTGAATTTTTTTCAAATCCTCAAAAATGATGAAAAACGGCATGCTATAGTATGCTGTACGGTATGGGCCATAGCGCATGGTCAAAAATGATGAAAAACGAGGTTAAAAAAAAAATCAAAAATTCAAAAAACGATGGGCTATAACCCATGTTTTTTTAATTTTGATTTTTTTTTTATCCTCAAAAATGATGAAAAAGGGCGTGCTATAATATGCCGTACGGTATGGGCCATAGCCCATGGTCAAAAATGATGAAAAACGAGGTTAAAAAAATATATCAAAAATTCAAAAAACGATGAGCTATAACCCATGTTTTTAGATTTTTTTCATTTTTTTCAAATCCTCAAAAATGATGAAAAACGGCGTGCTATAGTATGCCGTACGGTATGGGCCATAGCCCATGGTCAAAAATGATGAAAAACGGCGTGCTATAGTATGCCGTACAGTATGGGTCATAGCCCATGGTCAAAAATGATGAAAAACGAGGTTAAAAAATATATAAAAAAAATCAAAAAACGATGGGCTATAACGTTAAAGGTTACTTTAGTAACCACGGTTGTATAAATAAATTGAACGAAATACCTTTCGTTTATGGGTAGGTTTCCTTCAAAGCCTAGCTGCAGAACATTATTTTATGTGCTCCCAGGACAGAAAATTCTAGAATTTTGCTGTCCTGGGCTCTTGGGGGTGACGTAGGAAGCTACGCCCACGCCGTATAAAGCGGACGTGGCTACGTCATCCCTCATTCGGAACTTTTCTTCTGCTATAGAGAACAGAAGGGCGTTCCACGAAAGGTATTTCGTTCAATTTATTTATACAACCGTGGTTACTAAAGTAACCTTTAACGTTGTATTAAATAGAAATTTCACGAAATACCTTTCGTTTATGGGACTTCATGAACTCCCGTGAACTCCCTGAACTTCCAGTGGGTCCCAGGTAAGTCTTTTGGGAGGGGCTCGGACCCTTTTAGGTCCAGAAACTAGTCCTTGTGGAGAACAGGAGGCAGCGCTATGCTGCCCTGATGTTCTACTGAGCCGCTGCGCCCAAGACTGCGTGCGCTAACGAAGGCACAGCCACATCTAGGTTATAGTATGTAGCGAAAGTCGAGGGTGTAGACCAGCTTGCTGCTGTGCAGACTTCCTGAATAGAGACACCCTTGTAGAGTGCCCAGGAAGCTGCCACGCCTCTCGTGGAGTGGGCCCTCAGGGCTTGAGGGGAATCCACTCCTTGGCTAGTGTAGGCCAGACGGATGGCTTCCACTATCCAGTTGGAGATAGTGACCTTCGTGACAGGCTTTCCTTTGGTCCTGGCACCCCAGGACGCAAAGAGTTGGCTTCCTTGTCTGAAGGGAGCCAGTCTATCCACGTATATGCGTAAGGCTCTGACTGGGCAGAGGCAGTTAAGCCTCCTGTCCTCGTCAGAGGCGAACGGCGGGGGGTGGAAAGCCTGTAGGTTCACTGGCACACACACTGAGAGAGCGTTTTTGGGAATGAAGGTGGGGTTTGCTTTTAGGGTGACCTTGATCGACCCATCATTGAACCTCATGCAGTCTGGAGAGATCGAGAGCGCATGTAGGTCGCTGACCCTTTTCGCCTTCGTGAGGGCGATCAGGAGAGCCACCTTCAAGGTTAGGAGCTTGAGGCTCACTGTTTGTAGTGGTTCAAAAGGTGCTGTAGCCAGAGCCTTTAGAACCAGGGACAAATCCCACGAGGGGACAAGGGATCTGCATGTCCTGTGTTCCCTGCGTACACCCTTCATGAACTGTTTTACCAGCGGGTGTTTCCACACCGTCTGGTTATCACGGCCCGGGTGGCAGGCGGAAATTGCTGCAAGGTGGACCTTGGCTGAGGAGAGGCCTAGACCGTTGTCTAGGAGCTCCTGTAGGAATGTCAGGACTTCGATCACTGAGGCCTGGTAGGGGACAACTTGGTCTGGTCTTCGTGAGCACCACTGCTCGAAGATGCGCCAGGCTGTGTCGTAACGGTCCCTAGTTGACTGGGCCCTGCCTTTTTGAATTGTTTCGATAACGTTCAGAGGTAGGCCCACTGCGGTCAACATCGCCCTTTGACGGGCCAGACCCATAGGTCTAGGTCCTGGGGGTGAGGGTGAAAGATCTCCCCTCTCGCTTGGGAGAGGAGATCCGCTCGAAGAGGAATTTTCCACGGCTGGTCGTAGAGGAGGGGGGTTATTTCCGACCTCCAGACCCCCCAGAACGGGGCTATTAGGAGCACCGTCAGACCCTGAGTCCTCACTCTGTCCAGAGTGGGGCTGATGAGGGACAGCGGGGGAAAGGCGTAGAGAAGGGTTTTGGGCCATCGGTGTGACAGAGCGTCTAGCCCCAATGTTGATGGTCCCGTGATTGCGAAGAAGAGGGGACACTTCGTGTTCTCCTCTGTGGCAAAGAGGTCCACCCTGGGTTTCCCGAACCTGCTCCAGACCTGGGACGCTGCATGGGGATCGACCAGTCTGCGACCAGTCTGCGTAGCGGAGAGGTCCTCTGGACAGCAGGTCTGCCACTGTGTTCAGAAGACCTGGGACATGACACGCTACTATAGAGAGAAGGCGTGTGTTGGACCACAGGATTAATTTCCGCGCCAGCTGATGAAGACGAGGGGACCTGAGTCCGCCTTGTCTGTTGATGTAGCACATGGCGGTAGTGTTGTCTGTCCTGACTAGGACGTGGCAACCCTGGATGCGCTGTTCGAAGTGTCTCAGAGCGAGGAAGACCGCCATAAGCTCCAAGTAATTTATGTGAAGGGCACGTAGTGGCCCCAACCATAAACCTCTGGCTGTGAATCCTTCCAGCGTGGCTCCCCAGCCTGTCATGCTGGCGTCTGTGGTGACGACTTTCCTGATCAGAGGCTTTCTCATAGGGACGCCCTCTGAGAGGGTTTTTCTGTCTGACCACCATTGAAGGGCTAGTATGCATTGTGACGTCACTGTTACCTTCTGGTGGCGACGGTGCATTGGTACATGTAGAGAGCCTATCCATTGTTGGAAAGGTCTCATATGTAGTCTTGCTAGGCGGATTAAATAGACCGCTGAGGCCATTAGCCCCGTCATCCGGAGGCATGCATGAAAAGGAATCGAGCGTCCCCTTTTGAATGATGCCACGCACTGCAATGTTGCCTCTATTCTCTCTCGGCTCAGGCGGGCCGTGTAGGAGATTGAGTTCAGTGTTATGCCTATGAAGTCTATTGACTGCGTCGGCATAAGCATACTCTTCTCGTGGTTTATTAAGAACCCGAGCGAGGCGAGGTGACTGAGCACGCGATGTGTGTGCGACAGTGCTTCTCGTGGAGAGTTTGCAAGTAGGATCCAGTCGTCCACATATGTTGCGAGACGGATTCCTTGCTGTCGCAGGGGAGCAATAGCTGCCGCGGTGCATTTTATGAAAACTCTCGGACTCAGAGACATTCCGAAGGGAAGGACTGTGTATTCGTACACTTTTCCTTTGAACCCGAAGCGCAGAAACTTTCTGTGCGGGGTTAAATCGGAATGTGGAAATATGCATCTTGCAGATCTATTGGCGTAAACCAATCCCCCTCGCGGATTAGGCGCAGGAGGAGTGGTGGTGTCAGCATTTTGAATCGCAGCTTTTTCAAGTGACGGTTCAAAGCTCTGAGGTCTAGAATGGGACGGATTCCCCCCCCCTTTTTCTTTACCAAGAAATAACGGGAGTAGAAACCGTTCATTGAATGATCGGGGGACACCTCTGTGATTGCGCCTTTTTGCATTAAAGGACAACTTTAGTTTTTTTCAACCAAGGTTCATGTTTTAGTTTGTTATTAGATAAAGTAAAAGATGAGTGTTAATCTTTTTTCATTTGCTGCTTTCTTTCGTTTTAGGGATTTTAGCTGTTTTTGACAGGGGGGCGGGGGCATTCGAGCATGGGGCTAAATATGTATTTTTTAACACAAGTTTATGGTGATTTCTTTTTTTATGGTTTACTATAGTCCTAATAAACGCCAGGAAATTACATCTGGCCACAGAAGATCACAGGATCTACTGAATGTGAAGGTAGCCTACTGGGGGAAGGCGTATACTGTGTGTATAGGCTCAATATGTCAGTTTGTCACATTCAATAGATCCCGTGATCTTTTGTGGCCAGATGTAATTTCCTGGCGTTTATTAGGACTATAGTAAACCATAAAAAAATAAATCACCGTAAAATTGTGTTAAAAAATACATATTTAGCCCCATGCTCGAATGCCCCCGCCCCCCTGTCAAAAACTGCTAAAATCCCTAAAACGAAAGAAAGCAGCAAATGAAAGAAAATTAACACTCACCTTTTAGTTTCTCTAATAACAACCTAAAACATGAACCTTGGTTGAAAACTGTAGTCTGTATCCTGTCTGAATAGTACGGATGATCCACGGGGAAGCCCCGGATATCCGCCATTGTGACAGATGACGACAAAGGGTTCCCTGTGCTCGTCAGCGTGGTGCATTGCCGCCTGCCTAGGGGGAGACTTACCTTGTGTGGAATGTCGCCCTCTAGTGGATTTTCCTGGTAGTGAGGAAACATTTTGGCGTGGAGCTTCTGGCCTGTGCCAGCCTTTGCTGACACAGTGTGGGTTATCTGTCCCACTGGGCTTTTGCCCTTCAGAGTTGGTTTTATTGTTGTTTTTTTGTGTTTTTGTTTTTTTGTTTTCTTTATTGAACAACTTAAAACAGGCACATGTGGTGAATTGCACATTTGAACAACATTTTGGGTCTGTACGGCAGTGCTCACAGCACTGTGTACAGCCCATTTTAAGCGCTTTAGCGCAGGCTCTGAGGTGAGATCCGTGATCCCCCCTCTGGCCCTGAACTCTGAGTGTGGGGAAGATGACCCGGCCCGGACAGGTCATTTACGCTTCCCCTGGCCTCTGCCCCTGGGAGCGGTCTTGGCCTTGTAGGGCGGTGGAGAGGTGCGGCGGTCTGCTCTGCCACGTCCTGCAGGGTGTCGCTGTCTGTCTCCGCTCCGGTCCTGGGACCTGGGTTTGTCGTCAGCCTTGGCCTTCCAGGGTGCCTTCTTGGCCTTGGAGCGCCCTGCCGGGGTAGCCTGGTTGGCCAGTGGCTCGAGCGCCTTCATGGTTTTGGTGGAGGCCTCGAGCTGCTGAATGGACTCTGACATTTTGGACAGCGCGTCCTTAAACATGTTGTCTGGGTGGATATTTCCAGCCACAAACTCTTTCTTTGTCTGAAGAGAGATGGCGGTGGTCTGATCGACCCAACGCCATCTCTCCTGGAGGATGGAGCACGCCATGGCCTTGGCGTTGTGGTGAGTGGTGTTCCTCTGGAGAGTAGCCATCTCGTGGTTCAAGCGGCGTAGCTCTGCCAGGTCCTCGGGCAGTTACGCCATCAGGACAGGAGTGGACTTCCGTCCCATCTCAATGAGGAGGCGCTTGGTAGAACCTTGGAGAAGTGCTCCTGCGTTGAGATCGCTTGCCGCGAGGGACATGTGTCCGTACTGCCACTTGTTTATTTTTGAGGCCTCCCTCACGCTGCTGGACAGGAGCTGAGGGTCCTTAGAGTGGTGGTCCACTCGAGGAGCTGCCGGGTTGGCCAGGTAGGCCGCGATAGCCGTGTCCATCTTTGGCATGACGTTCATGGCGAGGTCTACCTGGCTCTGATGTGGGACGTCGTGGGGCCCCTTCACGCTGGCCCTGGGAAGTTCCACCATCAGGAGGGGTTTGTCCCAGGCGTGCCTCATGGCGCCCTCGAAGCCCGTGGCTAGAGGGATCCTCTGTCTTTTAGGTGCAGTGGGGGGGGGGGCGGAGTCAGCAGTCATGCCGTCCCAGGGTTTTACCTCGACAGTTGAGGTAGGCCATATGTGGCCGCACCGTGTGGAGGCCCTCTTGTAAATATCATAGATGTTGGATTCATCCATGGGGAGTGTAGGGGGCGGGGACGCTTTCTGGCGCTCCCCTGTATCCATAACGTCCAGGTCGTCGAGGCGGCGACGACGGAAGCCGCTGTAGTGAACGGGGGAGAGATCCTCATGGTCATCTCCCTCATCAGAGTAGGCCTCGTCCAGGACGCGGTAGGCCTTGAATGGCTCCTGGTAGGAAGGGAGCTCGTCATCACGAAGCTCCCCTTCCTCCCTGGTGGACCGATGCTCACTTCTGGGAGACATCGGGCGGTCTGGGGAGGGGTCCAGGCGGTCCACCATGTAGCTGGGTGCAGCAGCAGGCTGCCTGCGTCTAGCTGCTTGTCTGGGTGGGCACTCAATGGTGGCCTGCACGACGTGCTGTCGTGCGGAGGCCCTGGGTCTCCCTCCATAAGCCTCGTCAGCCATGGCTGCAGAAGCTGTTGTAGCATACCTGTCTCGACTATCGTCGGAGGGTGGTGCTCTTGAAGAGGAGGCTTCGGCTGGGGCTCTGTTGCCCACGTAGTCGAGCCTCTGTCTTGGGGTAGGTCGTTGTCCCTGCCCGGTGAATTGCTGCCGAGCTCGTCTCGCGGGAGGAGGAGAGGGGCTCCTATCGGAGCTCCCTTCCAGGCAGCCCCGGGCTCTGAACGCTTCGTAATACTTTTCGACACGTTTGAGCCTGCTGGCTAGGATATCGTCGTCCATTTTCTCACAATGGAGACAAATGGGACCGGTTTCCTCCAAGACGTCACGGGTGTGGCTGATGCCGAGGCAGTACATACATTCGGGAAGGCCGTCTCTTCCCGACATGGTGTTCCCGCACCCGTAGGTGATGCACGTCTTTTGATGAGTTTCAACCGGCACCTGAGTTCGGTGGCGGTGTCTTTCCTCGGGCTGGGGTTCCCTCGGCAGCGACATGGTTGCTTGTCGAGAGAGGAGTCCGAGTCATTAACACCCACAGGTTTATATTCCTCATGGTGTGTTGAAGAGAATACCACAGGCGTAGCTGCCTAGTAGCGCGAAGCTAACTATCGATAGCTTTAGGCTAACAACACTAGCTTAGCTAGAGAGAAAAAGGCGCGAGCTACTTTTTTTCAACGAGCGAGCAGCAACAAGTTGGCTAAAACTCACTTGTGTAGTAGTTCGGCTTTTTCCTCGAGAAGAATATTCTTCTGTTTTGCTTCGAGAGTGTGCCAGAGATATCACGGTCCTAAAGAATTAGTCTCTCGGCCGAGTTTATGAGATATATGACCCTGCACACACTGTGGAAGTTTAGAGTTCGTTCTATCAGCATAGCAGAAGAAAAGTCGAGTGAGGGATGACGTAGCCACGTCCGCTTTATACGGCGTGGGCGTAGCTTCCTACGTCACCCCCAAGAGCCCAGCACAGCAAAATTCTAGAATTTTCTGTCCTGGGAGCACATAAAATAATGTTCTGCAGCTAGGTTTTGAAGGAAACCTACCCATAAACGAAAGGTATTTCGTGAAATTTCTATTTAATACAACCCATGTTTTTTTAATTTTTTTAAAATCCTCAAAAATGATGAAAAACGGCGTGCTATAGTATGCCGTACGGTATGGGCCATAGCCCATGGTCAAAAATGATGAAAAACGAGGTAATTTTTTTTCTTCAAAAAATCAAAAAACGATGGGCTATAACCCATGTTTTTTTTTTTTTTTTTTTTTTTCAAATCCTCAAAAATGATGAAAAACGACGTGCTATAGTATGCCGTACGGCAGGGTTCCCCAATAGGCGGCCCGCGGGCCATTTGCGGCCCAAAGGGCGCCCCCTTGTGGCCCATGGAAGAATTTCAAAAATAAATAAATATATGTTATTATTTAATTTTTTTGATTATTTTTTTAAGGGTCCCAGATATAAATGGCATTAAATGGGGGTCAGTAGCCTATGCATGTCAAACTGGGCATCCTTTTCAAATGGGGTCTTGCCCTGAACGTTTATTTTCAGGGCAAGACCTCGACCTCGCGAGTGCAGACTCGGCCCCCAGCCTGGTACGCTAGTCAAAATATGGCCCTTGAGGAAAATTAATTGGGGTACCCTGCCGTACGGTATGGGCCATAGCCCATGGTCAAAAATGATGAAAAACGAGGTTAAAAAAAAATATCAAAAATTAAAAAAACCATGGGCTATAACCCATGTTTTTAGATTTTTTTCAAATCCTCAAAAATTATGAAAAACTGCGTGCTATAGTATGCCGTACAGTATGGGCCATAGCCCATGGTAAAAAATGATGAAAAACTAGGTTAATTTTTTTTTCAAAAATTCAGAAAACGATGGGCTATAACCCATGTTTTTTTTATTTTTTTATTTTTTTCAAATCCTCAAAAGTGATGAAAAACGGCATGCTATAGTATGCCGTACGGTATGGGCCATAGCCCATGGTCAAAAATGATGAAAAACGAGGTTAAAAAAAAATATCAAAAATTCAAAAAACGATGGGCTATAACCCATGTTTTTAGATTTTTTAGATTTTTTTCAAATCCTTAAAAATGATGAAAAACGGCGTGCTATAGTATGCCGTACGGTATGGGCCATAGCCCATGGTAAAAAATGATGACGTTCTCTCTACCGCAACATACTTAAAAGTATAGCGGTGTATGAGAATGGGTGTTGCGGAGGATGAGAAACATTAGCATGTTTTGATAACAACAGAGAAGCCTACATACTTACACCTAGCAACCCCATTCTAGCCTACTTAGGTTCATCTTACGGTGGACATGTTTGCCTGAAAAGGAATCTTTGAAATGTTTCATAGTTTTAGAAATAGTGCTTTCAAATTTACAATTGGGCTCAATGGCAGACATTGGCACGTCAAAAATCACTTTTCACTCCATTCACACTTTTTATTATTCAGCTTACTGTGGAGACACATGCTGGAACGTTTTACTTTGAAATGTTTTGTAGTTTCTGAGTTATTTAACTTAAACGCCCAATGCATTCTCTATGGCAATAGCACAAACTTTGGCATGCTACTAGTCCTACATACTTAAACCTATAACCAAACCCCATTCTAGCCTACTTAGGTTCATCTTACGGTGGACATGTTTGCCTGAAAAGGAATCTTTGAAAGGTGTCATAGTTTTAGAAATATAGTGCTTTCAAATTTGAGACTTTTAACATGGGGCTCAATGGCAGATTTTGGCACTTAAAAAATCACTTTCACCTAGAAACTCCATTCAGACTTTTTATTATTCAGCTTACTGTGGAGACACATGCTGGAACGTTTTACTTTGAAATGTTTTGTAGTATCTGAGTTATTTAACTTAAACGCCCAATGCATTCTCTATGGCACAAACTTAGCACAAACTTTGGCATGCTACTAGTCCTACATACTTTATTTTTTATTTTTTTATTTTTTTAATATTTTTTTGCGGCTTACGCCTTTTATTGGTTTTTTGAAGGGACAGACAGTAGGCTGACAGGAAATGGGAGAGAGAGATGCGGGAAGACATGC
This sequence comes from Protomyctophum parallelum, assembly GCF_964188405.1. Classification (NCBI taxonomy): domain Eukaryota; kingdom Metazoa; phylum Chordata; class Actinopteri; order Myctophiformes; family Myctophidae; genus Protomyctophum; species Protomyctophum parallelum. Next base: position 37,588,057 of record NC_139698.1, read on the forward strand.
AGTAAAGGCCGTGTCGGGCTCGGGAGTCGAACCCACGGCACACTGTGACTGGATTACCAGTCGGGTGCCCAGACAGTTACGCCACCACCTGGGCCAGTCCTACATACTTAAACCTACCAACCCTCGCCTACTCTCCTCCTGCCTGGGACCCCCTCGCCTACTCTCCTCCTGCTTGACCCCCCCCTCACCTACTCTCCTCCTGCCTGACCCCCCTCGCCTACTATCCTCCTGCCTGGGGCCACCTCGCCTACTCTACTCCTGACTGGCGTCCCCTCACATACTCTCCTCCTGCCTGCCCCCCCTCGCCTACTCTCCTCCTGTCATCCCACTAAGTATTCTATGGATATTATCTGATTTATCCACCGGCCACTTAACGGCACACAGTCATACCTACTCTAGGTGATGGTGATTTGAACCAGCACCATCCTATGTTGGGTTTGAACCGGCAGACTTCTACTAGGTATTATATGGATATTATCTGATTTATCCACCAGGGCTCTTAACTGCACACACTCCTACCTACTCAGCATCCTACTAGGAGTATGTGGCCGGCATACTTCTACTAGGATATGGATTTGGACAGTGTCGGTGATCTACGGATATCAATTATCCACTGTCTGTGATTTGAACCGGCACACTTCTACTATGTATACTACGGATAACATTTGACTTACCCGTTGGGCCACTGAGGCACAAAATCATGGGGAATTTCTGTGCTGCTTTAAAGTTGTCCTTCTGAAAGTCAGTGTGCAAAGCAAAGTGTCACAGAGCCACATGACTAATGTGGGATTTGAAACCCAGACCTGTGGATCACAAGCACAGTCACTCATCACACTGAGCTAACTGCTGGTTACTACAACACAGCTTTTCTGTGCTACTTGATGTTAGTGTGGAACGCAAAGTGTCACAGTAAAGACTGGGGTGGGATTGGACCCTTTATTTTTTTGTTTGAACTTGAGTGGGGTTTGAACCCACCATCTCCCGATCATGTGGCAGCGTTCTAACACACTGAGCCACTGGTTCCAGACAATTCACACTGCTTTTTTGTTTGTTTTGTTCTTCTGTAAATCGGTCTTGAAAGTAAAGACTTGAGTGTGGTTTGAACTCACCATCTCCCGATCATGTGGCAGCGTTCTAACACACTGAGCCACTGGCTCCAGACAATTCACACTGCTTTTTTGTTTATTTTATTCTTCTGAAATTGGATTGAAAGTAAAGACTTGAGTGGGGTTTGAACTCACCATCTCCCAAACATGTGGCCAGTGTTCTAACACACTGAGCCACTGGTTCCAGATAATTCACAATGCTTTTTTGTTTGTTTTATTCTTCTGAAATTGGTCCTGAAAGTAAAGACTTGAGTGGGGTTTGAACTCACCATCTCCCAATGATGTAGCAGCGTTCTAACACACTGAGCCACTGGCTCCAGACAATTCACACTGCTTTTTTGTTTGATTTGTTCTTCTGTAAATCGGTCTTGAAAGTAAAGAATTGAGTGATCTTTTGTATGTTAGCCTTCAGTTAAAAGAATGGAGAGTTGAACATAGAATCTCATTCATCAGATGCTTTGAGTGCTGTTCAAGAGTTGTTTTGTATGTCAGTGTAACACCCAGGAATTGAACACCGGTCCCCTGCACGGGAGGCCAACATCTTAACCACTAAGCCAAAGCAACTGCCTATGGCTCAGGGGAGATATGAGACTTTTGAGGTCATCAGACTGAGGCTGTGAGCCACTGTTTACAATAGCCTTCAGTTAATACACCTCTACATGTTCAAATCCCTGTTCTCCTATAGCTTAATGCTGAAGTGTTTCAACTTTACTAACTGAAGGCTAACACACACAATTACCAGGAGACGTTGACTGTGTGTGCCTGACTGATGGTGCAATGGTCTAATCATCAGTCTCTCTGTACAGACATTCCATGTTCAAGTCCCATTGCTCCTATATAGCACAATGCTCGAGTACTTTGAACTTTTCAAGGCTTGAATAAAAAATAAAAACTCAAAAGCACCAGCAGACATCTGCTGAATGCCCAAAGGTGCCTTGGCTCAATGGTGTGGTGCGCTTGATCGGTTGCCTCTGCTACAGACAGTTGGCAGGTTCAAGTCCCATGTCATCAAGGTGCGGGAGGACCATCAGGAGACGGTGCTCTCTCCCTCTGTTTCCTGAGAAGTAACGGTTGGGGATTATGTCTGAAAGAACCCTGTCCAGTTAAAGTTTTACCATGAAAATGTCCAATTTAACATTGTCTCAGTCTGCCCTTTTCCAACTGGCCTGGAAGCCAGAGGGACTTTCCCACCAAGTTTTGGGGCACCAATCAGGGCCCAGTATGTTCACAATGTGCACAATTTTAACGGAAATCACACGATGATTTGCAGCATTTTGTTTGAAACTGAGCACTCCTGCGAACTTTGGAAGCCAATCTTAGCCAATCAGAATGGAGTCTGAGAAATCTGAAAGACCGGTTTCATTGAATGGCTCTAGAGAGACTGTGTACCAATTTGCGTGATGTTTGGACAAGATCTGTAGGTGTACTGTCCAAAAACGTATTTTGCACAAAGCGGCCACCTGGTGGCGCTATAATAATAATAATAATAATAATACACTTTATTTATAGAGCACCTTTCATGACACGAGTGCAGCGCAAAGTGCTTTACAAGACAAAAAAGTATCAAACAACATAACAATCAAGGCACAATTAAAGTAAAAAAAAAGCCAAAAACACCAAACAACATCAAAAATGCATAAAAAAGACAATGAAATAGATAAAACAGTAAGTCAACAAATAATTAAAATCAAAGGATTCAGCCAAATGCTAGAGTAAAGAAATGGGTCTTAAGCTGAGTTTTAAAAACATCTAGGGAGGGTGCCAGTCTAAGGTGCATTGGAATATTTGGGGCAGAGGTTCGTCGTTGGCATCCAGCGCAAAGTTTGGCATGGATCGGGCCAACGGTGCCGGAGATTAGCTGATAACGGACGGAAGGACTCACGGACGGAAGGACGGATGGAGTGCAAAACATACTCTCCCCCCATGCCTTCGGCCTGGTGGAGACAATGAAGTACAACTTGATGTACTAAACTCACTTCCTAGGTAATGTCATGGGTTGCAATGCGATCAAGCTGTGACCTTTGTCTCATCTCCCCATGTCCCATCTCTGTCTGCATCCAATGAAAGAAGAACAATAATTATATATATATATATATATATATATATATATATATATATATATATATATATATAAACCTTCAGCCGCGTTGTTAATGACCTGTCAAAGTCATGTTCTAATTTCTATATCTCCATACTTCTCAGGAGGCATGGCATTCATCACAGCAGACCACAGCCATGCAGCTTCCCTATGCACCACGCTGGGTTGTACCTTTCAACCCTTGTCAAGGTAAAAACTTTAAACACTCACATAGTGCATATTGGGGTGTGTGTGTGTGTGTGTGTGTGTGTGTGTGTGTGTGTGTGTGTGTGTGTGTGTGTGTGTGTGTGTGTGTGTGTGTGTGTCGCACGCACGCACGCACGCGCACACACACACACACACACACACACACACACACACACACACACACACAGAGACACCACCTAATAATAGTCTAACCTTTATGCTGGATCAGTTACTGATGTCTCAGGATATTTCATCATGTTGAAGCAAGGTGAAGGGTCATATTCTCTCTTCTCCTGTTTTACTCTGTGCTCTCTCCTATGCGCACTTACACTTTCTCCCGTTCACCCTCTCTACCTCTAACCCTATCTCTCTCTCTCGCTCTCTCTCTCTCTCTGTGTCTGCTTCTGTCTCTCCAAACTGGCCTTTAACTGTGAACTTTGCTTGACCCTCTTCTGCTAATCTGCCGTGCTCTCGGGGAAGCCGGCGTCAAAATGCGGCTCTTTAATGGACTCTGGGAGTTAAGGGGCTAAAGCAGCATAGAGTGTAAAGGGAATAGGAGATGGCTCCTGGAAATTGGATTGTGGGTTTGGCTGGTAGATCTCTTTCTCTCTTCCATCTCTCTCATTCCCTCTTTCCATCTTACGTTCTCTGTTCTCTCTCCTCTCTTCTCTCTCTCTCTCTCTCTCTCTCGCTGTCTCTTACTCGCTCTCTCTCTCCCCCCTGGAGTTTTCCAGATTTTAATTGGTCGTCTGTCTTTTGTTCACACATTAGCATGGCTGATGCAAGGCTCTGTGAAAGGGCCCTGCCATCCTAAGCCAAGTCTTCTCAAGGTGACACAGACCCTGTGTCCCTTTCATCATAAGAGCACACACTAAAAGAGAGAGAAGAAGGGGATTGAGAGAGAGAGAGAGAGAGAGAGAGAGAGAGAGAGAGAGAGAGAGAGAGAGAGAGAGAGAGAGAGAGAGAGAGAGAGAGACAGTATAGGCTACTCTGACTTTATTGGCACCACTTGTGTGTGAAGGGGCTTAAAGTATATATATATTTAGCTTTTTCATTTGTTCATTGTCTCATCAGGACTCATTGCTGGTTTCTCTCTCTCTCTCTTTCTGTCCCTAAAGGGTCCTCCTTTGGGAGGAAAGCACCCGTAGGGATGAAAAAAAGGAAACCTGTGTGATCTCTTCACTCTTTAGACACCTTCTCACTTCTGCACCCCTGCTCCTCTTCATCCCTCATTCCCTCCTAGCGGGTCCCCTCATTAGACCCCCATTGAGAGAGAGAACGAAAGAACGGACTGGGGGAGAGAGAGGGGTAGTGTGTTTTGTTGGCAAGAGAAGGAGAGAGGGATAGGGAGATAGATGGATAGACGGGATCATTTGAAAGAAAGGACAGAACAGGAATGATGGAGAGGGATGAGAGGCAGTGGCAGAGGCAGAGGGAAAGATTCTGAATGAAGTGAGTGAGTAAGATGAGACACAGAGAGAGGTGGATAGATTAGTGAGAGGAGAAAAAGAGGTGCAGAAAGACAAAAAGAAAGAGAGTTATGGTTAAGTTATAGTTTGTATAATGTTAAATAAATCCCACATTCATTCACTGTTATTCAAGCAAAATGTAATCAGAGCATGAACAAACATTCAGATAATTCTGAGCTGGGTGAAATAATTTGCTTACATTTTACCTTTCATTTCTCTTTCATGTCCATTTGTGTGTTATGTAAGATTCATTGCATGTGAAAAGGGGAACTAATCAAAACCCATTGTATGTCATGTTCACTAGTACAGACCACACACACAATCGAACATCGTTTAACATGGTTTAGCATTTATTTAGAAAAGGTGGAACATGAGAAGGAATGATGCATAGGAATGAGATGCATTGAATGAATGATGCATTTGGAATGATGCATGAGTAGATTGATGCATAGTTGATATGCATTGGAGGGCCTTGACTGATAGTGAGGATGAGTCCCGTTCGGGAAGGGGGGAAGGGAGGAGGATGTCGGGTTGGGAAGAGGGGAATGGTAGGGGGTGTGAGGATGGAGGTTTCCGAGGGGCCGGATGAATGAGTGAGAGGAGGGGGTGGGGAGGGGGAGTGAGGATGAGAGGATGATTTGGAGCTACAGAGGGAATCTTGAGGGAGTGAGGGGATGGAGGATGTTAGTGAGACTAGGCCCCTGGGAGGGAAGTGGAGGATGGTAGGGCGTAGCCCTGTGGGGGGGGGGGGTGTCGAGGGCCCGGTTCCGGGGGGGGTGGAATACCCTGAGTATTGGCATGGGGTCTGAGTAGCGGGGCGTCCTTCTGGCTGTGTACGGACACGCCCCCAATACGAGACCCCAAAATGGATCGGATGATTGAGGATCAATTATGGAGCGTTTGCTGGACCAGGGAGCCGTGGGCGGCTCTGAGGTCCTGGACGCTTGTTCGTATGTAGGCATGGTATGCTTGTGAAGACCAGCGCCCAAGGAGTTGGACTGTGTGGTCGGTTATACCTTGTCTGGAGGCTGTGGAGGTGGCGCCGATCCGGAATGAGTGGCCGGAGAAGTCGGATGCAGAGTATCCGGCCTTGGTCAGGATCTGGCGGAGGTGGTAGAGGAACCAGTGCCTGGTGGCTACGGAGCCGGAATCTGTAGTGAACAGAGGATCGAGAGGAGAGGCACGGGAGGAGAGCCTAGCACGGAGGTGACGGGTTAGGGGTTCGTAGGGGCTGAGATGTGAGTCGAGTTTGAACAGGTAGATGGGTGTCGTTTTGCCATATTGGTCCGTTTTGCTGTATTTTAGAGTGAAAATGATGGTGGTGGAATCTATGATGCTCAGATCGGATAAACAGGGGTGTTTATTGTGGATGAATGTGGAGTTAGGTGTAGTGAACTCAGAGCACCTGAGGAAACCAAAAAAGGCTAGGAGGAACATGGCTTCCAGGGTGGAATCCGTGGAAGGGCTCGAATATCCGGAGCGGAGTGTATTGATGCATCCCGAGAGGATGTCATAGGTGATAGGTTGGCGGAGAGGAGGGTTGTGAGGCTCCTTCCGTTTCAGGCTCTTAAGGAGCAGTGTGACGTGTGCGTGCTGGGAAAAAGGGTGAGGGGCTCCTGTTATGAGTTTAGAAATGAAATTGATACCTGATATGTAGACTCGGATGGTGGAGGGAAGCATGGCCCGAGATGAATGGCAGTGGCTGATGTAGGAGGTGAGGGTGATGAGGTCCAGAGAGGGGAAATGTAGGCCGAAGGTAGTGTGAAATGACTGGAAAGAGCGCCAGGCTGTCCAGTAGGAGGAGAGTGTGGATGGGGAAATACCTTCGAGTATGAGGTTTCTGGAGATGGTCCGGAGGTTGTAGAGTGGATGGTCTATGGGAAGGTCATCTGTGAAAACGGAGGAGCTGGAGTCGGGTGGAGGTCTGCGGATGGGGCCAATAGCCTGAATTTCTGGAATGAGAAGCGGGAAAGTGAATCTGCTATTGCATTGTGGTGACCGGGGACGTGGGCTGCTTGGATGAGGAAATTGTGGGTGACTGAGATCCATGTGAGTCGTCTGAGGAGCGCCATGAGGGGTAGTGAAGGGGAGCGACCTTTGTTTATGATTTGGACGGTGGCTTGGTTGTCAGAGTGTATGAGGACTGAGCGGCTGGTCCATTCGTGACCCCAAAGAGAGGCCGCGACTATGACGGGGTACATCTCGAAGAGGGCTGAGGAGTGAGCAGAGGAAAAGGGTGGTGAAAACATCTCTTCTGGCCACTTCTCTGCGAACCACCTCCCTCTGTGATACCCTCCGAAACCGACGGAGGGTGCCGCATCAGTGTACAGGTCCAGGTCTTCGGGAGAGGAGAGGAAGTCGTTGATGAAAAATGTCACGCCGTTCCAATTGGACAGCAGGAGGTGCCAGAGCCTGAGCTCTATGCGGCATGGCAGGTCTAGGCTGACGTGGTGATGAAGTGACGGGACGGATGTGGCGAGGTGGAGGAGGTGGGAGATGAATGAACGGCCTTGTGGGATGATTCTGGTGGCGTAGTTGAGGTGGCCTAGGAGCTGTAGGAGTTGTTGTTTTGTGCATGACGGGATTTCGAGGAAGTTGGAGATGAGTAGTGTGATACGGTCTAACTTTTCTGGGGGTAGTGAGGCTTGAAATGTGACAGAATCCAGATCGATGCCCAGGAACTCAATTTTTGTCTGGGGACCCATTGTTTTTTCCTCTGCGAGGGGGATGCCGAGCGCCGCGAACGTGGTTTTTAGGCACGTTAGGCTGCGGGCGGGGGGGGCTGATGGGGGGTCTATGGTGAGGAAATCATCCAGGAGGTGGACTAGGTGGGGGATGTGGTCGTTGTTGAGCATTATCCAGCAGAGGAGTTCTGAGAGGTTGTCAAACAGTCTGGGGGAGCTTTTGCAACCGAAGGTTAGCCTGACGGAAAAATAAAATTTATTGTTCCAGTGAACGCCAAAAAGGTGCCATGAGTCTGGGTGTAGTGGGAGGATTTTGAATGCCGACGTGATGTCGGCTTTTGACAGCCAGGCACCACGCCCGGCGCGTCTGATGAGGGTGATGGCGTGGTCTATAGTTGAGTATTTGAGGGAGTAGTCGGCGCTGGGGATGAGGCTGTTAATGCTGGGGATGGATGAACCGTGTGGGGCGGATAGGTCTATGATGAGTCGTTTCTTTCCTGAATATTTCCTGGTTGCCACGCCCAGGGGGCTGATTCGGTATGAGGGGAACGGGGGGGAATCGAATGGTCCTATCATAAATCCTTGGTGAATTTCTTTCTCCAGTAGGGAGGTGACGATGTCGGGTTCTGATAGGGCGGACTGGAGGTTCTTGCAGGAATGGGATATGACTGGGAGTGAAAAAATGCCTGGTGAAAATCCGTTTATGAGACCGTCGATGAAAAAAAGGATGAATGGGGTGTCGGGGTGGTGGGTTAGCGCTTTGGCTAGGGCGGGGATGTTGACGGGGGTGGCCAGGTGTTGTATCAGTCAGCTGCTGGCTGGTTTGGTGGGGTTGTGGGGGCAGGTGGGCCGGGTGTGTGCTCCGCCGCAGTAGGAGCAAACATGGAGCATTCTGCAGGAGTTAACTAGGCACCCCTTGTCATTAAAATTATTACACAGCATTTTTGAGCCGATGAACATAATTTTTCTGCCCCGCTTGTCCACGGCTTGAGAGGAGGAGGGGAAGGCGGTCGGGCCAGAGGGGCGGGGCTTTGGCTGCTTGCCGGGGGCTGGCTGGGAGTGAAATGGGTGGGAGTGAGATGAGTGAGAGGGGGCTGGGGGGGGTCTGGATGAAGGTTTGGAGGCTGAGAGGACGCACTCGGAGGTGGGGTGGGAGGGGCAGCCACAGACGGAGCAGGTGAGAGCGGCGCTGCCGGCGAAGAGCCGGCAGTATAGCTCGACATCGAGGGCGCCCCAGTATGTGGTCTGGTTCCACTGCTGGAGGCGAGCTGCTGCTCTGGCTGCAAATTGCCTGTGATATTCATAGAATAGGGAGCCGCCGAAGCGCGCTGCGAGGTCTGTGACTATGTATAAATAGTGGTCTAGCTCTAGCCTTCTGTTGGGGAATTGGGCGCAAATGACCTCACGGAATATGGAGAAAGCCAGGGTGAATTCTGTGTGAGTGAGGGGGGAGTGGGATGATGAGGAGGATGTGAGGTCGCGGAGGGTTATTGAGAACCCCCCGCAGTCTACCGAGCGTGGCTGAAAGGTGTGAGCGGAGGGTTTGAGGATGGTGGCGAGGTCTATATCATTACCCTGCAGGATTTGATGGCGGAGGTTGCAGGATACTGGAGGTGGGTTGAGGGCGAGCGCGTGTGGTGGCATCGTGGCGGCAGCTGCGGTGGAGAGAGAAAAGGGGTGGGGGAGAGACAAGAGGGAGGGGGGAGGGAGGGAGGGGGGGGGGGGGGGGGGGGAGGGTGCTCGAGGGATACTGGGCACCCGCAGGTGGGGGAGGTGCTAGCCAGCTTGGGTCGGTGGCCCAAGCGCAGGGCTGGCTAGCGGCCTGAGGAACTGAGGGGGGGAGGGGGAGGGCTGGGGGGGGGAAGTGGGATGAGTGTGCAGGGGGGTGGGATGACAGTGCAGCCTGCAGAGACAGGGATGTAGGGAGGAGGGAAGGAGGGATTCCGAGGGAGGCTTGGGGGGGGGGGGGGGGAGGGGGGGGAAGGGGGGGGAAGGGAGCAGGCACAGGGGGGGAGGTATGCTGGGGGGGAGGCATGGCACGCCTGGACTGCGTTGTATAGGGTCCGAGGCGGCTGTGCACGGTCTGGCCTCGGCGGTTCTGGACAGGCGGCAATGAGTCCTCTCTCCGGTCGTCGCGTTGAGAAGGACCCTGTATGACGTCATCCAGCAGCGCCGCGGATGTTGCCGGAAGGGCTGGAGGTGAGCACTGGGCTAACAGGTTGAACAGTTGCCCCTTATTTAATGTTCTGTGAAAGGCGATGTTTTTGTCGCGGAGCGCTCTTTTGAGCCCGGCGACTGTCCACTCGTTCGGCGGTGGCATGGCCGGCCTCGTTGAAGAGGACGGCGGACCTGAGACGGCGCGCGTTCGAGTGGACTCACGACGAGGAGGAGGTGGAGGTGGAAGATCGCTGTGTGCCCGGCGTTGGTGGGGCGGAGGGAGTGGAGGTAGTTGGCGGAGCCGTTGGCCCGTTCTGGAGCCGGGGTTACTGGACGCGGAGGCGGCTACCCGCCGGGTTGCCTGCGATGCCCGGGTTACCGTCGAGACGGAGATGTGACCGGGAGCTGACCGAGGCAACACGCCGGTCGCCAGAAGCCTCTGGAGGAGCGGTGTTTCAGGCGAGTCCGGGATGGGGAAGTCATCATCAGAGGGAAAGAGATCAATACTATCCATGGTGAGCTAGAATTGCTTTAGAGCGTGTGCTGTGTAGGTACGAGACGTACGAGATACAATGCACGAGTGGCTGGTGGAACAGGCTGGCATATATACTCTTCCCTTGATGCAGCAGGGGCAGCGATAGGGCAGAGAGCTGGTGGTTGCCATGGCGGTGAGGTCTCGGTGAGTGGTGAGGGTGGAGCTGGCATTGGTAACCATGGCAGGTAAATGGTGTAGATGATTGAGCTTGGTACCTGAGGCTAGGAATAGAGTTAGCGTGGCATGGTGGCAGAGGAGGCAAACAATCTTAGCTTGTAAGCGTGGTCTTCCTCCTGAACATGCGTTGTACCAACTTCAATAAAAGATACACAGGTGACAACCCAGCCACTTTTTTTATTTCAAAAGTTACAGAATCAAAGTTACAACATATAACTCTTGCTACATTTACACAGCATCCACACTAATACTCTGGTGTTCCTAAAACAGACTTTTCAAAATGCTTATCACGCTTTGTTTTTTAATCTGGATGGGCAGTAACTGCGACTTTTGAAAATCAGACACAGACACCCACTTTAACTTCCTGATTGGATACTATCAGTCATACCCTTCCCTGATTTGTCATAACAGGCTTGACGTGACGTGATGAAAAAATAATGTGAAAATGTTTATATTTCACATCAAACTAACATCATGTTCAAGGAGCCAGATTAGGTGGTTCGGGCATCTGGTTAGGATGCCTCTCGGGCGCCTCCCTAGGGAGATCCTCGAGGCACGTCCCACTGGGAGGAGACCCCGGGGCAGACCAAGGCGGAGTTGGAGGAATCACATCGACTCACATGGCCTTGGAACACCTCGGGATCCCCCAGGAGTAAGTTACTAATGTTGCTCTGGAGAGGGAAGTCTAGGTCTCTGGTGGAGCTGTTGCCCCCGCGACCCGCCTATGGATAAGCGGTTGAAGATGGATGGATGGATGGAATAACATCAAATATACTGATAGATGTTTTTATTTGCGGTAATTGACACATTCTATTTTCATATGTGGATGTCCTAATGTCAAAACATCCATTTTCAATTATTAGGAATTAATCACAAAATAAACGCTTCCAGTGTGTAAAGGACCATTACAGAAACAAGAATGGAGTTTTTCCGTGTGAAGCTGAGAATAGTTCAATCTTTTCATCCGTATTTATCTTTCAAAAGTGTACCCATGTGTATAGCCTCATGAATAGCTGCATTTCCAAGCAGTTTTCAATGTAGATAGAATAAAGATATTTCTTCCATTCATTCATTATAGCCACATGGCCATGTTAGCATTTTGCTTATTGTCCATTAACTGTAAATCCTTGAGCTCACTGCCCTACTTCAGTGGGTCTGTGTTAAGAAAACATCCACTTACATCCACATACATGTTCAGATGTGTTGTCAACATCTTTGTGCTTTTTCCATTAACCTTTGCATCTCAGTGCAACAAACACTCATGTTTCTATTGCATTGTTTGTAAATAAGCCAGAGCCAGTAACTACTGTATATAGTTTTCATTTCAATCTTACCATCAAGGACAGAGGAGTGAAATTAGGTTGTTTTGAATAGACATACACGCACGCGCACACAGACATCTCTATATCGTTTTTCAAAGGCTGAATGTCTCCAGTCAGAATGTATTTAAGTTAAAGGACAACTTTGGGGTTTTTCAACCAAGGTTCATGTTTTAGGTTGTTATTAAAGAAAGTAAAAGAGTGTTACATTTTTTTTTTTTACAAACTTTTATTATTTACTATAGTCCTACTAGACCTCAGGAAATTATATCTGACCACAAAAGATCACGGGATCTATTGAATGTGAAAAAAAGAAAGTTGTCCTTTAAATACTTTCCAAAAAGATAGTTATTTTTGTTTTCAGTCCAGTTTAGTTCAAACTAAATGCCACTTTCTCTGCAAAAATTGCAAGAATACTTGAGTACCAATAAACAGTACAGTACAGTAAGCAACACCCCCAACAAAAGAAAGCTACAAGCAACAGCAACTACATTCAAATGAAGATAAGTAAAAGATGGGCCCCCGTATCCACACTCCCTTGTGTCATGTTCAAACTCTGGAAATAATAATTATTTAAGCAAGCACTCTAGTCACACAAGAGGGAAAATATCTTTCTGCGATAATGACAGACAGGAGCCTCGGAAAGTATATGCACTTTGGAGACATTGGGAGGTAAGGTACAGTATGTTCAGCACTTAAAGATGTAGTGCCACAATTGTTTTTATTTTTGTGTCTATGAGGTGACAGTACTTCATTAGATACCCTGGAGTCGTTTTTATGTGCAATGGTGTATTAACTTTGTATTTAGGGTTTCTTCCTGGAGGCTGAACCCTTGACAGTCAAACGGGCCAATGAAACAAACAGTAAAATAGTGACATCACACTATCAGCCCCTCCCCTAACCCCTCCCCCTTTATCATACAACTACAGCTGTGGGTGTGGCTTCAGTTCAGGTGGATCACCACCCATCACCACCCACTAGGCAAACCAGGCATACTTAGTGAACTGCTGGGCATGTCCACATAAAAGCATGATTTTAATAAATACTGTACACTTTTTGGAAAAAGTTATTCCTCCATATATTATAATAATACCTGATGATCATGTTTTACAGTAGGGTGGGAAAAAAATGGAGGCACTCCATCTTTAAAGTTACATCTTTTTTTTTTTTAAGATATTTTTTTGCGGCTTACGCCTTTTATTGGTTTTTTTAAGGGACAGACAGTAGGCTGACAGGAAACGGGAGAGAGATGGGGGAAGACATGCAGTAAAGGCCGTGTCGGGCTCGGGAGTCGAACCCGCGGCACACTGCGACTGGATTACCAGTCGGGTGCCCAGACGGTTACGCCACCGCCTGGGCTTTAAAGTTATCTGATGTATGTCTAGTGCTACTGTATAAAAACACAGTTTGATTGATTACTGAAGATGTACCGCTATTTGAATTCCACCTCTGACAAGATAATGAACGCACCGAAACTTTTAGTCGTTGGTGTCAAGTCATCAGTAGCCATTGGACGGGAGGGGAAAAAAGGTATGAAGTTTAAACATTCATGAAAACACATTCTCTAAAGCTTTGTTCAGTCTAATTTGCAGCTGAATAGCTTTTAATTGCATGTATCAACAAGGTGCTTGTGAGCCCGTGTACGTGCATATGTACACGTCTGTGACATCCTGGTGCATTGCCAACATTTCTTCCATTAGCACCCGCCAACACATACGCACGCATGCGAGCATGCATGCGAGCACGCACACGCACACGCACACACCCACACGCACACGCACACACCTCTTATCCCCTCCACATTTACATCACTCTTCCTCACACAATTCCCACTCACATACATACACACACGCACGTGTGCATGCTCACACACGCACGCACACAGGCGCACACACGCACACTCTCAATGTCCCATTCAATTTCACACATGTCAGGGGAGACTCCCGACCAGGCAGTCATATTAAACCAGCTCATTATTTATGCAAGGGGAGAGATTGCCAGGCCCCGATTCCCCTCATAAAATGTTAATATATTCATCGGGAAATTGTAGTCTTTTAATCTGCCCCACCAGAAAAAAAAAAACGAAAAAAAAAAAACACTTATCTGCCACTACAGCAGCACATTCTGGGAGTGTCCCTGCTTTTTGCTGTCTCTCTGTCCCTCTGCCTTAATTCTCACTTGATTTTGTTCTCTCAAACTGTTTCTCTGCTACTTCCCTTGCCAAATCACACTTCCGCTCGACACAGTCTCTCTCTCTCTCTCTCTCTCTTTCTCTCTCTCTCTCTCTCTGATCATCTACATTCTAGCATTAGCAAGCAGAAATCAGGCTTGGCATAATATCCATTGCTGTTTTCAGCTCGGCCAGTTGTCTGTAGTGATAAGCGTGCAGTTATCCTGCATACTGCATCATGGTCCAGTATCCTACACTTCAAATGATTTCCATAAGATATGGCATATCGCCTATAGCTGTCATCGCCAATCTTTTTTAAAGATTGCATGTTTGGCTTTGCTTCCCCTCATTTTGACTTTGAAGTATTTAGTTGCCAACGCACATTTATTATTTACCAATAGATTGACCACTAAGATCCTATATTCTTAGTTAACTTGTTAATCAGGCCTCCTTTAGATCTTCATGCCCAGCTTGACTTTGATGTCAGAAGCGTGTTTGGGCTTAATACTCGGCCGATCTATACTATGCTCCTTTTCCCCCTCTACACCAAATGTGAGTGAGTGAGTGAGTGAGTGAGTGAGTGAGTGAGTGAGTGAGTGAGTGAGTGAGTGAGTGAGTGAGTGAGTGAGTGAGTGGGTGAGTGAGTGAGTGAGCGAGCGAGCGAGCGTGTGTGATCTGCACAAAGTGACGTGCTGAACTTGCAGATCTGATATTTTTGAGAGCCAACCAATTAGCTAACATTTTAAATGACACAGATGCACTTTCCCGGATTGAATGGGTTAACTCTTCTAAGGCCAGTGTCCTACACCATGGCTTGTTTTAATTCATGTCACTCCAGGATAAACTGAAATTGGACCAGTGAATGATAGGCTATAACTCCACAGTTTCATCATGACAAAAATGTGTATATTAGCGATCTGGTCAAACCATGGTACTGGTCAAACCATGTCAAATTGTATAATGGTTTATAACAGTAACCCTTGCCCTGCCAGTCCCAATTTTTTTGTTTGGGTAACAAATTGGCATATTTTTATTTCATCGTTTTAACATACAAGAAAGATCTGGTGGATTGAAGAGATGTTTTTTTTCCATTCATTCATTGCAAATGTATTCTCTCGATTCGCCACCAGATGGCGGGAAAGCATCATTATGCTGATTTTGGCTAAAATAGACGGATCTTCCTAAGTCACTTCCGGTTGAACGATCAACAACATCCTGTACTATTTTGACTCTAGTCAATAGCTTGGCTGGTCCGGATTGCTAAGCTAATGCTATATTTTTCATAACTAAGTCAAATTATCCTCAAATCAACCCCAAAAGATCGCAAAATATCACATTTTTTACAGCGACGCACATAGAGACGGCGCGCGTGCACGATAGCGCACGATCACGCGGATTTCGGCCGTTTTTTGGTAAATTACATCCAACATTAGTGATATTAGCGAAAAAATATTATTTTTTGCTCTTTTGACCCCGCGATAACTGATATTGATTGTCATTCCGTTTTTCCCGTTAACGGGAGGTTTAGATTTTTCGATTAATTCAGTTTTTTCCGTGAATTGTAGGCCAAGGGTTAAGATGGCAATGCTGCATAATATGTATGAGTTTCACCCCTATTATCCTATTTTTCCTCAACTGGGCACTTAATGGCTTTATTTTATTTTGTCCTATCCATTTAGTACCCTACTACTGTACAAAGTTACATAGCCTATTGGGAGACCTGCAGGCAGTTTAGCCTGTCTAGCTGTCTAAGTGGGTACCTCAACTACAAGGTTACTTCGCGCTATATTGGATCACTCCAATATATGATATGATATATCCACGGAGGGATATATCATATTGGAGTGATCCAATCGCTCACATAACCACGGTTACATTATGTAACCTTTGTTATGTGACATGCAAATCAGAGAATGTCACCATTCAGAATTTACACAACAAAAAAAAAAAAAGGAAAAGAAATGTGTGTGAAGAGGGTCATTTGCTTCAGTATCACACTTGATGCCTGAAAGTTGGCTTACTTACGGCTATAGCTGCAACTTTGGCCATAGGCCACAAGTGCTCTCAGGAATCCCACTTCCTCCATCTGTCCCCATGTATGGACAGATCTCTTCATTGCTGCATCCAGGTCACGCCTCATGTGTTTCTTGTCTGCCCCTCTTCCTGTGGGTTCAAGAACAGGGCATACAGCATTGTGATATTAGACGCATGATTGAAAGTTGGCAGCTCTGTATTAATATTTCTAAGGAGTCAAATCCGCATTAAAATGTTTCACATTTGCCTCCCTATGCTGGCTCTCTGGGCATTCTCATGGACTCTGGACTTTTCCTGTTAAAGCCCATGAATCTGAGCTGAGATCAATGATCTGGAATGTGACCATGAGAGCTGTGAGTGGGAGTGTCCGAGTGTGCATAATGTTTTGTAGATTTCTGTGGTTCTCCAGGGTAGGTGAGGTTGTGGCCTCCTGGTGGCGCTATAATAGGCCAATGTGAAAAGGGTGCCATTTTTTCTTACGCCTTGGATACTGATTTGAGGCATTTTGTTCCAAAAATGTGTTTAGCAAAAATCCACCTGTTGGTGGCTATAACAGGCCAATGTGAAAAGGGTGGGATATATTCCTCTGCCTAGTAGGAAAGTCTGTGAAATATTTCACGTAAATTGCACGCTCCGTTCATGATTTGAGGCTTTTGTTCAAAACGGGCCAATCCTGCAAACTTTGAAAGCCAATGTTAGCCAATTAGGATGGAATCTGAAATACCGGACAGATCTATAGAGATAGTGTGTAACGATTTGCGGGATTTTTGGACAAAATCTGGAGGAGTAATATAAAAAAATGTGTTTTTCAAAAGTCTGCCTCCTGGTGGCGCTATAACAGGCAGTTCTGGAAAATTTGGGGCAGAGGTTCATCGTTGGTATCCAGGGTGTGTGTGTGCAAAATTGGCATCGACCGGGTTAACGGTGGTGGAGATTAGCTGGTAACAGATGGACGGACGGACACACAGACGCACACACGGACGGTGTGCAATAGCCTGGATAATAATCCAGACTCTTTTTTTGCCACCGGCTCATTCGGTCTGGCTTATTAGCCAGGCTAGGAGTGCAAAACATACTCTCTCCCCATGCCTTCGGCCTGGTGGAGACAACAAGTAGTGAAAACTAAAACTGAGGCACAACACTGAAGAATACAAGACGCAGCAGCGTCAGACAGTGAAACAAAACAAAACAAAACGAAACATGGACCATAGTAAGTAATTTGAAAGGAATACACTGCTGTATACTGTAGGGCCCACAGAGCTGGGTTAGCTTTATTACACTATAAAAATCACCAGTTAATTTAACTACAGTGTGACCCGGTTATTTTGTATTAACACTCAAAGAGTTTTACTGTATTTTTTTTAATTTATTTTTGTATTTGTATTCTCGTATATGTGATGTACTGTCTTACCTTGTGGGCCACGAGCCTGTAATAAAGTTTATATATGTATTAATTTGGCATTAACAAAAGGGATTATCCCATCTCCTATCACCACTATATCGTCACTGTCGGGCACAGCCTCAACCTTGTAGGCTACTGTATCTGCATAATATGTGAACTTTTCAAGTATTTCTTTGTGTGAATTAAGGCCTTACAACAACATACAAGAGTGTCACACAAAAGTAGTGAAAATAGCAGATCTAGCGCACAATGCCATTATCACTACTTTTTAACATGTTTTAAATAATAATAAAAAAGGAACGGTTTTGAACATAATGAGGTTTCCGCCCAACATTGACGATATTTCCCCCTCTTGGCTGTAAGTACCCTCAAGCTGTTGACATTATAAACATGAATGGAGGATCCCTGCGATTCACTTCAACTAACTACTATATAAATTCTTCACATCTACATTAACCCTGCCGTTCTTATTTTGTGTGTGTAATATTATAGGCACAATTTTCTGCAAATGTTCAAGAAATAGCAGATCTACAGTAGGCTACAAGCTCACAAGGCATCACATCATGATGCACTGTGAGCTTGCAGATTAGGTTTTTTTTTATTTTATGTTTGGGTGTGAGTCAGTTTGCGGGTTGTCATCTTTTGTCTTTGTCAACATGTTAATGTCACTTATCACAAATGTTAAGCTATATTCTAATATACTGTATGTCTCTGTCTCTCCCTCTATATGGCAGCCACTCCTCCTGGTATATAAAAAATACTCTCACCTAAAATGAAGAGGCGCTAGCTAGAGCTAGCTGACAATTACCTCGCCAGCGGTTGCCATGCAACGGCAGCATCCTTGTAAAGCCCTGTCATTTCCCCAGCCAAACTAATATCCCATAATAACCTCAAATAAGCCTTCCACTGTGTGTGTGCGCGCGTGTGTGCGTGTGTGTGTGTGTGTGTGTGTATGTGTGTGTGTGTGTGTGTGTCCTCCAGATTTCATCTTCTTTTTAACGTGAGAAAGGCACTGCATTATACTGCAGCTGTTACCTCAAGAATAGAGCACACTCCATGAATGGAACACTGTCTACGAGCTGAATAAGAACTGAAGAATTGCGGTGCAAAACATTTATTGTTTTATCAGCATGAATACATAATTGCCACAAGAGTAAATTGCTGTGCATGCACTTCCTGCTTGTATGTTACTGTTTTGTAGTGACTGTTCTGTGACTGACTATCTTCTCTACTTTGTAGCGCATAGGCCTCACACACACCTGAGACACACTTGTGTCCTGTGTGTTCTGTGTGTCATGGCCACCTCAATGCATTCACAATTTCACATGGTCACAGAGTCACATGGTTTCATCAAACATTTTTGTTTGATGGCTGTTTTCTGTCCCCCTCCCCCCCATCAAACAAAAATGTTTGGTGAAACCATGTGACTTCCATTGGAAATGCATTGAGGCGGCCATGACACACAGAAGACACAGGACACAAGTGTGTCTTGCCACTCTTGCGTGTGTCTTAGGTGTGAGTGAGGCCATACTAAACATTAACAAAACTACTTCGCTACTCACCGAAACAAAGGCTGTTTTGTGTTGTTGAAAGTCTATTCTCCAGAAGCCTCTCAGGACCCCACCTTCTCTGTAGTGTATCCACACTTTTCCTGTCGATTTGATCCAATGAAAGCCAATTAAACTGGTCAGATGACCAATGATATCCAATGAAATCAACAGGAACTGGAGCACACACAGCCCAGGAAAAGTGTGGATAGGGCCTATATACTTTTTGGGGCAGAAAATAAAATATGTCTGCATTTTATTTAGAGCGCCCTCTACAGATCTGTTCAATACAAATGACCCATTGACCAGATCTGTATATTATATCTCAATATGTAATCTTATTTTATGCCCAAAAAGGTAAATTATACAGAGAAGGTGGGGTCCAGAGAGGCTTCCCACCCTGTGGAATCACCCGCTTTAAACCGATATCAACGTAGGTTACTGTTGGCAGATTCAGAAAAAAAATAGTATGGCTACCTTATCGAGATGATGCAATGCTCTACAGTAGGCTCTACTGGAGCCTACTGTCTGCGATGCTCGCATGGTATCTTCAGCGGATTCCATCTTTCTTTGTTTCGGTGAGTAGCAAAGTAGTTTTGTTTATTTTTTATAAAGTTAGAGCCATAGCTCGCACAGCGGTGGAATTTTCTGTCCGTATGCAGCAGAGGAGTTAGAGAGAACTAGCTACCGCTCTGGACCAGGGCTACTAAAAGCCTTTATTTATTTATTGTAAGAGCAATGTGATTCAGTGATCCTTGGTCTACATCAGATAACTAATACAATTCAAAATACAACGTTTGTACTATATGGCATACACAGTTACACACATATCAAACGAATCTTCTGTGCTCTGTCTTTGATTAAAGGCTGCCCCAATGCAATTCCAATGGGAGTCACATGGTTTGACCAAACATTTGTGTTTGATTGCTGATTGCTGCCCCATCAAACACAAATGTTTGGTTAAACCATGTGACTCCCATTGGATTTGCATTGTGGCAGCAATTAATCACAGAGCACAGAACATTCGTTTGATACGTGTGTATGAGGCCTATATGTGGGAAGCCTGACAATCTCACAACTTGTCAACACTGCTATTGCAGCTCAGTGGTTTGGACTAGAAACAGACTAGATCAGACATGTGGTCGGTCTGTGTGTGATAGTTCATTTTGCACAAATACTATTTGTCACTTGGTATCGTTGTAGTCACAACACGCACGCACGCATGCGCGCGCGTGCGCGCACACACACACACACACACACACACACATACCATGCACGACAGTAAACCCCACCACGCTGACAGTCAAGCTCATTGTGTCTGTCTGGAAATGTTGCACCCTATTGCATCTTGTTGCATGTTGCGTGGAAATATTGCATTACATTAAGTGGTTCTCTTGTTGAATAGTATTAAATGAGAACTGCACCGGAAAGGCATTGTCCCTTTGTCAGTCATCACACTGCTGTTGTGTGATACATGGGGAAATGAATCACACACTGTGGGGTTTGTGAAAGTCTCTTTGAATTTGAGGTTTGGTTCATTATAGATTATGTCAGTGGTTCCATGTCATGGACCACCTTTTTAAAAGATTGTGTGCAGTGCGCATAAGAGAACATTTGTGACCAGTGCATTCCTTTTTGTCCGGTAAGCTCTATCAAAATAAAAGCATAACACCACAACATACACACTTAAACAGCTTAACGTTGGGAAAGTTACACGACTGACCCACCCAGGTGATGGCACTATTACTAATCAGTCTTACCGTGCATTCCATGAAAACTCCTGTCGGACAGTTGTTAAAGATGATTGAGTTGGATTGTTTCTCCCTCTAACATTTCCTCGTATTTCTAGTTTATTGAAATAATGCCATGCACATTAAGTGCATAGCCTACTGCAGGCCTTGTTGACTAGATTTAGAAGACACTTTGAAGCTCTTGCTACTGAAATGATTGATTATTTATATGGAAAAATCCCATCATTTAACATGCATCTCAATGGGTGAGAAGGACATGCTGCCATGCAGAGTGGAGTGGGTGGGGCTTAGCGAAGGGCTAATTGGACTGCTCTGCCATCTGCACCTCTCTGTTCTGTGCTTGGATCATACCCTCTTGCCTGTGACATGACCTTATGAAGAAAATAAGGGTGCTATTATAAATTATGGCTGGCCTCCACCATCCAGACATTTAAAAGGAGCTGTTTATAACAATCAAAACCATAAAATTGTATGTCTTATGTATGAGTTATATTAAAGAATTCAAATAAATAAAGGTCCTGTACATGCGTCAGTAATTCTTTATAGCCTACTGCAAACAAACAAAGGAAAACACAAAACTGCTGCTTTTGAAATGAAATTGCAATACATTTATACCTTTATCTGACTTAACTTGATCAAACAAAACAATAATTCAGTTAAACAATCAGTAGGTTTCAAATGAAAATGTTCAATCTCCGATTTTAAGCCCCGCAACGTAAAGTTCCTTCCAATGGCTCCAATGAGTCAAGTAGTCAAAATGTGTAGATCTTCTATTTTCCAAAAATCAAGTAATCCATATAAGATCATCAAATGAAAAGGGGGGGGGGGGGGGGGGGGGGAGTATATTCCTCACCCAACCTTCAAGTCAGGAGGCCACAGCAGGTTCCCCTTTGTCCGGGAGGCATACTTTGGTTAGACATAGCATTGGTTAGACACAGTGGGTTAAGACGACCGGATTAAGGTTGGTGAGGGGTGCGTTAAGGGTTGGGAGAGCATTGATACAGAGCTAAACCCTCAGAAATGTTCCTTGACCAAACATTTCTGCTTCCAGATCTCAAAGCTTTCTAGCCCCACTACTCAGTGGTTTCTCCACCCTCCACCCCTACTCTCCCGCCCGCTCCCTCAGGTCAGCTGACCTGATGCTGCTAGAGGTCCCGAGGCCGAAACGGAAGCTTAGAGGGGACAGAGCTTTTTCAATCGCTGCCCCCAAGCTCTGGAACGACCTTCCCCTGCAACTTAGGCAGGCCCCCTCTCTGGCCATTTTTAAAACCTCACTGAAAACGCACTTTTATTCTTTGGCTTTTAACACAGCATGAGACCTCTGTTCCTGAACTTGCTTCCCCCCCCTCCTTTTCTTGTTTTGTGTGTTGTCTTTGTATTCTGTGTTTTTAGTCTATGTGTTTACTTACTGTTTCTACCTATGTACTGTACAGCACTTTGTGGCAGCTATGGTTGTTTTAAATGTGCTATATAAATAAAGTTGAGTTGAGTTGAGTTGAGTTTATCAATTTCCGGTTATGGTTTAGTATTGGCCTTAAAAGAGTCTCTTTGACAAACAACCACCAAACAATCTTTTTGATTCCTCAAATGCCCCTGGCCGCCTCACTTCCTGTCTGTTCCTGGTACCTCACTTCCTGGAACTATTACTAACAAACCTTGTCAACAGAAAAGGAATGACTGTGGTTTACCTACACAAAACAAAACATATTTTCGGCTTTAATATTCAACCATATTTTACCAATGTATTCCCTTATTATGTTTAATTTTCTTTCAATACTCATGCCAGGACAGGAAATACATTTCTTCACACATTTATGTGGCAATGTCACAGCATTTAGCATTTGAACAACAAATGACTTGACACATATATTTGATTTGAATGCAACTTTCCAATTCCCACACAGTAAATATATGGAGTTACACAGTTCTTATGGCCTGCGATCCCAGTGTAAAGCTGCATTTACTTCTGCATACAGCTTGTGACTTTGTGGTGACTCACTAATTTCCCCCCGTAGGGCATAATGTATGCAGCAAAGATGGTGACAGGCTAACCTGCACTTGACCCCCATGTAACATGTTCTTACTTTGATTGACATCAAACACCACAGCCCCGTGATGACTGCGCTTTCTTCACCACAAAACAAACTACAGTGGTTTGGCTTTTGACAACCAGAGCCAATCAAAATGTGGGAGTCGGACATCGTGTCAATATGTGACACACACACACACACACACACACACACACACACACACACACACACACACACACACACACACACACACACACAAGTCTCCATATAGGCTACTGTAGGCATGGCTTTCACTACTGCAGGTTCAAGTCATGCTGTACTAGTATTAACCTATATGCATTTTGTTATCAAACCAATTTCACTGCATGTTAAAGCTTTTGTACAGTGCATGTCATTAGGTCATAACGCACCTTTATGTTGCTCCACATGCAGCAGTCTTTTTGTCCTCAGCCAGGCAAAGGCTTTTTTAAATCTATGCACACTAAATAGACCATGATAGATAGGCGTATAAATGTGCCCCATATGTCCTATAACATTCATGTTAAGGTACACAATATAGTACATTTGTACTTTTACTGCATGAGAGTACATGAGTCATAGCTACATGTTTAGGTTTTATATGTCAAAGGGTTTACAATGTGTGTGAAAAGACCCTCTTGCCATGGTCCTTCAAGCCTCCTGTATTTACAATAGGCCTATAGCCTTCATTCCACTTCTTTAATAAACAATATAAGGAATTGGGTAGTGCATGTTTGTGTAGTGTGAATTAAATAATACGGCTGCACTTCATTTAATTCATCTAAGACCATTGCCTTGTGACCCCCCCCCCCCCCTCAACTGTTACTATAGCGGCTAGCCTAGTACTATCTATTTGTTGATTACCATATTATATTGTTAATGTCAATATGCAATGAAGAGTAAATGTAAAGGTATACTTTCCACCACTGCTTGATATTCTCTCACAATTTAATCAAAACTGATTCCCCCCCCCCCCCCCCCCCCCCTTCTTTCCCTTCTTTTTTTTCCTTTTACACAGTTCAAAGCTAGCTCTGTTATTTTGGACCAAACAGCACTTTGTGTAGAAACTCAAGTCCAAAGTTTCTTTAAAGAAGCATAACCCTGACAGCATGTATCAGGCTGACCTTCTGTACTATACAAATATCAAAAGACTCATTTCAACACCCATTCATTTGCCTTCACACATTAATTTAACACATTCCCCGGTAGAATAGGCCAATATACAAGCACACACAGATGGCAAGCGCTGGTGCAAGTCCAACAGTGTGTGTGCGTGCATGCGTGCGCATGGCAGTGGTGGTAGGAGGAGGTTGATGAGCACAGAGAGAGAAAGAGAGAGAGAGCAATTTAATTCTTTCTAAACATGAGCAGTGGTGACAGACTAATAGCCACAAATTAATGTACAGTATACAATGTGTGGCCGTGGCCCGTGGGAGCTTTTGTGGCCGGGAGCTTTTGTGGACGTGATTGCGTGTGTGCGTGCAAAAAAGAGGGAGAGAATCAGGCATTTGAGTGTTTCTCCATGTTGCTGGATGGTGATAAAGCTTTTCATTCACCATCAGTGTGAATAATATCCAACAGACCAGACAGACCTGCTCAGAATTTCAAGCCAGCCTTCCGTCGGTTTGATAAGATTGCGTGAGTCGCCACCTCACACCGCCTCACACTTCAAACAGTTACATATTGCCCTGGAAATTGTCGCGAGGAGCGCGCCTGGTGGATAAATTCATTTCTGATCGTACACCTACCTCGATTTATTTATAGTGCTGCCATCCAGGCAGGCAGCAAGGAAGGATGAGGGATGGCAGAGGGGATAGCTGGAGTGAAATGAGAGAGATGGAGAGTGACACGTATGGAGGAAAGAGGAGCGCTTTAACTGATGAAAGCTCTCTACTCTCCTGCTCTCCTCTCCAATTTTCTACTCAGATCTCATTTCCTCCAATGGCCTACTCTTCCTGTGCTTTTCTCCTCTCCTGTCCCATTCACGTAGCAGCCTGGTGCCATGTACATGCACACTGCACACTGCACACTGACTCAATGGCTAAAACAACACAGCGTGCATGTGTTGTCAAATTAAAAGTGCAAGTCAAAAGGGAAAATTCATATTTGAAAATAAACGATGCGATGCCATTTATACAGCATTTACTGAGGTTTTCTGAGATAGGAGAGTATAGAGAGACAGGAAACCTGGGACAGATAGAGGAGAGGCTTGCGAGACAAGAGTGAGAGTTGAATTTGAACTTGGGAGCATGCATGGTTTCTTTGTACTCACTGGCTGAGCCTCCAGGCAGGCACACCAACTCCTTTCTGCCTCACTCTTTGTCACAGCGGCCGGCAGGCTGTGGACAGCTTGGAAATGTACCTTCCAAGTCCCAACAATATCTACGGTGGTAATTTCAAATATCGTAATTTATTTTTACTGGTACAACAACCGTGGCTACTATCTCAGCATTCTAAAATAAAAAGGGCTCTCATTTCACACAGACACGCACGCACACGTGCACGCACACACGCACACACACACACACACACACACACACACACACACACACACACACACACACACACACACACACACACACACACACACACACACACACACACACACAAAGTTTCTGAATACCTCACTAACTTGTATTTCAGAGAAGAAGTAACCTTTCTGAGTCTATCAATCTATGTGTGTGTGTGTGTGTGTGTGTGTGTGTGTGTGTGTGTGTGTGTGTGTGTGTGTGTGTGTGTGTGTGTGTGTGTGTGTGTGTGTGTGTGTGTGTGTGTGTGTGTGTGTGTGATTGTGACAGATGTGTACAGTAACAAGCTCTTACTGTATGTGTTTGTGTAGGAGTAGGAAGTCAGTGGCTTCACCTCTTGCAGAAGTTCTCACAGTGTTTTGCATGCCCTGCTAACTTCCTGCCTCAAAATACCTTTCTGTCTCTCTCTCTTGACTTGTGAGCATAATGGAAGCCTATGCTCTGCACCTCCTAATTACGTTCTTTTGACAGTTTGTCTCTGAATTCCAGTAGTTTAGTTTCTCTCTCTCTCTCTCTCTCTCTCTCTCTCTCTCTCTCTCTAAATATTACAATAACTGTTTCAAATGAAATGAACGATTGCCATTTAGGAATAATTGTTAATTCATTTTCCTCAAAATCATTAGGATCAAAAAGTTAAAGGGGATATGAATAACATACAGGTTACTGTTAACTAACCCTTAGTACCTAACTATAATGAAAATGATAGTTCAAATTACATTAAAACTTCAAATGTTGATGTTTCTGGATTGGACGAAACTGAAATTTGACAATTTGCCATGAGACCAGGTTCTACGTATAGGCCTAAATAAGTATAAGTCAAGCCATTTTGAAAGTGACAATCTTTACACTCTCAGGTCTGAGCAGAGGAGTGAGCAGAGGACAAATTTAAAACATTGTAATCTAAAATTGGCTTTCAGTATAGAATGTGCTCCAATTTCACTTCCTATGCTAAACTTGTTCAAATGTTAGACTATGGTGATGCCATGTATAGGTTGACATGCACAGGTGCATTTCAGAAGCTTGATGTTCTTTATCACTTTGCACTTTATATTCCTCTGTCAGCTGGCAAATGGCTATCCTTACACACTTGACATAATATATATAATATGCGTGAAGCGAACGCAGCTCGTAAATTGCAATAACAACAATTAGAATAAATTACTTACTTTTTTTTTCTTTTTAGTTAGTAATTTTTTTTAAGTTTTCTACTGTGTGTGTGTGTGTGTGTGTGTGTGTGTGTGTGTGTGTGTGTGTGTGTGTGTGTGTGTGTGTGTGTGTGTGTGTGTGTGTGTGCTACAGCTGCGCCCTCTGGTGGCGGGCGGGTGGTGTCACAGCGGGACAGACACACAGACAGACAGACAGACACGATCTGCAGGGTCTCATAGTTAGTGCTCACTGCGTTCGGAATTAATTGGTTCATGTTCATCCCCAAATCTAATCTACAATTTGTTGTTGTATTTGCTAATGCTGTTGCCAGCTGTTATTTTAAGTTGTGGGTGTTTTGAAACTGTGCTGCTGTCTTTTTTATTTTTAGCTTTCTCTTTCTTTGAAAAGGCATTTCTTTTAGTGCCTACCCTCAAGAGGCCTTTTCCAGTTTTCCATTGTAAATAAGAAATTGTTCTTAATGGTTAACTAAATAAGTAAAAGGTACAAATAAACAGCTCTCAAGAGAGGCACTGAGTTACATTACACGTGCAAGCACTCATACTTCCTCAACTGTGATTTTATTTTCACATTGTATGACCTTTTTTCTCATAGTTGAGAAAAAATAAGTATACATGGTATAGTGCTCTTTTTTTAATCAAATGCCCCTATTTTATTTTTGTATTCAAAAAAAAATATTACTTTTTTAAATACCTTTCTATGCCTTATGTAAAATACTTTTAATTGCTTTTGTGAATGAAATTACCATACAAATAAACTTCCCTTGACTCTAAAGGTGAAATGAATGAACACTTCATTAGTCTTATTTGCAAATAAAACAGCACAGCACTGTATGGTAAGCTTGAAGTGAAGGTCAAGGTGACGAAGGGAAAGGGAAGGACAACATGATGTTAGCTGATCTACTTGAGTGTTAAGTGATGTAGAAGAGGATGCTGTACATCCCAACTCCCATCGCTCCCATCCTCACTCATTTCATTTCTACAGGGGTACTATAGAAAGCATCCTGACAAACTGCATCTCTGTCTGGTCTGGAAGCTGCAATGAATGAAGCATGCAGACTGGAAATGAGTGCAGAAAGTATAGTGAGGACAGCAAAGAAAATCATCGGGACATCACTGCTTTCCATCATTGCCCACAACCGCTCTCTGTCTAGGCTAGGGCCAACAGCATCCGGACTGACCCCACACTGTTCACTCTGTTGCCTTCTGGCAGAAGGTATCAAAGCATTGGGAGTAAAACAGCCAGATTCTCCAAGAGCTTTCCCCCCCAAGCCATTAGACTTTTTAGTGCAACATCCCCTAAACATTATCCCTATATGCAGCTATAAGGAAGGACTCATATCGTGCAATATCTGTCTTTCTATCAACTATTGGTGTTTTTATTGTTTTTTTTTAAGTGGATTTAGATTTTTGATTTTAGTAATATAGTATTTTAGTTTTCTTTTAACTAGCAGATTGGAAACCAGTGAAACTACATTTTGTTCTCTTGTGCATTTTATGTATCTGCTGAATGACAATAAATAATAAATAAATAAATATATATACACAAGATATCATACACATGTGGTAACATTCTGTGTGCATATAGACAGAGCCTTTGTCTAAAGTGCTTTACAATGTGCTTTCCATTCATGAACACATTCAACGCGTTGGCAGAGGATACCATTGCTCAAGGATACTTTGCAAAGTACATACAGTACAGCAGGTAGGTCACATACGATAAGAACAATCTTTACAGATCCCAGAGGGGAAATTGGATCACCTGTATAATAATAGGTCTACACTGACAAATCACCTTCACTAGACGTAACCATACACTAGGTTTGGTCACCCTAGACTCAAGAGTCTAGACATTATGGTATGATATGCTGCAGGACACGACCCCCGACATGGAGGAAGGACTGTCTGTGCGCGTGTCTTTGTGTACGAGACGAGACTGGCAAAGCACGTTAATCATTCACTGTGAATGCAGGGAGACATGGTGAGCGAGCTGAATGGCATGAAGTTGTGCATGGGGTGCTGTTGGTTTTGTGTGTGTGTGTATGAGAGGGGTAAGGAGAGAGAGCAGAGGAGAGGGTGGTCGTGTTGGTTTGGTGTGTGTGTATGAGAGGGGTAAGGAGAGAGAGCAGAGGGTGGTCATGTTGGTTTGGTGTGTGTGTATGAGAGGGGTAAGGAGAGCAGAGGAGAGGAGAGGGTGGTCATGGTGGTTTGGTGTGTGTGTATGAGAGGGGTAAGGAGAGAGAGCAGAGGAGAGGGTGGTCATGTTGGTTTGGTGTGTGTGTATGAGAGGGGTAAGGAGAGAGAGCAGAGGAGAGAGTGGTCATGTTGGTCTGGTGTGTGGGTATATGAGAGGGGTAAGGAGAGAGAGCAGAGGAGAGGGTGGTCATGTTGGTTTGGTGTGTGTGTATGAGAGGGGTAAGGAGAGAGAGCAGAGGAGAGGGTGGTCATGTTGGTTTGGTGTGTGTGTGTATGAGAGGGGTAAGGAGAGAGAGCAGAGGAGAGGGTGGTCATGTTGGTTTGGTGTGTGTGTATGAGAGGGGTAAGGAGAGAGAGCAGAGGAGAGGGTGGTCATGTTGGTTTGGTGTGTGTGTGTATGAGAGGGGTAAGGAGAGAGAGCAGAGGAGAGGGTGGTCATGTTGGTTTGGTGTGTGTGTGTGTATGAGAGGGGTAAGGAGAGAGAGCAGAGGAGAGGGTGGTCATGTTGGTTTGGTGTGTGTGTATGAGAGGGGTAAGGAGAGAGAGCAGAGGAGAGGGTGGTCATGTTGGTTTGGTGTGTGTGTATGAGAGGGGTAAGGAGAGAGAGCAGAGGAGAGGGTGGTCATGTTGGTTTGGTGTGTTGGTGTATGAGAGGGGTAAGGAGAGAGAGCAGAGGAGAGGGTGGTCATGTTGGTTTCGTGTGTGGGTGTATGAGAGGGGTAAGGAGAGAGAGCAGAGGAGAGGGTGGTCATGGTGGTTTGGTGTGTGTGTATGAGAGGGGTAAGGAGAGAGAGCAGAGGAGAGGGTGGTCATGTTGGTCTGGTGTGTGGGTGTATGAGAGGGGTAAGGAGAGAGAGCAGAGGAGAGGGTGGTCATGTTGGTTTGGTGTGTGGGTGTATGAGAGGGGTAAGGAGAGAGAGCAGAGGAGAGGGTGGTCATGGTGGTTTGGTGTGTGGGTGTATGAGAGGGGTAAGGAGAGAGAGCAGAGGAGAGAGTGGTCATGTTGGTCTGGTGTGTGGGTATATGAGAGGGGTAAGGAGAGCAGAGGAGAGGAGAGAGTGGTCATGTTGGTCTGGTGTGTGGGTATATGAGAGGGGTAAGGAGAGCAGAGGAGAGGAGAGGGTGGTCATGTTGGTCTGGTGTGTGGGTATATGAGAGGGGTAAGGAGAGCAGAGGAGAGGAGAGAGTGGTCATGTTGGTCTGGTGTGTGGGTATATGAGAGGGGTAAGGAGAGCAGAGGAGAGGAGAGAGTGGTCATGTTGGTCTGGTGTGTGGGTATATGAGAGGGGTAAGGAGAGCAGAGGAGAGGAGAGAGTGGTCATGGTGACAAGGGCCTCACTCCTGAAATTGATTAGCCTTCTTTAGCCTTTGATGAACTGAAATTGGCTCTCGAATAAATTGTCAGACCACTCGCACCCCCAGACCCCCAGCACACTTCCTTTCCCTTATACCTATAGCATACATGACATCCACTTAAATGGAGATTATGGAATGGCAAAATACCCTTTCCCAATCCTTATTTGTCCTTAAATCCACCTGTCTCTCTCTCTCTCTGTTGTTCCCATGCCATTGCTCCTATAATTTTCAGAGAATGTCTTTAGTCTTCCTTACTAAAATGCTTTTCATTCTATCCTTCCATATCCTCGTCCACTCCCCCTTATGCATTCCTTCTCTCACTTCTATCATCTTACATCCTATCTTCCGACGCAAAAGAGATTAGACAGTTAGAGCTTCCTTCCTTCCTTAGGTCCTTTTATCCTCTCATCCTTTCATCCTAGATCATCCTCATAAGGAAGAGATGAGATAACGGCACTATCGTGGATCTTCTTTAATCGTTTTGATGTTAAAGAGATTATCTACAGTGGGCTCTGTGTGTCTCTATCTCTATGTTACACACCACGCACTATCCTATTTCATATCACACAATAGGATTTGATTAATAGGCGAAATTGTACGTCAGGACCGATAGTGTGAAAGGAAACGGAGAGATAGTGACAAAAACGAGGGAATGAATGAGGAGTGTGTGTGTGTGTGTGTGTGTGTGTGTGTGTGTGTGTGTGTGTGTGTGTGTGTGTGTGTGCGTACGTGCGTGCGTGCGTGTATGTTTCACCAGGAGGATGTATGCATGCAGATCAACACACGCTAACCCTCCCAGTTGTGTTCCCTGCTGAACAGGTGCCTTAATTGGTCAACCTGTAGGAATCGCTTTTCATGTCGAGGACCCCCAAATTAATATGTAGGCCCATTTGTACGCAGACCCCCTCTTCTTCTGACATATTTTGTGCCAGTGGCGCAAGTGTCACTGGCACAAAATATGTGCTAGTGCCACAAAATATACATATTTTGTGGCACTACATATTTTGTGGCGAACAGTGGCCAGCACTAAGGAGAAATGTAATCCAAGTCTCCGGCGGGAATACTCCTGCCCTTGAGCTTACCTCTGAATTCACAGACAAAATGTGAATGTTGTGATTTTAACAAACACAATCAAGCTGCTGTTCATGTGCATTCATACATTTTCTTTTAATGTGAAACTGGATTAATAATTAGTTACATTAAAAGGAGCAGAGAAGTTGCCCATAATAAACTATGAATTATTAATAAGAGCATCATTATGCCTGCTTAACAAAGCAGCACCCATTAATGGACCAAGTCATTACTGGCTAAATGCTGACTCTCGTGAAAAGGACACAGTAGATTGTTAATTATCCTACATCTGATCATCACTATATATATATATATATATATATATATATAAAACACCGTCAACCCTCAAACAGTATTGAACGAGCTCTATTGTTTTGACTGCTCGTACAGTATGTAGAGTCATGGTGTATAAGATGGAAGACTAGACACTGCAAGGCAAAAGGAGAGGGGAGTAAGTACGTGGATGAATCCCTCATTCCTCTTCCTCTATTTCCCTCCTTTTTGGTGAGCCTTCGGAGACGCTTTAGTCACGATAATCCGCAGAGCGTTGCTTTAATCACTTCTACGTGGGTCTCCACTTTTTAATTAAGGCCCGTGTTTCAGCTCATTTCACTGCGCATATTTAGCGAGCCAGCGGGACGTCGAGGCATTCATCAGACCAATAGACTGACTGAAGCTGTACAGTTACGACTACCAATGTTCCTCCTATAGTGAAGAGGAAAAGCAAACACTGTGGTAAGATATCGTAAAATACAATGTTGATTTAACTCCCTAAAGTGTAAAAGTTTAGGTAGCTATCAATTTTTTACACTTTCAGACTTCACTTTGCATTTACGGTGCATGCACACACTATACATTGACATTTCTTTCTCTTTCTCTATCAGTACAAAAATAGATTCATTATATTGTAAAATGTATTTCATATCCATGTAGTCAGTGGCCTCTCTACATGAACCACCGAGGGCAGGCAGGTTCACATGGAAGCATCTGGACATGCTTCCAGGCACATGAATATATACACCCACATACTAAGTTTTCCTCTCCTCAGAAAAAACACACCATTCCCTCTCCTATTCTATTGCACAATAGTCTTAAACCGGATTTATACTTTGTTGTATATGACTATATAGTGTTAGTCTGTTAGATGCCGGAAATAACAAGCTCTCAATGAACCGGATGTGACATCATGTGAACTTGTAGATTTGTTACACTATAGAGTTCATGTAGTTAAGGAATTTCTGCCATTGAAAGTTTCAAATCATCATAATCATGTAACATGATTTCATTACATGTCATCAACAGTAAATGCCAGTGTTCTTTTATATGAAAAAGGAAAAAAGCCAATGAAAGATCTGCTACGGCAGCTACGCTACGCTCAGCAAGCAACACTGTCACATGATGGACCATAAATTAGACGTTACTTTCCACCTCTTTCTCGTGTCCCGACACACACACACACACACACACACACACACACACACACACACACACACACACACACACACACACACACACACACACTCCATCAATGATCATCACACAGTCTTCCATTAACTTCCCAGCCAGCGGGTTTCCATCTCCTTCAGATTGCTCTTGTTTGTCATCCTAAGCTCTGCCTTCCATCATGTTTGCCCACGCCTTTACAGCACATTGCCCATTTAATTGGATTGAGAGCCCCCTTTTGAATATGTAAAAGCGAGAGCTGCATAATAATCAGAAATATTCAAATGAAGGACAGGGCTGTTAATTGACATTTCTGGAAGTCTTGGTATGACCAAGGGAGAGCGAGCGAGAGAGAGAGAGAGAGAGAGCGATAGAGTCTGTGTGTGTTGATGGGGTTTGAGATTTGACAAGGTAAGTGTGCGTGCGTGCGTGCGTGCGACTGTGTGTGCGGTCATTAGCCACTTTGAATGGGCTTATGTCACAGGGAATGACATGAAAGCAAATGTACGAATCAGGTTTTATCTTAGCGTAAAATGTATCACCTTCAGCTCTCACTGGACCGGTTCACAGTCGTGTGTACGGTGGCTGGGATGAGGATCAGCATCTCCAAATCTGAGGCCGTGGCACCTTACATTTCCTTACTCGTGCCTCATCCTTACAATTATTTAATCTAAACAAATAACGATCAAAATTGAAATTCTAATCCCCTTTAAAATCTCTATGTTTAGTAGCTTGTGGCAATTCTTTACTTTCCCCTCAACACTGCGTGCGCTCTCAACAACAGCAAATACATGGTGTATTTAAAGGTTCACCTGTATCCAAAGAACTTAGTACCAAAGTACACAATATGCTTTACATCACGCACATTGTAAAGCGTGCAGAATGTAAAAACACATCCTTTACAACTTCCACACAACGACAGAGTCCATGCAACTCACCAGACGGGTGCAACGGGATCAGTTAGGGGTCAAGTGTCTTGCTCAAGGGAACTTCAATACCAAGCCAGGAAGTAGCTTGGGTTTGAACCGGGAACCTTTCCGATTCCCAAGTGGCCATACCACCGCTACCCCTGCAGTGAGAAGAGCAACATTGCTTGCTTGTGGGTCCGACTCTACAAAATTATATTGCAAAGTCCTTTCCTTATGTCTGGTTTCTGTTGACTAATGAACCAATTGTCTGTTACTGAGCCTCTGTGTGTGAGACTGAATATCGGCATTTCTTACAATGGCCGCAAATTGGTGCGATGCTGAAGGTCAAGGGTTTAGGGTCAGGGTTTACATCTGACTGACATGAGGCCGAGTGTGTTGCCTTATAATGAAAGAAAACTGTCAATGAAATCACTGGAGCAGTACTAAACCGTTCCCCCTGGATGTCCAAAGGGTAATGTGGCATGGAAATAAAAATAGTCCCTGTGGCCGAGGGACTGAGTGGGTGAGTAGGTAAACAATAAAATCCTAGTGTTATATATATATATATTAAAGTGTCCCTATTCTGGGGGTGAATATTGGACAGCAGATATACAAGCTCACAATGAGTCACAACACAATGCGTGTATTTTGGCTATTCTCTTTTGTAGATTTCGTGTAGAGGGGGGGGGGGGGGGGGGAGGGGACCCCTGGTCTTTATAGTAGGCCCTGCCCATAGACCATATAGACTAACTTTGAAAAATGTAATTTTGTTAAATTAGTTTCCATTCAGAGTTACAAATGGATAAATGAACACTGAAGATGTTACTGTGTGGGCAATACTTACTGACAGACAGATACAGGCAGGTGGGCAGACAGATATATCAATAAATCGATCAATGGCTAGATAGACAGACAGGTAGATAAAGACTGACAAGCCTTGACGCTCAAAAGTCTGCAAGCCGATAAGATGCTGGACAGATTGGCAGCCCTCGGTCTTGAACACCAAGGGGATAGCAGTGGAAATCATGGTTTGATGTTCTTTTACCGTTACTCATTAAATATCTATTCATCTCAATTCATCTAATTTAAAAACAAATTCAGCGGGCTGAGATTTTCACACAATTTCAAGATGACAACAAAACATTCTAAACCAATTTCATCTAGATAATATTATATTAATATATATTTAATTATTAAATCAACAGTGATGTAGGTGAATTTGAGTCAACCTCACACCAAGTTAACATCATAGGGAGCTAATGGGGCGAATGTGGATGTAGCTCCTAGCCTTACATCTTCTTTGATTACAGGCGAGATCAGAGTGTGTGTGTGTGTGTGTGTGTGTGTGTGTGTGTGTGTGTGTGTGTGTGTGTGTGTGTGTGTGTGTGTGTGTGTGTGTGTGTGTGTGTGTGTGTGTGTGTGCGTGCGTGTAGTATTAGTGTTATTATTATTAAAGTTTTTCACGATTGTTAACACACGTTTTTCACTGCATTTTCAAAACTGCACACGCAGAACTGAAAACCTCACACAAAATGCTAAACCCTGACACTCATTTTCCATGATGAAATCTCTAAACTGTTCCCAAAATGGAACTTGTGCTTTCATTTGGTACACACAGCCATATTTTCAAATGACACACGCATACCATTCATTGAGTACACACACTACCAAGCATTTACAGCACAATGAAGTGCAAAATTGAAAACACAATCATAGAAATGGAACACACATGAATGACGACTCTGGAGAATGAGCCATATCTCCTTCTGTAAAATGACTCCCTGTAGGCCTACTTTTTCACAGTCAAACATAAAACAGCACACAAATATGCAGCCAATATGCTGCAGTCCTGATTGCAAATTGCTCACCAGATCTCCAGCAAGGGCGAAAACCAAATGAATTGTGTTATATTTAGTAAGTGTGACCCAAGTGCACAGCAAGAGAGGAGGCATTGTTCAGGTTTAGTTCAGGTTTATTCACAAAGGTTTGTATGGAAGGGAGTGGGGTAGTAGTGGATCAGTGGCTCTCCAGGTTGGCATAGCTCAGCTCTCCAAACACTGAGGAGGAGAAGGAGAGGAGGCGTCAGTCTTCAGATAAATAACAAAGGCAGGAGCTGCAACCGTGTAAAGCTGCACGGCTGGGCAATAGCTATGTAAGGCTAAAACAATAACTAGCACTATAACTCAGTTTAACAACACATAAAGGCTTGAGCTGTACTTTACCATACATGTAGACATGTGAAGCTCTGGCGTGGAATGAAGGGCAGACTGGGTTCTTGTAGAGGCAGTGCTTGATTGCAGAATGGAAGACAGGTGCAGAGGATTGGTGCAGGAGAGCAGGTGTGCTGAGTAGAGCCATGG
Organism: Protomyctophum parallelum; assembly: GCF_964188405.1. Classification (NCBI taxonomy): domain Eukaryota; kingdom Metazoa; phylum Chordata; class Actinopteri; order Myctophiformes; family Myctophidae; genus Protomyctophum; species Protomyctophum parallelum. The sequence goes on from NC_139698.1 coordinate 37,623,765, forward strand.
AGTAGTCAGTGAGGGGGGAGTGGCTAAGCAGTGCTTGCATGTGAAGGTGAGGAGGAGTGAGCCGTAACATCTTTGTGTGTTAAAGGTGCAGTGAAACGGAAATGGTGAACAACATGAAAATGGTGTTTCAACATGAAACACCGGTCTGAAGTTTCTGAACCAATCAGAGCGTCGCATCCCTTCAGGCGATGGGACGGTAGCTAGGGACGGTAGCTATGCTAGGCGCAACAGCGTGGTGTTGTTTGTTTATAAATCATATGGTCGGCCAGCACAACCAGTTTACTGTTATGTGGCTTATTTCTTCCATATAATGTTTTCAGATACATATTCTAGCGTGATGATTAAGTTGAAAGCGAGTAATACACTGTCTGGATGTTATCTGGAATGGAAATAAAAACGGAGTATTCTGTAATCAATAGCAGCTGTGATGGACGGACGCACAAATATGGGAAATTAAACGGGTGAGCTTCATTGTTATTGGCTTTTATCGATGTGTATCTCTACACGTCATCACGCAGCACGTTTTCGTTTTAATAAATAAATAATGCAATCGTTTTTATGGACCTTTGATATAAAAACACACAGAAATGAGAATCTTCACATTTTTTTGGCATCCATTGTTAGGTATGCCCATATAATGACCACGGATATGGTCTAAAAGTGTGAAAAACGTCTTTTTCATTTCACTGCACCTTTAACAATCTTGAAAAACTGTATTATTGTGTGTGCCAGACTGCCAGTCACCGCGGGCCTGAGTCAAACTAATTACATATTACACTCTAGGTAGGTGAGCTATACCCACATAGTATAAATCAGTCAACACACATTCCTAGGAGAGACAGAGCTTTATCTCGTCTCCTTTTGGCTATTTACAGTATGGTAACAATTAAGGGATGGCAACTGGCAATCAGTACATAAACCTGGATATAAAGAACTACGAACTTGAACCTTATCTGTCATCTGTCCTTCCTTTGAGCAAATTGGTCACAATGTCATTTAGTGGGTGATTTTATCTGTTGAGTATGTCGAGTATAGGCTATACAAACAATAATTCTTTGGACATCTGCTTATCTGCATATCCGCACCTAAACAACATGGGTGCACACTATAGTTTGTCATATCCCTCTCCTTCATTTAATAATTTAAAACTGTCTGAATGTGTGAAATGATACGCATGTGTGAATCCACTCTATGAATGAATGGCATAAGCTATATGCAGGGTTGGGAGGGTTACTTTTAAAAAGGAATCCCCTACAGTTACAAGTTACTTGCTAAAAAATGTAGTCAGTAACGTAATCCCGATTACTCCATTTAAAAAGTAACTAAAAGTTACTTTCAGTTACTTTTGGATTACTTTGAAGTAAAACTCAATTTAATTAGATAATACAAGTTTTACCATTGATAGACAAGAATGGTGAGCCTATGAAATTAAGATAAGGACAACTGAAATATGGTTAAGGTCATTTAATTGTTAAGAATTTGACCTCTCTGAACACTTACATTACTGTAGAGTCATTGTGTCAACTTATAACAGATCATAAGATAAATCCATCTTGACCTACAGAACCATTTTGATTGTTTGATTGACAACAACCAACAACTTTGACAACCAACAACTCCATCCATGTGTGGTCAAAGTGGCAAATAAAAACTATTTTTGACATTCCTGGCTGACACTCATTTAGATGGACATGGCATGAGTTTAAAACTTTGAGTAGACAGTAGACTCATTTATATAGTCTACAAAGAACTCAGCCCTATACAATTATATTTATACCCCGTAGGCTACTCTTTAAATAAAAAGCCTCATTGTATTTGACCTAAAAGAGAAGACTGCGCTACCCATTATTTATCCCCAATCCAATATATCATATATGCTCTCCTATAGTATCTCTGCAGTGTTGCCTGGTCTGATTATTATAAGCCACATTGGGCTTATTTTTCTGAAGTTGCTTTAAATAATGGTAGAACGGTTGTGAGCTTGTAGATCGTCTATTTTCAAATAGCCAACATATATAAATATGCACATTGCTTAATGGACGATATATATAGCTTTGAAGTGCTCGTGTGGCCTTTTATAGTCGCTTCTTTTGGGCTTGTTTTCATAGACCTGGTTGCTTATTTCTCTCGCAAATTGGCAACACCGCCCTGACGCAGCAGCAGCCTCCACTGTGAGGATTTTACACAGTCAGAGAGGTGTGCGCTGCGCTCAACTCCAATCCATTCCGTTTGGTGTTATAATAATTTATAACTTGTTCGTAAAATTAATGAGGGGAAGGGGAGAATGTAATCCTCATGTAACCCCCGTTAC